>NC_142867.1:23045535-23362142 GCF_051225735.1 Oryctolagus cuniculus | reverse complement strand
TGAAACTGATCACCTAGAACAGTGAGATGGCATTGGTACATGCCACCTCGATGGGATTGAATTGGAATCCCCTGGTATGCTTCCAACTCCACCACTTGGGGCAAGTCAGCCTGAGCATGTCCCAAATTATACATCCCTTCCCTCTCCCATTCCCACTCCCATGTTCAACAGGGATCACATTTCAGTTAATTTTCAACACTTAAGAATAACTGTGTGATAATTACAGAATTAAACCAGTCATATTAAGTAGAACAGATAAAAAAAACTACTAAGAGGGATAATGTATTAAGTTGTTCATTAACAGTCAGGGCTATGCTGATCAAGCCACCGTTTCCCATAGTGTCCACCTCACTCCAACAGGTTTCCCTCTTGGTGTTCAATCAGTCGTCACCAATCAGGGAGAACATATGGTATTTGTCCCTTTGGGACTGGCTTATTTCACTCAGCATGATGTGTTCCAGATTCCTCCATTTTGTTGCAAATGACTGGATTTCATTGTTTCTTACTGCGGTATAGTATTCTAAAGAGTACATATCCCATAATTTCTTTATCCAGTCTATCGTTGATGGGCATTTAGGTTGGTTCCAGGTCTTAGCTATTGTGAATTGAGCTGCAATAAACATTAGGCTGCAGACCTCTTTTTTGTTTGCCAATTTAAATTCCTTTGGGTAAATTCCAAGGAGTGGGATGGCTGGGTCAAACGGTAGGGTTATCTTCAGGTTTCTGAGGAATCTCCAGACTGACTTCCATAGCATGGTATTGGTACAGAAACAGATGGATAGACCAATGGAACAGAATTGAAACACCAGAAATCAACCCAAACATCTACAGCCAACTTATATTTGATCAAGGATCTAAAACTAATTCCTGGAGCAAGGACAGTCTTGTCGCTCCCCCTCTTCGTGGAGGAACGACACAGGACCCTGCGCTGTTCTTTCGTCTACTCGGCCCTCCCCGGGTTTGCTGCTGGTTCTTCCCGGGTTGGCTACTATCCCTTCCACCTCCGTGGAAGGGCAGTTCCCCCTGGCCGCATTCCCCACTTCCGCAGGGGAGCGGCACACCGCCGGCCGGCTCTCTTGGGGGCTGCACAGGTGTTCCTTCAGCTAGATGTTCCCCATAGATGTTCCCGGTGCATGCCGTCTCTCTCCTCCTTTATAGTCCTCCTCCGCCAATCCTAACTCGGCTGCCCACACGCCGAGTACGCTGCTCTCCTCCAATCAGGAGCAAGTCCTACAGTTAATTGGTTGAACTGGAGGCAGCTGCGCGGAAGCTGTTTACTTCTCTCCCAGCGCCATATTGTGGGAGAGCAGATGCATAGAATAAGTCTTAATTCGAGTAACTTAGTCTAGTCCGGATTGCTCCCCACAGATCCCCCTTTCTTTTTATTTTTGGCGTTGATACGCGCCTGTCTTCGGTGTCCCGCGGCACACACTCTGCTCTACTTGCTAGAGTTGCCACAGGCTCTTACAAGTCCTATCAATCAGGCAAACCGAATCCGGGTCCTCTCTTCGCCATGTTGTGAGGAGGTTTTTAGGCGCTGATGCGTGCCTGTGTTCGGTGCCCTGCAGCGCATGCTCTGCTCTGCTAGAACTGCCTGCAGGTGTTTACAAAACCTATCAGGCAAACCGAATCCAAGCCTTCTCATTGCCGTATTGTGGGGGAGACTTATTAGTGTTGGTTTGTGCCTATCTTCGGTGACCTGCAGCTCATACTCTGGTCGAGCTGCTCGCTGGCGCTTACCGCCTTAAATCAGGCAGACCGAATCCAAGCCTCCTAATTGTTGCATTGTGGGGAAGCTTTACTGATGTTAATTCGTGCCTGTCTTCGGTGACCTGCGGCGCATAAGCTGCTAGCCGCCGCAGGTGCTCATCGTGCTCATCGCCTCACTTAATCAGGCAGACCGAATCCAAGCTTTCTCATTGCCATGTTGAGGGGAGGCCTTATTTTTCTCTATTTCTCTATCTCCGGGCATTCCTATTTCTCCCATTTTACTTCTATCTTCCAACATTCCCATTTCTCTCACTTTACTTCTAAAACTTCTGTTTCTCTTATCCCTGCGGCTTTCCGGCACCTCGCCCCGCCGGCGGGTTCCCGGCTCTGCGCCGCTTCAGCCCGCGCGCCTCTCTCATCTGCGCAGCTTCCCGGCTTTGCGCGGCTCGGCTTCGCGCGCTCCGCGGTCTCCACGCTTAACCCTTTCGCGTCTGAACCACGGCCTCGCCAGCGTTCCCTATCTATTCACGCCCCGTGCTCTCTCTGCACGCGGCGGCTTCCGCGAGTAACACAGCGTAGCTTGCGTCTCCGCCACTAGCATTCAATCTAAGTTCCCCGGGCTAGCCTGGCGAATTCAACCCAGCGTACGTCTCCGCCCCACGGTTTGGCTTCCCGTCCTTTGCTCCCCGGGCTAATCAGACGGATCCCAACCTGGCTTGCGTCTCAGCTTCTGGTTTCAACTTTTCGCCCCCTATTCCCGGGCTAACTTGAGAATCCCAAAGTGGCTTTCGTTTCCGCCTCGGCCTGCCCCCCGCGGCTTCAATTTCCCTAACACTTTTCTCTACCCGGTATGTTTCCCTAAGCTTTCTTCCAACAATACTCCTCCCTCATTTCTCCTGGCCTCTCCCCACAGTCCGCGTCCGAGTCTGTTTGTTCTAGCTTTCACTTTCGCTTTTGACCTTAGAGATTTCTCCCAGCTTCCCCCCGTAGTCCGTATCTGAGTCTATGCCTAGGCTTTCAATAGCTTCTTCCGGCTCCTTTTTCGTCCGGCTTTTCCCTAGGCTGTTTCGAGTCTATGCCTAGGCTTTCAATAGCTTCTTCCGGCTCCTTTTTCGTCCGGCTTTTCCCTAGGCTGTTTGCTAGTTTCTCTCTCCGATATTTTCCCTAGTTCTTCCCGTTTCTTCCCTCCTAAGTTTCATATCCGTCCTAAGTTTCCTATCCGAGTCACGGCACCATTATGTCGCTCCCCCTCTTCGTGGAGGAACGACACTAAACCCTGCCTAGGCTTCATATCCGAGTCACGGCACCATTATGTCGCTCCCCCTCTTCGTGGAGGAACGACACCAAACCCTGCCTAGGCTTCATATCCGAGTCACGGCACCATTATGTCGCTCCCCCTCTTCGTGGAGGAACGACACAGGACCCTGCGCTGTTCTTTCGTCTACTCGGCCCTCCCCGGGTTTGCTGCTGGTTCTTCCCGGGTTGGCTACTATCCCTTCCACCTCCGTGGAAGGGCAGTTCCCCCTGGCCGCATTCCCCACTTCCGCAGGGGAGCGGCACACCGCCGGCCGGCTCTCTCGGGGGCTGCACAGGTGTTCCTTCAGCTAGATGTTCCCCATAGATGTTCCCGGTGCATGCCGTCTCTCTCCTCCTTTATAGTCCTCCTCCGCCAATCCTAACTCGGCTGCCCACACGCCGAGTACGCTGCTCTCCTCCAATCAGGAGCAAGTCCTACAGTTAATTGGTTGAACTGGAGGCAGCTGCGCGGAAGCTGTTTACTTCTCTCCCAGCGCCATATTGTGGGAGAGCAGATGCATAGAATAAGTCTTAATTCGAGTAACTTAGTCTAGTCCGGATTGCTCCCCACACAGTCTATTCAATAAATGGTGCTGGGAAAACTGGATTTCCACGTGCAGAAGCATGAAGCAAGACCCCTACCTTACACCTTACACAAAAATCCACTCAACATGGATTAAAGACCTAAATCTACGACCTGACACCATCAAGTTACTAGAGAACATTGGAGAAACCCTTCAAGATATTGGCACAGGCAAAGACTTTCTGGAAAAGACCAGGGAGGCAAGGCACAGGCAGTCAAAGCCAAAATCAACTATTGGGATTGCATCAAATTGAGAAGTTTCTGTACTGCAAAAGAAACAGTCAGGAGAGTGAAGAGACAACCGACAGAATGGGAAAAAATATTTGCAAACTATGCAACAGATAAAGGGTTAATAACCAGAATCTACAAAGAGATCAAGAAACTCCACAAAAACAAAACCAACAACCCACTTAAGAGATGGGCCAAGGACCTCAATAGACATTTTTCAAAAGAGGAAATCCAAATGGCCAACAGACACATGAAAAAATGTTCAAGGTCATTAGAAATCAGGGAAATGCAAATCAAAACCACAATGAGGTTTCACCTCACCCCGGTTAGAATGGCTCACATGCAGAAATCTACCAACAACAGATGCTGGCGAGGATGTGGGGAAAAAGGGACACTAACCCACTGTTGGTGGGAATGCAAACTGGTCAAGATTAGACTTCTTATCTGACCTGAAAAGGTCTAGTGGAGCAAATTATTATTAAAGGGGAAATATTATTATTATTATATAACAATATTATTATTATTATTAAAAAGGAAGAATAAAGTTTCTCTTTTTTTAATAGATGTATTTATTTATTTGAAAGGCACAGTTACGGAGAAGCAGAGGCAAAGAGATAGAGGGAGAGAGGTCTTTCATCCATTGGTTCACTCCACAAATGTCTGCAATGGCTGGATTTGGGCTGATCCAAAGCCAGGAGCCAGCAGCTTGTTCCAGGTCTCCCACACAGGTGCATGGGCCCAAGCACTTGGAACATCTTCTCCTGCTATCCCAGGCCATAGCAGAGATGGATAGGAAGTGGAGCAAACAGGACTTGAACTGGTGCAAACAGGACTTGAACTGGTGCCCATATGGGATGCTGGTACTGCTGGTGTCAGTTTTGCCTGCTACGCTACAGCACCAGCTGTATTAAAGAGGCTGTAATGTAATCACACATAATAGTAATTGGTCTTGTGTTTGGTTTGGAAAAGGAGGCAGGGGTTCATTATGAACATGCTCTTGTTTGCTGCCTACCTAGAATTCATCTGCATCCTTTAAAATTTTGTATAAAGACACCTTTCCCAAAGGGACTGAGGTGAAGTGACCTCAAATCTAGTTATTTTGAGTTAATCCATGAATAGTGTTGTTATAGTAACTCTCATGCAGTGGTGCTTCTGAGACACATGTTAGTCTAATCAGACTAAAGGGAAACATGCTTGTAGAATCTTGTGGTAGAGGTTTCTATCTTTCGTCAAGTTTGGACCAAGAAAGAATGCATAATTATCTTAACATCATAAAGTAAATGAGGCTGATATCAAGCCCATAGTAAGGGTGGAAAGCTGGAAAGAATCTGGCTCCTTGATGATATTCTAAAGTTTCTATTCCACTCCATGCCTGGAACTTATCCTGCTGTATTTCCAGTTATACAAGATTCACATTTTCTTGTTATTTAAACCAGGTTAAGATTATTTTTATCACTTAACAATGGATTTTGCAATCACTTGTACAGGGATTTGAGTTCAGAAAATTATTTTCATATTCATGATACATAAAACTGATGTCACTTCAACTGCCAATCACCAGTGAGGAAGGCATTATAATTCTCAATCCTATTATAAAGATAAAGAAGCAGAGACTCAGAGAACGTTAATGAAACAAAATGAGATACTGAATGAAACTGTGCCTTAGTCGCAGTTCAAAGCTCACAGAACAGACTTGATAAATGTTCATTTCAGCAAAAAATGTCCCTCATCCAAAAGACTTGCTGAAACATATCTGGCCCAAAACTTTACTACCAATAATTTTCAGTGAGGACTTGAATTAAAGTTTCATATTGTCCTCAATGTGAAACAGTGTTTCATAGCTGACATTTGTGCCAAAGATTCTTTAATGAAATCTGGCATTTGAAGGAAATACTACCTTCTTATAAGGAAAAGATATTTTTTTTTTTTAGCATCAGAGTATTTCCCTAGAAGAGTGGACCTAAAAAAATATACTGGGGCCAGTGCCATGGCATAGTAGGTTAATCCTCTGCCTGCAGTGCTGGCATCCCATATGGGTGCCAGTTCTAGTCCCAGCTGCTCCTCTTCCAATCCAGCTCTCTGCTATGGCCTGGAAAAGCAGTGAAGGATGGCTCAAGTCCTTAGGTCCCTGCACCCATTTGGGAGACTGGAGGAAGCTCCTGGCTCCTGGCTTCAGATTGGCACAGCTCTGGCCATTGCACCCATTTGGGAAGTGAACCAGTGGACGGAAGACCTCTCTCTCTATCTCTATCTCTCACTGTCTGTAACTCTCTCTCTCAAATAAATAAACAAAATCTTATAAAAAATGTGCTTTCATGGGTGTAATAGGGTAATATGAGTATAGGTATACAGAAGATAATAGTGGTCTATCCCATTGTTATATAATAAGAAAACTACTTGGTATTCATCCCCAGTTCCTGACATGGAAAACCTAAAACCCCTGTAATTTCCTGAGTAACAGGTGAGAAAGGAGCATTTAATGTTATGCATAACAAACTGCTGTTATGCTGATGAGTTGGCTCTCTCTGGACTCTTGGATGGGAGCCGATCGCCAGAGGAACCAACCATGTGATTAAGTTTTTTCCTTTATTTATTTTCATTTTTATTTTAGTGGCAGAGAGATCTTTGATCCTCTGGTTCACTCCCACAATTTTTATTTGTGTTTTAGGAAAGCAAAGCAAGAAGTAATAAAGTCTAGAATAAGGTGTGGGCATTTGGTGCAGTGGTTGAGCTACTGCAAGGGGTACCTCCATCCCATTTCCAAGTGCTTGGATTCAGGTCCTAAGTCTGCTTCTACTTTCAGTTTCCTCCCAATGTGCATTCTGGGAGGCATCAGGTGGTGATTCAGTATTTGGGTCCCTGACCCCAAGTGCCAGACCCAGATTAAGTTTCTAGTTCATGACTTGAACCTGGCCTCACCCTGACTTTTGCAGGCATTTGGAGAGTAACCCAATGATGTGAGATCTCTCTGTTTGTTTATCTCTTTCAGTCTCTCTTCTTTTCAAACAAATAAGTTGAATAAGACCAGATATTGTTAAGAAAATATCTTTGAATGAATGCTAAACTATACAGCATAATGTATTCACTTTAGAACAAAAAATGAGATCTTTCTTAGATATGAGCTAAACTGTTCCATATTCTCCAAACCATGCTAATTATTGGAAGATAAGCCTGGAGTTAGCTTGAATTATTTACAGGAGACTGGGCACAGAGAAAGGGCTCAGAGGCACGCAATTGCCTCATGATCTACAGACTCTATGGTAGGGAAGAATGAGGCCTGTTGTGTGTACACCACTGGAGTCTTCTTTGTTTTATTTTGTAATAGTATTTGTCTAATATCCTAGCCAAAGACATATTCTTTGGGTACAAGAAGTTGTATGAACATGAAGAGAGTAGGCATTCTGTCAACCATCATGTAAAGTGAACGAAACCCGGTCATTTGCAACAAGATGGAGG
Source organism: Oryctolagus cuniculus (assembly GCF_051225735.1). Lineage (NCBI taxonomy): Eukaryota > Metazoa > Chordata > Mammalia > Lagomorpha > Leporidae > Oryctolagus > Oryctolagus cuniculus. Next base: position 23,354,869 of record NC_142867.1, on the reverse strand, counting down.
AATTTGGAAAACATCATGCTGAGTGAATTAAGCCAGTCCAAAGGGACATATATCATATGTTCTCCCTGATCGGCGACAACTAACTGAGCTCCAAAGGGGAAACATGTTGAAGTGAAATGGACACTATGAGAAACAGTGACTTGATCAGCTCTTGTCCTGACTATTGATGTACAATGTAATACTTTATCCATTTTAGTTTTTTTTTTTGTTCTAGTATCATTGGTTGAACTCTGTAATTAACACACAATTATTCTTAGGTGTTTAAATTTTAACTGTAAAGTGATCCCTGTTAGGAATTTGGAAAACATTATGCTGAGTGAAATAAGCCAATCCCAAAGGGACAAATATCATATGTTCTCCCTGATTGGTGATAACTAACTGAGCACCAAAAAGGAAACCTGCTAAAGTGAAATGAACACTAGGAGAAACGGTGACTTGATCAGCCCTCACCCTGACTGTTGATGAGCAGCTTGATATGTTATCCATCTTAGTATTTTTTTTTTGTTTGTTCTATTTAATACTTTTGGTTGAATACTGTAATCAATACACAATTCTTCTTAAGTGCTGAAACTTAACTGTAAGTGATCACTGTTAAATACAAGAGTGGGAATAAGAGAAGGAAGAGATGTGCAATTCGGGACATGCTCAAGCTGACTTACTTCAAACGGTAGAGTTAGAAAGATACCAGGGGATTCAAATTCAATCCCATCAAGGTGGCATGTATCAATGCCATCTCACTAGTCCGAGTGATCAATTTCTGTTCACAATTGATCATAATGATAGGACTAAGAACCAAGGGGATCACATAAACACGACTAGTGTCTGCAAATTCTAGCTGATAGAATAAAAAAAGGGAGAGAACGATCCAACATGGGAAGCGAGATATACAGCAGACTCATAGAATGGCAGATGTCCTAAACAGCACTCTGGCCTCAGAATCAGCCCTTAAGGCATGCAGATCCAGCTGAAAAGCTCATGAGAGTATTTTAGGTATGGAAAGCCAAGACACTCTGGAAAAAAAAAAAAAAGAAAAAAAAATCCTAAATGAAAGATCTCTGTGAGATCCCAGTGGAAAGAATGGGTCATCAAAGAAGGAGGTACCTTTCTCTGAAGGGAGGAGAGAACTTCCACTTTGTCCATGGCCTTGTCTAAATATGATCAGAGTCAGTGAACTCAGAGGGCTTCCCTAGCCTTGGCAGCTCATGACAAGAGCCTAGGGTGATTACTGACCCCATAAACAAGAGTGTCAATTTGTTAAGTCAACAACAGGAGTCACTGTGCACTTACTCCTCATGTAGGATCTTTGTCCTTAGTGTGCTGTACATTGAAATTTAATGATATAACTAGTACTCAAACAGTAATTTTCACTTTATGTTTCTGTGTGGGAGCAAACTGTTGAAATCTTTTCTTAATATATGCTAAACTGATCTTCTGTATATAAAGAGAATTGAAAATGAATCATGATGTGAATGGAAGGGGAGAGGGAGTGGGAAAGGGGAGGGTTGCGGGTGGGAGGGAAGTTATGGGGGGGAAGCCATTGTAATCCATAAGCTGTACTTGGAAATTTATATTCATCAAATAAAAGTTAAAAAAATATTTATTGAGAGTATGAAAGTTGAAACTGGGTCCTCTGCAGGAGACAGATTCAAGAGTATTTCCCTTCACTTCCTTTTTTTGTCCATTCAACAACAATCTATTGAGTAGCTGTCGTGTACCAGTTACTACCCAGTTTTTGGAACATAACAGTAATCAAGGCTCCCCTCTCAAGTTTTCACTCCATTTGGAAATATAAACAACAAATAAGTAAAACTGTGGATATGCAAAATAAATACAGGTAGTGATTACTGTAAAAACAATTTGTTCTATGATCAAGAAATGCAGTTCTGAGAGAGCAACTTTTGAGCTAATATCTGAACAATATCAAGAAGCTTGCCATCTTGTGAAAGGCAGAATTATGGCACCAATAACAATGCCCACAATCACATACCTGGAACCTGCACATCGTTGCCCGCAAAAAAATGGCAAAAATGGTAAAATGAAATTTGCAAATCTGATTAAGTTGAAGAATCTTGAGATGAGACATTACCCTGGATGACCTGTGGGGAACTGGTCTAATCATAGAGTATTTAGAAGTGGAAGAGAAGATAGAGTATAGGTAAAGGATACAGTGTGAAGACTGCACCTGCCATTGTTGACTTTTCAGATGAAGGAAAGAGGCTACAGTCATGAAATATAGGGCCTCTGGTAGCTGGCAAGGGCCCTTGGCTTACCTCCAGCAAGAAAATGAAAACCTCCACCTTGCAGCAGTAAGAAACTGAATCCTGCACACAACTGTAATTGGCAGGAAAAGAATGCACCTTCCTGGCAACCTGATTTTAGTTTGGTGAGATCTGTACTTGACTTGTAAAGAGTTGTAATATGACAAATGCCTGCTGTTTTAAGCCATGCAGTCTGTGGCAATTTGTTACAGTAGCAACAGAAAGTCAAGATAGTTAGACGAAAAGGATCCACATTCCAGATTGTCAGAGGAGTAATGTACAAGCCCTAGTGAGATGGAGGTGGGTGGTGATAATCAGGAAAGATTTTTGCAATGTGCAGGCACTTGACACAATCCTTAGAAGAACTTCAGAATGGAAGCTTATATATATCTAATGTTTTACAATCCAATGGGCCATATGTTTAAACCATCCTGGAAAAAATAAAGAACTACCAAGTAAACTTGCAGAATCTGGACATTTGGATTTTATTTGAAACTGTTAAACCTGGAATCACAGAAAGCCTGTCAGATAAGAATTTGCCAGGCAGCAAGCATGGGAGTTTCCTAGCAGAAATCTTAACAATAACAAAGAGTTTGTCTGAGGTATTCATTTGCAAAACAATGACTGAATGGAAATGAATAAAGACATCTCTCCATCTGGGTAGCACCACAGCAAGGTGAGCCCAAGTAAGCAGGCATCTGACAGTAAATGAGGCAAGGGCAACAGGAGGGGTGGCCCTGGTGAGCCAGAAGAGGGCTGTGTCTGCTCCTAAAAGAGGTTTTCTTATTGTGAAAAAGAAAACAGCATTTCTTAGGGAAGATGCCATTAGCTTTTCCATAGAAGACACTGACCCAGGCAATTTAACCACCTTTCAGAACCAATCTCTGCTTTTCTGCTTTAGCATGTTTCATGGGTTTCATTTCAACTCTTCTCTTTTTCTCTAAATTGGCTAACAAACTACAAACCAGACTCAAGAAGAAGAAAAAAATGAATATCAGTCTGTTCCCTGGCTTCCCTCCACATGTTGCTCATTTGTTGCTTTTACAAATGACAGTCTTCACATCAGCCACTGGGAAATGGCCTGAGTGAAAAGCTATCTGCCACTGAGAAGGAGCTTGGCTGCCATTATTAATAAGTGACCAAAGCAGATGAGACATCTGTAGGAGCACAGAGAGAGAAATAAGGAGACAAGTGGATACCGGGTTGGATACTGTTTTAGAGGGAGTCAGAAAGGGAAACAAAAATGCAGGCAGCAATGCTGCCTTAATTATACCTGGGGTAAGCTAACAAGACTACCTGGGACAGCATCAAGGGTCCTAGAGGCATGATAAGGCCTAGCTGTGAATGCTGGCATGGCTGTCATTTAGTTGAGTAATTTCAACAATGATAGGTTAAACAATTGCTTCTTCTCTTTAGTCTTTTGTGCTTTCGAGTATTCTGACTTACATGACAGTGTACTTTATATAATGTCAGGCGCATAAGGGTGCTCAGTAAATACTGGCAGATGCTGTTACTATTCCTGATATGTGTTTTTCAATGGTGATTAAGGTCTAAAGAACATATAAATACTAGAAGAAGGAAAACACATCCATACACAGACTAGATGCATCACAGAATTAACACAAGTCAATTTACAGGGTAATTGATGGATCGTGGAATCCAATCCCTTGAGTTGACAAGTAAGGAGATGTAAGTGAAAATGTTTCTTGATTTGTTCAAGATTACAAAGCAAAATAGAATTCCAGGTACGTGATGGCTACCCTGTCTCACACCAATCCCATGACTGTCTCCTCAAACAATATTTACTTGTTTCTAGAGTTGATTTGAAATCAATTTCTGAGACCCATAAGACTGAAACAATGGGACTCACAAATGTGTCCATTTAACTTCAAAAGGTTTCCTTTTTGGTGCTCGGTTAGTTGTCACTGATCAGGGAGAACATATGATACTTGACACTATGAGAAAAAGTGACTTGATCAGCCCTTGTCCTGACTGTTGATGAACAACTTGATATGTTATCCTTTTTAGCATTTTTTTTGTTCTACTTAATATTATTGGTTGAGCTCTGCAATTAACACACAATTGTTCTTAGGTGTTGAAATTTAACTGAAAAGTGATCCCTGTTAAATGTAAGAATGGGAATAAGAAAGGAAGGTGATGTAAAATTTGGGAAATGCTCAATCTGACTTACCCCAAACGGTAGAGTTAGAAACGTCCCACGGGATTCCAATACAATTCCATCAAGGTGGCATGTATCAATGCCATCTCACTAGTCAAAGTGATCAGTTTCAGTTCACAATTGATCATAATGATAGGATAAAGAGTCAAAGGGATCACATAAACAAGACTAGTGTCTGCTAATACTAACTGATAGGGAGAGAATGATCCAACATGGGAAGTGGGATACACAGCAGACTCAGAATGGCAGATGTCCTAAACAGCATTCTGGCCTCAGAATCAGCCCTTAAGGCACTCGGATTTGGCTGAAGATCCCATGAGAGTATTTTAGGCATGGAAAGCCAAGACACTCTGGCAAAAAAAAAAAAAAAAAAAACCTAAATGAAAGATCTCTGCAAGTGAGATCCCAGTGGAGAAAACGGGCCATCAAAGAGAAGGAGGCACCTTTCTCTGAAGGGAGGAGAGAACTTCCACTTTGACTATGACCTTGTCTAAATAAGATCAGAGTTGGTGAACTCAAAAGGCCTACATAGCCTTGGCAACTCATGACAATAGCCTAGGGTGATTACTGACATCATAATCAAGAGTGTTAATTGTTAAGTCAACAATAGTTGTTCATGTGCACTTACTCCCCATGTAGGATCTCTGTCCTTAATGTGTTGTACAATGTGAATTAATGCTATAACTAGTACTCAAACAGTACTTGACACTTTGTGTTTCTGTGTGCGTGCAAACTGTTGAAAGCTTTACTTAATATATATTAAATTGATCTTCTGTATATAAAGATAACTGTAAATGAATCTTGATATGAATGGAATGGGAGAGGGAGCAGGAGATGGAAGGGTTGTGAGTGGGAGGGAAGTTGTGGGGGAGGGGAAGCCACTGTAATCCAAAAGCTGTACTTTGGAAATTTATATTTATTAAATAAAAGTTAAAAAAAGAAAAAAAAAAAACAAAAGTGTTTCCTATACTACCATCTCATGTTGCATTTTACCCTTAATCAAAGTACAACTTATGCAGGGAATGTAGACTCTACTTCTCTGTATTTTGTGTTTCCAGGTTAAATGTCACCATGGATCTCCTGAGTCATTCATATTACAGGAATCACTAGATTCTGATAGTTTCAGTATTCTCAGGGAAAAAAAAGAAATGTTAGTGAAGGTTACAAAGTAGTTGTAGTCAATGCATAGGTTTATTTTTGTAAATAAAAATGTGCATTTTCTTAGTCAACTACAGTTGCAATGCAATTACTATAGATTTACCCTCTGTGTACATTTCACCTAACAGTGAACAGAACAACATTTCAGAAAATTTTTTTCTGCATGTGAGCTACTGTCTTGAGTCAATCCTTGGACTGTAGAATGCCCTTCTAAGCTTTATAATCCCAATGAAAAATTTGAATCTTCTCAGAAGTAGATATCACTGATCCTGGAGTGATACACACAGAATGGTGCAATACTATAGCAGGTAGAGAAGTACCAAATTTTAGCCAGCACCAAAGATTTTATTGATATCAGTACATTGTACCCAGCATTCTGGTAGGAGTCACTACATCTAAGGTATACAGTTGCTTTCTCATATCCATAGCTGAGAGGTGTTGCAGCCAATGGGTGTGAGCAGCCCCAATGGGACTTAGCTTTTGCCACTTCAGGTAACTTATATCAATGGAATGGACATCATCATAGAATTTGCCCTCTGCCAAACCTCCATATAACTTGGTCTCTCTTGCTGTCACATTACCATGCCCAAGAGTGGAAGATTTATAAGTTTCTCTTGCTAGGATCAGTTCAAAGTACATCAAACACATGTAGCTTTATATCCTTCATGGACTAGGCACCTCTATCTACCCCCAAAAATATACAGCAACTTTCAATCTGTCAATGATATACTGAATGTTCTTGAAGATTTGTGGTTGATCTGATCCACATTTTGGTTTTAGGATGCATGACTCATAGAAAAATTTTGTTTCTTGACTGGTCAACATCTTTAAACACCTAGACATTTTCAGATGTACAGGAGGTAATGAAACTGACTTACTTATTCTGCAGATAGTTTTTGTTTTCTTTTTCTCTACACAGTGTAGTAAAACTTTTACATTTGACTACCTGCTCCAGTTGTTCTTAGGTCTCACCATTCCTCTTCTTCAGTTCAGCTTTTTCAAAGATTCATTGTGTCTAGTTGGTCACTTAGATTTTATTTAGCTACTCCTGGTGCATACGTGTACAAGGTTCTCTAAAAGCAAAATGGCATACCTTCAGAAAAAACTTTGTTTAGGCATCTGTATTTCATTAACTATACATTCTTACATATAGGAGTTTAAATATATGAATCTAAGTATAAAGGGTTTTATTTTTTTTAAAATTTTAGATGCACAACGATAAACACAAATAGAAAGAGCTCGAATTCACTGGTTTGGTCCACAAATGCCCACAATGGCCAGGGTTGGGGCAAGGCAAAAGCAGGAGCTAGGAACTCAAGTCTATGTGGGTGGCAAGAACTCAGTGATTTGAGTCATCTCCACTGCCTTCCAGAGCCTGCTGCATGAGAAGCTGGAAGCAGCTCCTGGACCTAGGTACTCCAACATAGGATACGGGTATCCTAACTAGCATCTTAATCACTGGAGCAGTTGTCCATCTCTAAACTGCTTTCTTATAAAAGCATATTTAGTTTATTACTAGTTTAATGTTTCATCTTGGCCAGACTTGAGTACCTAGTTATTCAAACACTAACCTAGGTGTTGCTGTGAAAGAATTTTGTACATATGGCTAACATCTACAAGGGGCTGGCTTAAGCAAGAGTGTTATCCCAATTATGGGGAGGACCTTATCCAATCACTGAAAGTCCTTAAGAATGCAATTGCAGTTTCACTGAGAAAGAAATTCTTCAAGTCTACAGAGCAGCATGTTCCTGCCTAAAAATTTCCATTCTGTAGGACTGCTATACAGATTTTTTATTTGGTAGCTTTCACAATCGTTTAAGCCAATTCCTTGAACAAATTTATGTATGCATGAGAGATTGTGGGAAATGAAATTAAAAGATATTTATACTTTGTTGTAAAACTATTTTGAAATCCACATGTATGACAGACCCTTTAAAACTTTTTAGAAGATGTATATTATGAAATAACTCTACATATTTAAACATTCTGGCATCAAAATGAATTTATTTTTTAATTCTGTGTTTCACTAATGCTCTGAGGTATTGATGTGTTTGTGAGACTTCAAAAGATTTATAAAAAAATTGAATTTAAAGATAAATCATATTTTCCATGAGCTTTATAATGCTCCTTCCATATGTATGTATATGAATGCTTGTGAGCCCATGTCCCACTTGTTCTGTTTGTTTCTGAAGAGCCCTAACTGATTCAGAGCAGTATACTGAAATATTAGCCAATGAGTACAGGAGATACCGACAAATATTTTAGAGAAGATAGTGCTAAATTCTGTAGCAAGTGGATCTTGAATCTCTGCACCTTAACCCACTAGAGTATTTTTACTCACTTAGATAATAGAATTGCTTTAAGTGAGAGTTTGGGGAAGAAACTCAGTTTAATAGAGGCTAGACAACAGTGGATGATCTTCAAGGTCACCTGATACCAAACTCCAGTCAGCAGATAGGGGAATGAACAGAATGGAGAAACTGTGGCACAATCACTTGTGGCCACCATCTGCTGCCCAGGATGTAGTAGCACAATCATGCCTAACTGCAATAATCATGGGTTTGCTGTTTCCTAGAAGACAAAAAAAATGTGCTTGAAAAACAGCCATTTTATGTCACCCCAAATGAGCGTCCTCACAGCTTCTTGGCAAACATCATCCTTTCTTGCTAAGACCACCTTGTTTGTTGAAAGTCCTGTGACTGACTTGTTAGGTATTGTGTTCTCGATATCAGAATGAAAGAGGAAATGAGGGAAAATGGAATGAGATAGCAAATAAAGCAAAGTCTGAGGCAGGAGACAATTTAGAACAGCAATTAAAGTCTAATTAAATCCAAAGTTTGGTATCATTATCAGAAGTGAGGACACAGCTAATTATGCAGAAAGCAAGTTTCAGTTCAGGTTATGGTCATTCAATATGGGAATCTTTTCTTCCCAGCAGAAAACACTAATTTTGAAAACCATTTAAAAGATTCTCAATAATGGATGGTATGTATGTGTGTGCATTTTAATCTCTTTATCCATATTGTCCATGTGGTATTTAGTCTTTGTACTTAAATCAACAGTAATTGTTTGTGGTAGCATGAGAATTTTTGCTTCATTGATTTTCCATAGTACTGAAATGTCACATTAGCTCAAGGTGAAAAGCTAATAGGATGTGAATAATGATAATAATAACCAGAATGATAATAGAAAGAATCACACACCCAAATGTACATTAAAGTGCTCTATTGCATCTCAAAACTCTGGTGACATTTCAAACCCCTAGAGAAGAGGGGGAATATTTTATTAATATCACTCTCTCTAGAATTGCCCCACAATCTGGACTGCACACTCTGATGTGGATGACATGTTGAAGATTGAATGAATGAGCAGTGAATGAGCACACACCTCTGTGCTCCCCCTCAGTTTTACTCAATTTGCAGGTACGGTTCATTAGTGCTCAATCATCTGCATTCTGTCTAAGACACACAGCTACATTTTTAAAGGTGGAGACATCTCAAAATTGTCATGACATGGACAGGGACTGAGTAAACACACACAAGTCAGATAAAGTTTGGAATCCCAGAGAAACAAGTTATCACCCAGATACCTCTATATATTTCCTGAGTCTCAGAAACATTTTTCCAAGGATATTGGCTGTTGCTACTGATGTTTGGAAAAAAAGGAAGAATATAATGCACCCTATGCCTACAATAAGCAACTCGTAACTTATTTACCTTTGTAGGCATTGTAATTCCCTGCTGGCAATTGTAGATTCATTATTATAAGCAAATTAATTTCTTATTCATTAGTTAAAAAAGTTGCTTCTAAAACCAACCCCTCGTAGATTGTTTAGTTTCATTGCAACACCAACTCATAGAGTCCTAAACTTCCATTTCATAGTATTTTGCGATTTCAGGTATCTTTTAAACTTATTTGAAAAGCAAAGAGAAACAGAGAAAGAAAGAAAGAAAGAGAAAAGAGAAAGAACACTCCCAGCCTTGATACACCCTCCCAAATGTCTACAAGGATCTGTTACTGGGCAAGTCAAAGTTGGGAGCCAGAAACTCAAACTAAGTGTGAATTGCAGTGACTCAGCTATTGGAGCAATCACTACTGCCTCCCAGGGTCTGCATTAACAGCAAGCTGGAGTCACAAGCCAGAGCTGGAGCTGGCACTTGGACCCAGGTATTCTGATGTGGGATGGAGGGATCTTAACCACCATGTCAAGCACTTGTTGCAGGAGTTTTGTTTGTTTGTTTGTTTGTTTGTTTTTGAATTGCTTAATGTGGATGATCCCCTCCTAGACAGTATGGCAAGAAACTCTCTTTTTCCATCCCCCTCTGTGTCCCCAGGACCCAGAACAGGACTAAAAACAGTGGCACTCAATCAGTGCATGACTAAGAGTGTCTCACTTTCCTGTATGTAAGAATTTAAAACAGTTCTGCTTTCCGAAATGAATTTTATCTCGATATTTCACACTGAATGCATCCGCCTGCCTCAAATCCATCTTTGCCCAATATCCACGCAATTGATGTTCACAGCTCTTGATATATTCTTATTTCTTCAGACCTCACCTTAAAACTCTTCACATGTATTGTTTGTTATTACCTGTAATCCTCACTTATGCTCTATTGTGTTTATTGGAGAACCATGGAATACTCTCAACTTTTCCAGCTGCTTCTGTTGATGCCAACTGTTTGTAAAGATTTCTGAGCTTGACATGGAAACAATTGGTGTTCCTAAAGTATTTTTAGAAGAAAAGAAGTGTGAATTCTCATAGATATTCTATAAAAGGACCATGTGGTGGCCAGGGCTGTGGCTTAAATAGTAAAGCTGCCACCTGCAGTGCAGGCATCCCATATGGGGACCAGTTTGAGCCCCAGATGCTCCACTTCTGATTCTGCTCTATGCTATGGCCTAGGAAAGAAATAGAAGATAGTTCTAGTCCTTGGGCCAGTGTACCCATATGGGAGACCCAGAAGAAGCTACTGGCTCCTGGCTTTGGATCAGTGTATCTCCGGCCATTGCAGCCATCTAGGGGGTGAACTAGAGAATGGAAGACCTCTCTCTCTCTCTCTGCTTCTTCCTCTCTGTAATTCTGCCTTTCAAATAAATAAATAAATCTTTTAAAAAAAGGAACCTGCAGCATATAACAGTGATATACATAAGTAATTCAAAAAAGTATCTGAAAAATGGAATTAAAATGTTTATAATGGGAAATTTTTTTTTAAATTCATGGATAAGTTTTTCATAATATGCATTTTTATGAATATTTTGAAGAATTCTCACCCAGTGTATTTAAATCTCACCCAGCTCAAGCCAAGACTTGCTGCTAAATCAAACTAAAGGGACGGAACATATATTAAGAATCAGGTTTAGAAAAATTTTTCTTAGCCATATTTTCAAAAATCATCATTCAAATTTTGATAAAAAAGGTCTCTAAATTAACTGATATCTAGTACTCAAGGAAAGTACAGCACAGAATATAATACTAATTTCTAGTCTTATAACCAATTTTATTCTGAATCTATATTCATCAAGTCAACTTCTAACATTATTTTCCAACAAGTAAATTATACAAAGTCTCAATAAAAAAGAAATTAACCATTTTTATACATCGTTCTATCACCTATGATTTTATTTCAAATGCTTTTAATCAACTCAGCTCAATTGCACTGATAAGTTCATGTTTCTAGGTCTGCACAGCTCAGGGACCTTGCTAAGATGCCTACTTGATAACACTTCTAATGCTTTTTTAAAGACTGATTTATTTATTTGAAAGACAGAGTGTGGGGAGCAATCCGGACTGGACTAAGTTACTGAAATTAGGACTTATTCTGTGCATCTGCTCTCCCACAATATGGCGCTGGGAGAGAAGTAAACAGCTTCCGCACAGCTGCCTCCAGTTCAACCAATTAACTGTAGGACTTGCTCCTGATTGGAGAGCAGCGTACTCGGCATTTGGGCAGCCGAGTAGGGATTGGCGGAGGAGGACTGTGAAGGAGGAGAGAGACGGCATGCACCAGGAACACCTGAGGAACATCTGAGCAGCCCCCAAGAGAGCCGGCCGGCGGTGTGCCGCTCCCCTGCGGAAGTGGGGAATGTGGCCAGGGGGAACTGCCCTTCCACGGAGGTGGAAGGGATAGTAGCCAACCCGGGAAGGACCAGCAGCAAACCCGGGGAGGGCCGAGCAGACGAAAGAACAGCGTAGGGTCCTGTGTCGTTCCTCCACGAAGAGGGGGAGCGACATAATGGTGCCGTGACTCGGATAGGAAACCTAGAACGGATAGCAAACTTAGGAGGGAAGAAACGGGAAGAACTGGGAAAATACCAGAGAGAGAGACTAGCAAACAGCCTAGGGAAAAGCCGGACGAAAAGAGGTGCCGGAGGAAGCTGTTGAAAGCCTAGGCATAGACTCGGATACGGACTACGGGGGGAAGCTGGGAGGAATCTCTAAGGTCGAAAGCGAAAGTGAAAGCTAGAACAAACAGACTCGGATACGGACTGTGGGGAGAGGCCAGGAGAAATGAGGGAGGAATATTGTTGGAAGAAAACTTAGGGAAACATACCGGGTAGAGAAAAATGTTAGGGAAATTGAAGCCGCGGGGGGCAGGCCGAGGCGGAAACGAAAGCCACTTTGGGATTCTCAAGTTAGCCCGGGAATAGGGGGCGAAAAGTTGAAACCAGAAGCTGAGACGTAAGCCAGATTGGGATCCGTCTGATTAGCCCGGGGAGCAAAGGACGGGAAGCCAAATCGTGGGGCGGAGACGTACGCTGGGTTGAATTCGCCAGGCTAGCCCGGGGAACTTAGATTGAATCCTAGTGGCGGAGACGCAAGCTACGCTGTGTTACTCGCGGAAGCCGCCGCGTGCAGAGAGAGCACGGGGCGTGAATAGATAGGGAACGCTGGCGAGGCCGTGGTTCAGACGCGAAAGGGTTAAGCGTGGAGACCGCGGAGCGCGCGAAGCCGAGCCGCGCAAAGCCGGGAAGCTGCGCAGATGAGAGAGGCGCGCGGGCTGAAGCGGCGCAGAGCCGGGAACCCGCCGGCGGGGCGAGGTGCCGGAAAGCCGCAGGGATAAGAGAAACAGAAGTTTTAGAAGTAAAGTGAGAAAAATAGGAATGCTGGAAGATAGAAGTAAAATGGGAGAAATAGGAATGCCCGGAGATAGAGAAATAGAGAAAAATAAGGCCTCCCCTCAACATGGCAATGAGAAAGCTTGGATTCGGTCTGCCTGATTAAGTGAGGCGATGAGCACGATGAGCACCTGCGGCGGCTAGCAGCTTATGCTCCGCAGGTCACCGAAGACAGGCACGAATTAACATCAGTAAGGCTTCCCCACAATACAACAATATTAAGCTTGGATTCGGTCTGCCTGATTTAAGGCGGTAAGCGCCAGCGAGCAGCTCGACCAGAGTATGAGCTGCAGGTCACCGAAGATAGGCACGAACCAACACTAATAAGTCTCCCCCACAATAAGGCAATGAGAAGGCTTGGATTCGGTTTGCCTGATAGGTCTTGTAAGTCCCCTGCAGGCAGAGCAGAGCATGCGCTGCAGGGCACCGAACACAGGCACGCATCAGCGCCTAAAAACCTCCTCACAACATGGCGAAGAGAGGACCCGGATTCGGTTTGCCTGATTGATAGGACTTGTAAGAGCCTGTGGCAACTCTAGCAAGTAGAGCAGAGTGTGTGCCGCGGGACACCGAAGACAGGCGCGTATCAACGCCAAAAATAAAAAGAAAGGGGGATCTGTGGGGAGCAATCCGGACTAGACTAAGTTACTCGAATTAAGACTTATTCTATGCATCTGCTCTCCCACAATATGGCGCTGGGAGAGAAGTAAACAGCTTCCGCGCAGCTGCCTCCAGTTCAACCAATTAACTGTAGGACTTGCTCCTGATTGGAGGAGAGCAGCGTACTCGGCGTGTGGGCAGCCGAGTTAGGATTGGCGGAGGAGGACTATAAAGGAGGAGAGAGACGGCATGCACCGGGAACATCTATGGGGAACATCTAGCTGAAGGAACACCTGTGCAGCCCCCAAGAGAGCCGGCCGGCGGTGTGCCGCTCCCCTGCGGAAGTGGGGAATGCGGCCAGGGGGAACTGCCCTTCCACGGAGGTGGAAGGGATAGTAGCCAACCCGGGAAGAACCAGCAGCAAACCCGGGGAGGGCCGAGTAGACGAAAGAACAGCGCAGGGTCCTGTGTCGTTCCTCCACGAAGAGGGGGAGCGACAAGACTGTCCTTGCTCCAGGAATTAGTTTTAGATCCTTGATCAAATATAAGTTGGCTGTAGATGTTTGGGTTGATTTCTGGTGTTTCAATTCTGTTCCATTGGTCTATCCATCTGTTTCTGTACCAATACCATGCTATGGAAGTCAGTCTGGAGATTCCTCAGAAACCTGAAGATAACCCTACCGTTTGACCCAGCCATCCCACTCCTTGGAATTTACCCAAAGGAATTTAAATTGGCAAACAAAAAAGAGGTCTGCAGCCTAATGTTTATTGCAGCTCAATTCACAATAGCTAAGACCTGGAGAGCAGCGTACTCGGCGTTTGGGCAGCCGAGTTGGGATTGGCGGAGGAGGACTGTGAAGGAGGAGAGAGACGGCATGCACCAGGAACACCTGAGGAACATCTGAGCAGCCCCCAAGAGAGCCGGCCGGCGGTGTGCCGCTCCCCTGCGGAAGTGGGGAATGCGGCCAGGGGGAACTGCCCTTCCACGGAGGTGGAAGGGATAGTAGCCAACCCGGGAAGGACCAGCAGCAAACCCGGGGAGGGCCGAGCAGACGAAAGAACAGCGTAGGGTCCTGTGTCGTTCCTCCACGAAGAGGGGGAGCGACAACAGAGTTATGGGGAGTAGGGTGAGGATGGAAGCGGAGACACAGATCTTTCATCTGCTGGTTCTCTCCTAAATGTCCACAGTGGATGTGTCTGGGCCAGGCCAAAGACAAGAGTTTGGAACTCCATCTCTTTCTCCCATGTGGGTTCAGGGTCCCAAGCCCTCAGGACATCATCCACTGCTTTCCCAAGCACATTAGCAGGGATCTGGATCAGAAGTGGCACTTCCAAGCTCTCAAATGGGATGCCAGTATAGCAAACAGTGACTCAACCTGTATTGCCACAACACCAGCTCCAAGATTTGTAATTCTATATTAAGATAGGATATTGCGGCCGACGCGGCGGCTCACTAGGCTAATCCTCTGCCTTGCGGCGCCGGCACACCGGGTTCTAGTCCCGGTTGGGGTGCCGGATTCTGTCCTGGTTGCCCCTCTTCCAGGCCAGCTCGCTGCTGTGGCCAGGGAGTGCAGTGGAGGATGGCCCAAGTCCTTGGGCCCTGCACTCCATGGGAGACCGGGATAAGTGCCTGGCGCCTGGCTCCTGCCTTCAGATAAGCGTGGTGCGCCGGTTGCAGCGTGCCGGCCGTGGAGGCCATTGGAGGGTGAACCAATGGAAAAGGAAAACCTTTCTCTCTGTCTCTGTCACTGTCCACTCTGCCTGTCAAAAAAAAAAAAAAAAAAAAAAAAAAAGATAGGATATTGAGGACATTCAGACAACTCTCTCTGGGAATATCCTAACATTTTAGTCTCATACATTTTCCTTCCATGAGACCTATAGAAGATATAGCACCCCTATCAAGTATTTTATGACTGACTCTAAGCAATGGCCTGATAAGTTATTTTGTGGCTTCTGGGTACTGTGGGCTAAGAGCATTGCTATTAGCAGATGAACACACATTGGTAATTTGTTGCAATGTTGAATGATGAGGATTTTTAAAGGTGTGTGACACCAACATGGCGTGGTCATTAACTACAAATTCCCCATTATTTTCTGGCTATTATATGCACTATAATCTTCAAGATTTATAATTTCTCCAGGTAATAGCAAAAGGCAATGCACTCTGTTTGTTAGAATGTCACGCATTTAAGATGATTGTGAAATCTTCACGAAACCTCTTTTATTATTTAATGAGCTTTTGAGGGTTGAAGGAGATTCGGACTACAGGTGTAGCACTGAAGAGACCAATGAATTCCGGTTACATGTTTGGTAGTGGTATTAAGAGGGGGGAGGAAAGCAAGTAGGCAAGCTAATTTCAATGTCAGAAAATAATTGTATATAATAATTACAAAATAATATATGTGAATATCCAAATGTATGTGAATGTGATTATCCCTCACATACTGAAAATCACTTCTTTTCAACAGAAATCTTTTCTGCTTTATATTTCCTACAGATTCCTATGGACCACATCACACCTACTAAAATACCCCAAAACTCAAATTGGCCATTAATGTCCTAGCCAGGGCCTGCATCAGGACACATTGTTTAAAGCCATACCATGCAACACTGGTATCCCATATGGGTGCCTATTCATGTCCCAGATGCCCCACTTCAGATCCAGGTGTCTACTAATAGCCTAGACAAAAACAGCAGAAGATGGCCCAAGAACTTGGACCCCTTCCACTCATGTGGGAGATCAGGATGAGGCTCCGGGCTCCTGGCTTCAGCCTGGCCCAGACACATTTCCACCATTTTGTTTATTTGTGGGCAATGGGAGCCATGATTCTTGGCCATACCATTGTTGACCCCGTTTCCATGTGGTCTCCGTATGCAGCTGTGCCTGTCATAGGTTATCCCCTAGCAGATCTTACCCATCGTTGACTAACCAGCGCTCAAAATGGGAGACCACAGGAGTGCTTGCTCAGATGGGGGTAGGGATGAGGAACAATGGTAATCAGGAATGGCATGACTGCACACAGGCTGTGGGCCATTTGAGTGGCTGACCAGAGCTAGTGGGGAATAAAACAGTATTGGATGTGGCTGTGGACAGTTTCCCAGGGTAGGATGAAAGGGCAGGTGTGTCTGCCATCAAGGCGGGCTCTCAGTCTTATTCAGCTGGTTCTGGTTGACTGTCAGTTGCAGGCTTGATGTTTCTGGCTGGTACCCACATGAACTGTCCCACATTCTCTGGAAAGACACAAGCATATCCTTGGCCCTTGGTTAGCAGAAGCCTTTCTACCGGTGTTGGAATCCAGGGCCTGAATTTTGTGTCCACTTCGACATGAACGGCAAACATGTGGGTTGGATGGGGTCTAGCACCTGCTCTGAGAGCCTGGGATTCCTGGGGACTGCCACAAATGTGGAGTCCTCACTGGGTGCGGATGGGATGACCTCACATGGGTTATTGTCTCGAGGTCGTCTAAGTTCATCCCACGGGTATGTGGGGGGTGGCTGACTAGGCATTGCTACATTGCCTGCTGTCATGTCATTTTCACTGTCAGAGCTCTCCCTCCCTAAGTCATCAACTGTTGCCTGTGAGGCAGAGGCCTGGAGTGACAGGCTCTTATCACTCACGGATTGTGGTGGAATAAGAAGGCCATGCCAAGATGGCCACTGGCAAATGAGAGTCAGTTACTCAGGAGTGGCTTCAGAAACTCCCTGGGAAATCCCCTGGGAAACTACCTGGCAACAGAGCCTGCCTAGCAACAGGCTGTGATTGGTTAGGGAATAAATTGCCCCTTGACTGGACTGGCTGCCTTGGCTATTTAAGCTGCTGTACCAACTGAAATAAATGAGTCTCTGGGCTGCTCGCCTCTGGCCCGCTTTTACCCGACTCCCAGGGTCTGTGTGGTGACTCCGTGCTTCTTGCCCCCACCATGCTCCTCCTCCCAGAGCAAATCCACAGCAACATTTGAGTATATTTTTTCTTTCACATATCTCTCCCTTTAACCACCTGTAATCACTTAGTCAATGGCTTACACTCTCAAGTTCCTTTCAGTCCCTGTTTTTTGCCCACAAAATAGAAATGATTGCATGTATTCCATCTTAAAACAAATCATATTGAAGAATAACCATAATAAATGTTCTAAAGTATAAAGACTGATAGACATTTAAATCATTACCAATTTATCATCTAATAACAGAGCTAGGAACCTGAAAACTAATGGAAAAAAGCCATTGTTGAATTGAGAATTGAATGGATTTTGTTTTCATTTTCCTCTTCTTTAGCCCTGAATAACAGTGAAAATATTATAGTGATGAAATGAAAGAAAGAGTACAGAGGGAGAAAAAGTGACTATTGTAATCTAAAGAAAATGGATTTAGACTGTGAGTTGGAACTACAACTGCTTCCAACTCGCCTGAGTGATTCTTTAGCCTCATTTTTTTTTCTCCACATTTTTACTTCTTTGATGAAGTTACTATGTGCAAAACTTAGGTTATTTTCCCTAAACTCTGGAGTCTTGGCAGGGGGTAGAGGATCAAGGGAAATTTTATTTTACAAAGAGGGAGATGAAGGATGACATAGAGATTAGAAGACAAATTAGGCATCATTGGCACCATCCATTCACAAATGTCTTTACTATTCATATATGGCATCATGGCTATGGAATCTTCATACTCATCTGCAAGGTTGGTAGACTCACCTTTACTTATGGAAAAGGAAATTGAAGCTCAGAAATGTTAAGAGACTCTCCCAAGAAAAGACAGCTGATAAATAGTGGTTTTGAGATGGAATAAATCTTGCTCTGGTTCTTGTACATGGATAGATGGATATCAGTCAGAATCCTTATGCTCTTTTTAAAGATAAAATAAATCCAGGGGAAAGAGGCAGTTCATTGAGTATAAATGAATGAAGCACCATAAGATGTAATCATCTGAAGGATTTAGTAATGTGGTATGAGTATGTATGTGTCAGAATATAGAGGGGGGTCAGAGAGAGAGAGAGAGAAAGAGAGAGATTAAATGAGATGCTAAACAGAGCAGGAACAAATTTTTATTTTCAGTCTAGACTATCCCCTAAATTAAATGGTTTATAAATGACTCTGCTTGGAAACTCAGGGTAAGCCACAAAAGTTATCAGCTAAATTTAGTAATCAAGACTATGATCTCAGACTTCCTGGGTTTGAATATTGCATCCATAACTTACAGCTGGTGACAAGCAAGTTATTTGGTAAATCTGAGCCTTAGTTTCTATTCCTATACTCAGAAAAATGACTGTACCTGTCTCAAGGGGTCATTGTGCACACTAAAACAATACAACTGTATAAAGTTCTTAAAACAGTGCCTAGCACATATGAAGCACTCAAGAAACAAGCATTTGTAGTGATAAAGGAGAGTTTAAAGGGCCACTCAGTGATGTCCAATACAGACTAAGAAAGCTGTCTCCAGCAAGTTATCAGAGCTCTAGGCAGTCCAGCTATATAGGAATAGTTTTTTGATGTATTGACTTAAATGGAAACAGATCAAAGAGCTTATTGATTCTGTTTTGTTTTTTAAACTACTCTAGAGAGTAATTCTTTTCTTATCAAATGGTCTTTGAAATCCTCTTCCACTTTTTATTCTCTACTCATCAACTTTATTTTTTGTCTTCTCTTGGCTCTTTGAGTCTTCCTCACTAGCTCACATTTAAAGCTACTAGAGAAAGACCAGCTAAAATGCAAAGTGATGTCTCATAGAATTTTCTGGAAGACATTGCTGAAGTCAGAGCTTGATAGTTACAGAATACAACTTGTCATTATTATTTGAGAGCAACGCATTTTTTTACATGACAATGGCATTCACATAGGTTTTCCAACCTTCTTCTCAAAAAAGCCTGTTGGGGTAGGCAGGTGAGGTTCTGTTTATGTTTACAATGTAAAATAAATGCTACTCTAGTGGCATAGTTTTAGGCTTAGTTGTAATAAGAAGTGGGTTAGTCAATTCTGGGGTGAAATATCCATGAAATATTTCATTTTTTTATTTGTTAGTCATAGGTATCTACTTTTTGTTGTGCTTCCACTCCCTGCAAACTACGTGGTTAGAGAATGGAGAAGAGAGCAATTGCTCGAACATCATCTTTTCTGATAAATAACAATCCCGAACCTTTAGCTTCTCATATAGGGTGTCGTCATTGTGGCAGCTACTCAGTCAACTCAAGATATCATTATTGTCTGTTACCATCCATTATTCTCCACTACCACAACTTCTAGGAAAACTTGCCAGCAGAAGTGTGTGTGTGTGTGTGTGTGTGTGTAAAAGTGTGGATGGAAGGTGGCAAGTGCAGGGAATAGCCCTGAACTTCCACATAGGGGACAATCTCTGCTCCTGAGAGTGACTACCCAAGCTATTTGCAAGGGTTGTTATCTGCTCCTCTATTCTTCCTCACTCCTTCCCCAGTTTCTTCTCTAGAATTAACTAGCTGTTGACTCTCTTTAAGCTGCTGGAATAAAAATGCTGGAGATTTTGAGACACAAATATGGGTTATTGAAGACAAGCTTCTCTTTGAGCAGTTGCCTAATGTGTGTGACTTTATGAAGACGCGATTCATCTTTCTCCCAACACTACAAGGAATCATCAACCCCATTTTCTGCTTAACTTTCTTTACCTGGTAGAGCACTCATTTAGTGGACTTTTGGGGTAGCTTAAACTCCACTGTCTTCCAAAGTGTCCATTATATTCACAGACAAGCTGGATCCATTCTGGGCAGTGGGAATGAACACTTACCGCCTGTCTGTCCTGCCCCTCTCAGCCTTCTTTGGTGATACTGGGTATGTTTACCAACTGAATAGCTCAGAAACTTTTGGACACAGTGTAAGTCTGCTCCAATGGTGAAGCACACATCAGATATAACACCTCCACTCCCTTATTTCCAACATGTAACCTGTACAAATACATGAATGCATTAAATATTTTGCTTTCCCCAGGAAATTAACTTTTTTTGACTTCCTGCTAACATGTGCGGCAAAGTTTTGCTGATGTTGTGGGCTGTTTCTACCCCTATAAAACTTTTATGGTGAAATCCTAACCCCACAGAGTGAGGTATTAAGAGTAAGGGCTCTGGAAAGTAATGGTTATGAAGTTGGAGCCCAAGTGAATTGATTAGTATCTTAAAAAATGAGGTCATATTTCACTTCCTATTCTTTGCCATACAAGGACACTAAGGCAAATACAGCTGTCTGCAAACCAGGAGAAGTTCTCTCATCAGACATAAGGTCTTCCAGCATTGCATTTTCCAGTCATCGAGTTGGCATGTACCAATGCCATCTCACTGTTCCAGGTGATCAGTCTCAGTTCACAGTTGGTCATGGTGAAGGGACTGGGAGTCAAAGGGAGCACATAGACAAGTCTAGTACCTGCTAACGCTAACTGATGGAGTAAATAAAGGGGAGAGTGATCCAACATGGGAAGTGAGATACTCAGCAGACTCATAGAATGGCAGATGTCCTAAATAGCACTCTGGCCTCAGAATTAGCCCTAAAGGCATTCGGATCTGGCTGAAAAGCTCATGAGAGTATTTCAGGCATGGAAAGCCAAGACACTCTGGCAAAAGATCTCTTCGAGTGAGATCCCAGTGGAAAGAACAGGTCATCAAAGAAGGAGGTACCTTTCTCTGAAGGGAGGAGAGAACCTCCACTTTGACTATGACCTTGTCTAAACAAGATAAGAGTCGGAGAACTCAGAGGGCTTCCATAGCCTTGGAAACTCATGACTGGAGCAGAGGGAGATTACTGATGCCATAGACAGGAGTGTCAATTTGTAAAGTCAACAACAGGAGTCACTGTGCACTTACTTCTCATGTAGGATCTCTATCCTTAATGTGCTGTACATTGAGATTTAATGCTATAACGAGTACTCAAACAATATATTTCACTTTGTGTTTCTATGGGGGTGCAAACTGTTGAAATCCTTACTTAATGCATACTAAACTGATCCTCTGTAAAAAAAAAAAAAAAAAAAAAAAAAGAAATTATCAATTCCCAACTGGGATTAAACATGACAATAGGTCTGCTCTGATTTCATCATCATTTAAAAAAATCATCTATTATTTTTCACTTTATGTTTCTGTGTGGGAGCAAACTGTTGAAATCCATACTTAATGTATACTAAGCTGATCTTCTGTATATTAAGATAATCGAAAATGAATCTTGATGTGAATGGAAGGCGAGAGGGAGTGGGAAAGGGGAGGGTTGTGGGTGGGAGGTACGGTATTGGGGGGAAGCCATTGTAATCCATAAGTCGTACTTTGGAAATTTATATGCATTAAATAAAAGTTTAAAAAAAAAAAAAAAGAATGGTGAGAGAGGCTGGCACTGCGGTATAGTGAGTAAAACTACCTCCTGCAGTGCCAGCATCCCTTATGGGCACTGGTTCAGGTCCAAGCTGCTCCAGTTCTGATCCGGCTCTCTGTTGTGGCCTGGGAAATCATTGGAAGATGGCCCAAGTCTTTGGGACCATGCACCTGTGTGGAAAACCCAGTAGAAGAAGCTCCTGGCTCCTGGCTTTGCATCTGCACAACTTAGGCAGTTGAGGCCACCTGGGGAGTGAACCAGAGAATGGAAGACCTCTCTCTTTCTTTGCCTCTGTCTCTCTGTAACTCTGCCTTTCAAATAAATAAATAAATCTTTAAAAATGTGAGAAATAAAAGTTTGGTGTTAAGCCTCCTGTCTATGGTATTTTGTTATGGTAGCCCAAACTGAGTAGACAGCAATTGCCCCTTTAATTTGGCCTTATTACAACATGCAGACAAAAAGACACCTTGAATTAGGCTCTGTCTCAAAAAGATTCCCTGTTTTACAGTCTCTTCATATTTAGTCAATGGATAGGACCAACTACTATTTTTCAAACCTCAAAAAACTCTCAATCTCCCCCTGTGCCTCTAATAAATGTCCTAACACTGTACCCATCTATCCATAAATCTCATCCTACCCATCCATTTTTCAAATTGTAAATCTTTTCTTCTTTTCAAACATTTTGCTTTTCCATGGGTAGTTCTGAAATATGGGATTCATGGCCTTTAGAACATTATGTTTGTACAAAACTGCATCTGGGCCATGTCATATCTGAAGTTTTCAAAGTCCTGCTTGTAAGTCAAAACTAGAGGATTAAAGACACTAGTTAGCTTCCTCATTTAAATTTGCCCAGCATTCTTTCCGCAAAACTCATTGACAAACATTCAGCTGTACTATCACTAGAAGCTAGAAAAAAAATACAGCACCTCCTTTAAGTTAACTGACTGTAAGTAGATTTACAAATTTCAACAGTGTTTCCACCCATTACTGAAAATCAATAAATGTGGAGAACACAGTAGAAGAGGCTTATGTAATTTCATGAAGCAGAGAAGGATATGGAGGCCCAAAGCATGTACAGACAAAAATCATATGAGAAAATTAAAATTTTATACAAAATGCCAACGTAGTAAACAAAGGTTAGAACTTGGGAGCTCACAGCATTGTCTGCAGTGAGGGAACCAGACAGCAAGTGGCAGAAGTATTGTTTTGGGGGAAGAATCAAACATATAGATGTAGGTAGTACCTGTGAGCAATGTGACAGTGAAAGGAAGTAAGGAAAAATGTGAGTTGAATTAAGAGTCAAGAAATCAAAAAAAAAAAAAAAAAAGGGAAATTGACCCCACTCCAACTACACCAACTCCCTCCATAGAAGAAACCTCTAAGAGGTGATTCTTGTTATATTACAAGATTCTTAAATCAGAGAACATCATGTATCTATAGCATTTCAGCATTTTATCTGAGTAAATAAATATTCTTAAAAATGTGCTTTACCCTTGTCTTTACTCTTGAGGAACCATGATGTTTCTACTTATTACATGTTGAATTCTTTATTTCATGAAAGGTTAAGCTTGTGATTATAAAATATATGTAAATATGTCATTGTAAAAGTTAAAAGAAAAATAAGAAAAAAAAAGATAAAAGAGTGGGAGTAAGGGAGGAGTGGAGGGTAGAGTAAGAAGTATCAGTATTCTCTTAAACTGTCTATATGATAGGATTAAGTGTTAAAGGGATCATATAAATAAGATCAAGTGTTTGGTAATAATAATAGATTTAAAAATGAAAGAATGTTCCAACAAGGGAAGCAGTCACACAGCAGCCTCATAGAATGACAATTGCTTGAAACAGCACTCAGAATCAGCCCTTAAGGCACTCTGGTCTGGCTGAAAAGCCCAAGAGAGCATTTCAGGCATGTAAAGCCAAGACGCTGTGGCAAGAAAATGCCCTACATAAAGGATCTTTGTGAGAGATACCCCAGTGGAAAGAAGTGGCCATCAAAGAAGAATGTAATCTTCTCTGAGGGAGAAGAGAACTTCCACTTTGCTTATGGCCTTGTCTAAATACTGACAGAGATTGTGGATTCAAAAGGCTTCCATAGCCTTGGCAGCTGATGTAAACAGCCTTGGGTGATCCCTGATGTCATACATAAGAGTGCTAATTGTTAATTTAACAACAGGAGTCACTGTGCACTTACTTCCCATGAAGGACTTCTGTCTTCAATGAGTTATATTATGAGAATTAACTGTAAAACTTTTTCTCAGTTTGTGTATGTGTGTGTGTGCAAATTGTTGAAATGTTTACTTTGTATAAAGTTGGTCTTCTGTGTATATAGTTAATTGAAAATGAATCTTAATGAAGAATGGGAATGGGAGAAGGAGGGAGAGGTGGGGAGTGGTGGGTGGAGAAGGGTATGGTGGGAAGAATCACTATATTCCTAAATTTGTGCTTATGAAATTTGTACTCATTAAATAAAAGATTTCTTTGGGAAAAAACTATATTAAATGCATGAAAATTTCTGCTTTTATATAAATTTTAACAATTAAATTTATAAGTGTGAAACCTCACAAAAGAATGCATGAATGAGAGTAGAAGGAACTCTGGCCGGCGCCGTGGCTCAATAGGCTAATCCTCCACCTTGCGGCACAGGCACACAGGGTTCTAGTCCCAGTCGGGGCACTGAATTCTGTCCCGGTTGCCCCTCTTTCAGGCCAGCTCTCTGCTGTGGCCAGGGAGTGCAGTGGAGGATGGCCCAAGTACTTGGGCCCTGCACCCCATGGGAGACCAAGGATAAGCACCTGTCTCCTGCCATCGTATCAGCACGGTGTGCCGGCTGCAGCGCGCTGGCCGTGGCTGCCATTGGAGGGTGAACCAACGGCAAAAGGAAGACCTTTCTCTGTCTCTCTCTCTCACTGTCCACTCTGCCTTTCAAATATTTTTTTAAAAAATCACTTGAATTTGGTGTTTCAGGAAGACATATCCTGGGACATGGCCTGGGAGTGCAGTGGAGGATGGCCCAAGTGCTTGGGTTCTGCACCCGCATGGGAGACCAGGAGAAGCACCTGGCTCCTGCTTTCAGATCAGCGCAGTGCGCCGGCTGTGGCGGCCATTGGAGGGTGAACCAACGGCTGTCCACTCTGCCTGTCAAAAAAAAAAAAAAAAAAGGAACTCTTGAACTCAGAATCATGTTCAAAAAAGAAATATTAATAGTGATAACTCTGACAATACTCACAAAAATATATAAGTAAAATCATATTAGCTAGTGAAATTTCCTTCCTCCACCAAGAAAAAGCACAACCTTGAAGATGAGAGAACTGTAACAGTACATTTAAAAATGAATTCAAAATCCTCAAAAGAACAGTTGGAAATCTGAGAATAAAATTTGAATCAGAAATACACTGCCAACACCAAATGCTGGCAAGAGTTTGGAGCAACAAGAAGTATTTTGTTCATAGCTGGCAGGAGTGCAGAATGGTACAGCCATCTTGGGATACAGTTTGGCAGGTTTTTTCAAAATTAAATGACTTACCATAAAAGTCCAGAAATCACTGTCCTAGGTATTTACCCAAATGAATTGAAAACTTATGTCTCCACAAAATCTTAAACATGAGTGTTGATAGAAGCTTTATTCATAATTGCTCTCATGATTGAAAATAATCAAAATGTTTTTCAGCCTCTCTCCCAGCTACTTACTTGACTGATTAAAACTTGAGTTCTCACAGAAAGCTGTACTAAATGTTTATAACAACTATATTCATAATTGCTCAAAGTGTAAACAATCAAAGTGTTCTTCAAAATCTGAAACAATCAACAAACTGTGGTACCTCCATACAGTGTACTATTATTCATTGATAAAAACATATGACTAATGAAGCTATAAAATACGTTGATGGATGTTAAATTCACATTCCCTAGTGAAGGAAGCTATTCTGAAAGTGCTACACATTTTATAGTTCCATTTGCACCAATTAAAAAAAGGCAGAACTATGAAGATATGGCCTAGTGGGTATGATGCTAATTAAAACACCTTTGGCCAGCACCGTGGCTCAATTGGCTTATCCTCCGCCTGCGGCACCAGCACCCCGGGTTCTAGTCCTGGTTGGTGTGCCCGGTACTAGTCCCGGTTGTTCCTCTTCCAGTCCAGCTCTCTGCTGTGGCCCGGGTGGGCAGTGGAGGATGGCCCAAGTGCTTGGGTCCCTGCACCCACATGGGAGACCAGGAGGAAGTACCCAGCTCCTGGCTTCGGATTGGCGCAGCACCAGCCATAGCGGCCATTAGGGGAGTGAACCAACGGAAGGAAGGCCTTTCTCTCTGTCTCTCTCTCACTGTCTATAACTCTACATATCCAAAAAAAAAAAAAAAAAAAACAAAACTGTGTCTCATGTCAAAATGCTTAAGTGCAGTCCTAGCGACAACTGTGATTCCAGCTTCCTGCTATTTTTCACCCTGGAAGATGAAGTTGATGGCCCAATTGCTTGAGTACCTTGCCACCATGTGGGAGACCTGGATTGAGTTCTGGCTCCTAACTTCAGAATGGCCCTGCCTTTGCTGTTGTAGGCATCAGAGAAGTAAATCAACAAATAGGAGCTCTCTGTCTATTCCTTTCCCTCTGTGTCTTTTTCTGTTTGGCTCTCAAATTAATAAAAATAGAAAAAAAAAACTATGAAGTCAATAAAAAGACCACTTGTTCCAGGGACCTATGGAAAGGAAGGGATATTTAATAACTCAACCATATAAGGACAGAAAAACTGTTTTGTATGATTCTGAAACAATGGACACATTAAGCTATTGTGCATTTGTCAAAACTCATTCTATTTTACAGCACAAAAGTTGAAATTTAATGGATGAAGATGAAGTGAAAATCATTTAGGTGGGCCAGAGGCTATAGGACGGAATTCAGCATATAGCGAAATAAATCTAATTATATCACAAATACATGAAACAAACTCACTGGAAGACATGGGCAAGGAGACTGCTGAACTAAGCAACTATGGAAATGAAAGGGACCTGTAATACCAATGACCAAAGTGTCTGCACATCAGCTTTGCTTTTTAGCTGGCAAAGTTGTTTCCCACAGGAATACAAGTTAGCTGTTTTGATACTGTTGTGCATGTGTGCTAGAATGGAAGAATTAAGTAAATGAAACATAGATGGTGAAGCTCAGGTTTCTTACTGAATGAGTGACAGTTTATCTCAATGCAAGGAGAGTAGGCTAGATAGAATGAGATATAGGATAATGAGGTAGAGCAGGGAACTACAGTAAGAATTCATGATTGGCCAGCGCCACGGCTAAATAGGCTAATCTTCCACCTGCGGCGCTGGTACGCCAGGTTCGAGTCACGGTCGGGGTGCCAGATTCTGTCCAAGTTGCCCCTCTTCCAGGCCAGCTCTCTGCTGTGGCCCTGGAGTACAGTGGAGGATGGCTCAAGTCCTAGGGCCCTGCATCTGATGGGAGACCAGGAGAAGCACCTGGCTCCTGGCTTCGGAGCAGCGCAATCCGCTGGCCGCAACATGCCGGCTGTAGCGACCATTGGAGGGTGAACCAATGGAAAATGAAGACCTTTCCCTCTGTCTCTCTCTCTCACTGTCCACTCTGCCTGTTAAAAATAAATAAATAAAATAAGAAGTTTAAGAAAAAAAGAACTCATGATTACCTTAATTTAGTGAGTGCAGATCACATGTGAAAATACTTTTAGGCATAATTATATGTAAGCATCTGTTTCCTCTCTCCATCACCTGAGATGCTTTAGAATCGATAGCACTTCTCTTGCAATAAGCACATTGAGCAACTAGAATTTGACAGTTCTTCAATAAAGGCAAACAGATCACCTGGGAAATGATTGATTCAAGGATGGGGCGGAAAATACACAAGGTGAACCTAGAGCATCTTTTTTGTCAGTTAGCTAACAAGAAAATAAACAACAAACCAAATACTATTTGATATAAGTATGCCAGAAGAACATGGAAACCAACTGAAGGGCCTCCAAAGCTGGAAAACTTTAATCAATAGGAGAAAGGAAAATAATAGATTACAAATTCCATAGTGTAACACAAATAATCTTAAGCCCATAAGGCATAAATGGATGACTAAATAATTAAACAAATGGAAGAGAGCTTCTATGCAAAACAGTTTCAAATAAATATTCTGTATACTTACACTTTCCTCAAGAAGTGAACTTGAACTCCTTAGGAATGAGAGATGCATAGTGACTTCCCACCAAAGACTGCTGGTATGGAAAGGGGAAAAAAGACAAACCTCACTACAGAGAAACCTGACAAATGCCTCAGTGTTCAAGGTGAAGTGACATTTGCCAAACTAACATTGATGTCCCCCCAAAGTATCAAGGGCATAAAAGCAAAGAAAGACTAAGGAACTGTTACAGACTGTAGGAAGCTAAGAAGAAATAACAGCCAAATACAATGTGGGGTCTCAGATAGGACTGTAGATGGGAAAAAAGGACATCTGTAGAAAAACTAGCGATATATGTGTGCCTTTTTAATTTAATTAGTGATTTTATATGAAGCACATTTTCTGGTCTTGATAATTGTACTAAAATTTTATAAGATACTGATATTAAGGGAAGTGGAATGAGATATGGATGGAACCTGTATATTTTTGTATATTTTCTGTAGGGCTAAACTTTATTCAAAATATAGTTAAAAAGCAAAGAAGCAAACTTTGTTAAAAAACTAAAAAGGACAGTGTATATGGAGCATTAATAGGAGCGCCTGACACAATGACACACAAAAAAGTTAGGCATACTTATCATAATCATTATCACTATTATCAATATTGTTTATGAGGTAAGATACTGAATGCAATTTTTCTGTTGACCTAGGTGAGCAGCCAAAGCCTGCAGCTGAAGATAAAACTGATAAACATAAAAGAGCCAAAGTTCACACCTAATGCCGCTTGGGCCAGTCATGTTGCCTCCTGTGTTGCATGGAGGAACTACTCATATTTCAGCAGATCTAGCTATTATCTACCCTTTCACTAAGATTATAAAAAGAGAGACAGAGGATCAAAGGTCATAATTTTTAAATAAGGCAATATTAATGAGAAAATTCTACTGTTTCTCCTCACTTATACATGGATGAGGATGAGATCAAGTCAAAAGAATTAATTGCCTGGAAGAAAAGGCACAAGGATGAATTGTGTCCCTGAAACCCCAAAGATATGTTGAAGTCCTAACCAGTTGTACGTTAGAATGTCAGTAAGTTATTTGGAAATAATAGCTATTGCAAATGTAATTACTGCAGTCACATGAGGTCATACTGAAGGAGGACAGGTTGCAAATCCTTTATATCCTTATGAGAAGATAATTGGGTAGAGGGTGGGGGATGTTTGGCACAGTTGTTAAGTTGGTGGCTTGGGACAACATGCATTCCATATCAGAGTACCTGGGTTCAAGTCCTAACTCCAATTCTGATTCCAGATTTCTGCTTACAAGCACCCTAGGAGACAGCAGTTCAATATCCAAGTGCTTGAGCCCATGCCACCCACATGAGAGACCTGGATTAAGTTCCTGGCACAGTCCTGACTTTTGCATAAATCTGTGGAATGAAACAGCAAGTGGAAGATCTCTCTGCAATCCCAATAAATAAAAGTATGTAAAAATGAATAAATAAATAAAGAGTAAGAAGACAACATGGAGAGACACAGAGGGAGAATGGCAAGTGAGGACAGAGTCAGAGAGTGGAGTCAGACAGCTGTAAGCCAGGAATGCCAAAGATTGACAGCTGCCATCAGAAGCTAGAGAGAGGCACAGAGATAACAGACTCTCAGAGAGATCATGGCCTTGGTTTTAGGTGGTAGTCTTCAGCATTGTGAGAGAATGGATTTCCATTGTTTTATTCCACCCTTCTTGTAGAACTTTGTTAGGGTAGTCCTAGGAAATTAATCCAAGGTGGGGAGAGACATTTGTGCACCAGGCAGATAGCCAGAGAAAGACAAGTTTGACTAAAAGCTCTGGGGTCAGGGGAATGAATATAGAGGAGAAACGAGGTGGTGGAATGGGCAGGTGAAGAAGATGGAACTCTGTGGTGACCACAGTTGCCAGAGTCAGGCCATGGGATGGATAAGTTTGGAACTCAGCTTTTAGAGGACAGTGGAGGGGGATACAAGGAGACACACAAAGCAAGGAAGATGGCATGACACAATCAGTGAGATGATTTGGAGACCGAGCTTCACCAAGGACCCTGTATTTACTAGGGCTGCTAGGATTTGAGTCAGCAACAAGATGAGGATTTTTACAGTGGTCCCAAGTCCACATCATAGTCAAAAAGGTAGGGAAGCTATTGCTAAGCAGTCCAGGATAACAACCTCCTGACATAGGTTCTCTGCCCCTTGCTCTCACACCCTAATCCTAGAGGTCACCTAGTGAAGGAGAAGTATGTTAAGCAGAGCACCCCCTGTGTCTCAGCCCCACTAGCTAGGCTGTGTTATCCTTGGATAAGGGCAATGGGTTAAAGAAGGGAACTGCTGCAGGGTAATGAGGAAAATGGAAGCTTCGTTTCAGACATGACTGTAATGTTTTAAAATTCTAAGGTCTGAAACTTAAGAACCAAAATAAAATTACCTTAATAACCTAAAGAGACTTGACATGTTGTGAAAATAGAGCCATGGGGATGGTATTGTGGCACAGTGGATTAATCTGCTGCCTGTTACACCTGCTTCTTGTAAGATTGCTGATTCACATTCCAGCTGCTCCACTTCTGCAAATGTGCTTGGGAAGGCAGTGGAAGATGACCCAAGTGCTAGGGCCCCTGACAATAACACAGAAGACCTGGATGGAATTTAGGCTCCTAGCTTCACCCTGGCCCAGACTTTGCCAGTGCAGCCAATTGCAGAGTGAATGACTATGTGGAAGAACCATCTCTGTTTGTCTCTCCCTCTCCCTCTGCAACTCTGCCTTTCAAATAAAATAATCTGTTTTAAAAAAAGGAAAAAAAGAACAGATATCACAAATGTATCTGCTCCTCTTGGAAAATGAGATCAATTTTGCATTTGCTTGGAGCTCTTACCAGAAATAAAACCTTTGTGCTTATACACCAATGAGCCATGATCTCAATTGTGTTGTAGTTATAATAATGAAAGTAGTGATAACAATAATATAATAATTATTATTACATCTTCCTATATTGTCAGTAACATATTCCTTATCTATAATTAATAGAGAGTTCCTCTCTTATTTCTCTAAGGACAAAATATATTTTGACAGGAAAAAAAAAACAGTTATTGGTAAACAGATAGTCAAAGTGGGGACGGGCATTGTGGCTCAGAAGTTAACCCACTGCCATTTTTGAGTTCCTGCTTCAAATCTTAGATCCACTTCTGAATACAGCTTCCTGTTATTTCACAGCCTGGGAGACAGCAGACTCAATCCTTGGGTCTCTACCAAGCATGTGGGAGACTCCAATTGTGTTCTGGGCACCTGGCTTTGGCCTGGCCCAGCCCAGGTTTTCATAGGCATTTGTAGATTTTGTAGGCACAAGTGTCTTTCTTTCTTTCTCTCTCTCTCTCTCTCTCTCTCTCTCTCTGCCATTCAAATGAATAAAATGTTTTTGCAAAAGATTGAACAGAGCCAATTCTGTGAATGTGGAGAACTTTAGCAGTTTCTAAGTGATGAACATTTCAGCAAGTGAATGGTGAGGGTGAAGAGTTCTCTAGGGAGATTTGTGGCTCAAAATTTAATTTAATTGAATTTCTCTGGTGAGTAATTCATTAGGAAATGAGAAAGCAAATGCTCTGTCAAAAGGAACCTTTGCAAACTATTACTCTGTTTTAATCAGCAGGCTTGATTTTCCCTTAAGAAGCAAATGAAAATGTTGTCTGCCTAGGCAACTCTTTCAGCTGTTGACTTCATTGATTTTTTTTTTTTTTTAATTTTTTTAACAGGCAGAGTGGACAGTGAGAGAGAGAGAGAGAGACAGAGAGAAAGGTCTTCCTTTTCTGTTGGTTCACCCCCCAGTGGCCGCTGCGGCGGCGCACCACGCCAGTCCGAGCTAGGTGCTTCTCCTGGTCTCCCATGCAGGTGCAGGGCCCAAGGACTTGGGCCATCCTCTACTGCACTCCCGGGACACAGCAGAGAGCTGGACTGGAAGAGGAGCAACCAGGACAGAATCTGGGGTCCCGACTGGGACTAGAACCCAGGGTGCCGTCGCCGCAGGTGGAGGATTAGCCTATTGAGCTGCGGCA
The DNA here is from genome assembly GCF_051225735.1 of Oryctolagus cuniculus. Taxonomy (NCBI): domain Eukaryota; kingdom Metazoa; phylum Chordata; class Mammalia; order Lagomorpha; family Leporidae; genus Oryctolagus; species Oryctolagus cuniculus. Next base: position 23,323,054 of record NC_142867.1, on the reverse strand, counting down.
CAGGCCAATTTCATTGATTTTTAATAAGGCAAAATATTTGAAGTCCCACATCAAGAAATTTACACAATTTCTGAGTCAGGAAAATATAAAACTTTAAAAAATATTATATATGAAAAAATGTGCTTGCCATATGTATATAACATTCTCTTATGTTGAGAGATTCTTAAATAACCTTGGGAAAATACTGCCTCTATGAACATTAATGTTCTCCTCTACAAATGGAAATGAAATTTACCATGTAGATTATTTTTGAGTTTAAGATGACGCATGTAAATACTTAATGGAAAGGACTAATAAATAGAAGAACCAGGATGGGATCTGTCTGACTACAAAGCTCACATTATTAACCTTTACCTTCAATTACCTCTACTTTCATAGAGAATTATAAAGAGGATCATTTATGAAGGAAAGAATAAAATCATGAAGATCAGTGTAAATCTGAGAGCCGGTCAGGAGAGATTCAGGACTTTACAATCAGAATTAAGGGTTTTCAGTAGTAATTTAAGAACAAAAAAGAGCTCCTTAAGAGTAAAAAATGGATCTTTTTGCTTACTGTTCTGTTTCCAACTCCATGACGTGTAACTCTGGATTATTATGTTTTGTTGACAAGATGGCAAATAATGAAAACACCTATGAAATAAAAGATGGTGTTTTTTAGCATTTTATTTCAGAATAGCTTTAAATTTACAATACAAAAATTGTGCAATGGCAATACAAAGAGTTCCCACACGCACCTCACCCCCTAGGAAAGAAGACATTTGACAAACATTTACTTCAAGACCTTTAAAGATGAAGATGTCATCATCGTTCAAGGTTTTACACACACACACACACACAAAGTGCCTGCACTTTACAGAAATCCCTTTGAAGAAGTAGGTGATATTAAACTTAGCATAGTATGCAAATGGTAGAAGAAATGATCATGATAAATGTTTTGGCTGGACACAATAAAAGTAACAGATACATCTAGAAAGTTTTTGCTCAGTTATTGTACTTGATATGTCTATGGTTTGAGTGTATTTTTCCAAGGATCCTGTATTGGAATCTTGGTCTCCAGTATAGCAGTGTGAAGAGGTGTTGGAATCTTTATGAGATGGGCACTAGAGGAAAGAGTTGGGCCCTTGGAATGGATTAATGTTATTATAGTAATAAGCCTGACACCTCCATTCATCTCTGGCTTCCTACATCATATGATCTCTTCCACACGAGCTCCTGCCACATGACACAATGCACCCTGAGGCTCTCACCCAGAGTGACCAGAGATGGAGCCATCTGATCTTGGAGTTCCAGCCTCCAAAACTACAAACTAACAAAGCCTTTCCTTTTTAAAGTACTCAGCTTCAGGTGTTTTGTTACAGCAAAAGAAAACAGATAGATGATAGAAGATGATTGATAGGTGATAGGTAGAGAGAGAGAGAGAGATGAAAATCCTAATCATATATGCAAATTATAAATACACTATAATTACATATATAACCACAAAATCAGATGCTATCTATGGTCAAGATCCAACCCAACACACCGGGTTCTAGTCCCGGTCGGGGCGAGGATTCTGTCCCGGTTGCCCCTCTTCTAGGCCAGCTCTCTGCTCTGGCCAGGGAGTGCAGTGGAGGATGGCCCAAGTCCTTGGGCCCTGCACCCCATGGGAGACCAGGAGAAGCACCTGGCTCCTGCCATCGTATCAGCACGGTGTGCCGGCTGCAGCGCGCCGGCCGCGGCGACCATTGGAGGGTAAACCAACAGCAAAAAGGAAGAACTTTCTCTCTGTCTCTCTCTCTCTCACTGTCTAAGCTGCTTGTCAAAAATAAAAAATAAAAAAAAAATTTTTAAAAATTCTAAATGTATAACAGAAGCACATGTCATTTTTACATTTTTCATTCCTTTTTTGTTCCAATATAATGGGTATATTTAACATATTTGTATTCATTTTTGTCCCAATAGAATGCTAGTGTCCATTATGCAAATGATATACAAATATGCCACATGTAGCTCATTCTTTTACTCATCTTTGCAGTCATAAGGAAAAAAGATTATCTGATCTCCAACATAAAACCCTTGTTTATGCTGCCCAAACTTTTCCTCTTCTGCACTTTTCTTCCTTCTCTATATTTTAGCTACCAATTTTACAGCATCTACTACGTATCAGAGAACTGGTGACACCTGGACACAGCATCTCCAACTCTTAGAATAGTAAGTCATTCTAGTTAGTTATAAATTTTTCATTTAATAACCAAACTGAACTCTAGAAATCCAATCAAAGAACTTAGGATTCATAATACTGATGTCGAAATCTTCTATTGTACCACGTTGTCCACAATCTATCTTATTAGTGAATGAATGATAAGATAAAAATGATGGTGGGATGCTTAGTGCTATGTAAGTGCTCTGTATCTGATTAATGTCAAACCGGGCTTTAACCAAGAAGGAAAAAGTAAAAATGAGGGCTACATGATCTCATAATTCACACCCTTCCCCACAACACTATGACCTTTTATTACCCATTTGCTGGTCAAAAGGAATCCAAAATACTGCCAACATATAATGGGGTTTAGCAAGCAATGTTAGAAGCTGCGTTTAGCCTGAGTTGGTACAAGCCCTTTATGCCCTCTGGAGTCACCATACTTACTTTGTGGTTGAAGCAAGTAGACAAGTAGACAAACTCGACAGTTACTTCAAGAATAGATTTTCAATTTCCAAGTTTACACATTTTCTCTGTGGTTGTAGTATCATGTAAATTTATGAAATTAAAAAGAGACTTACAGCTAAGTTGTAGGCCTCCACATTGCAGCTCTTGTGGACATCACTTAGAACTTTTTATGGGGTGCATTGGGCCAAAAGACAAGAGTAAGAGCTTGGATTTAATCTTGGCTTCTATTCTAAGAAACCAAAATTGGCACAAATGGAGGCACCATTGGTGCACAAGGCATGGTGCCTCTCATCTGCATTTCTGAGCCGCATCCCTCAGGTCTAGAGTCACCAATTTGATAGCAGCAGGGTTCAAATTGCAAGTTCTTAATTAGACTGGGATAGCTGTTACATAATGTTACTGGAATCTTAAGAGTTAAGGGAAAGTAAGATGGATTATCTCACTTAAATAAATAATTTAAGTTCTCATTTGTCCATGACAAAAATACTAGATTTTTTGGTATCTCTAAAGAGAAAAGGATCATTTGGATTTTAATGTGCCCTTTAATTATTTTATCCAGCCTGAAAATGAAATGCACACACATACTTATAAATATATATGTAGTAAGTTAGACAGGTATGTGTGTGTGTGTGTGTGTGTGTATGCAAATCTCCCTTGTGGATACTAGCAATGTTAAAATAATGTGTTTAAATCATACCACTGATTTCTGTTATAAAAATAGAAAATGAAAGTCTAAATGAATGTATAGGGGGATGTTCCATGTTTCAAATAATCACATAAGTGCAAATTAAAACAATAAGGTTACACTCATTGCCAAGCACATACAAATGTTTAAAATAAATCACCAGTGCCAATGATGGTGAAGGTGTCATAAATTCATAAACTCAACTTTTGGTGTAACTGCAATATAACCTTATCCTTTTTAAAAAGCAATATATAAACATATGTCAAGAGAAATAAAGATGTCTCGGTAATACCATCTCAGCAATTTTCCTAGAGAAGGCATTCATTTAGGTCTTTTCTTCCAACTTAATTAAGATGTTTATAGCAATATTAATTATAAGGCCTAAAATAAGAAACAATTAAAATCTATGAAACTATGATATTCCAGTTTTGGAATGTCTTATAGACATTAAAAACCTCATGTAAAATATGTGTAACATAAAATTTGAGAAAACATAGTATAAAAATTTCTGTTCATACTGATTATAACCATGAAAAAATATATTTGCCTAAATATACATGTAAAGATGACTTTTCTATTTTTAAATGATGGCATTAGAAATGCTTTTTCTTCTAATATTTCATATTGTGTTATTGTCACAGTAAAAATGAGGAAAAATAAACTGAGTCAATTCTATGGGGAAGAATTAAAATTATTTCCTCATTGGAAAGTATGTTTATGTGTTGAAATTAAAAAGCATAAATTTAGTTATAAGAAGAACTGTGGAGTTTGAAGCAGCCTTTTCTCTTGGAAATTGTGAGAATTTGGACAAATAATTTATATCCTCTCTGTATCGGTTTCCCCTTCTGTAAGATTGACATGATCATTTCTCAGAAGCATGAGGATTTGATGAAATAAAGCCTTTATTACTTATCAAAGATTCTACCACATGAATGTTCAAAAAACAATAGCAAATTTTTGTTTTCATATTTTTTGTTTGTTTTTAAGATATATTTATCTATTTGAAGGGCAGAGTTACAGAGAGGCAGAGGCAGAGAGAGAGAAAGGTCTTCGGTTAGCTGGATCACTCCTCAAGTGGCTGCAACAGCCAGAGCTGGGCTGATCTGAAGCCAGGAGCCTGGAGTTTCTTCCATGTCTCCCACATGGGTGCAGGGGCCCAAGCACTTGGGTCACCTACTGATTCCAAGGCCATAGCAGAGAGATGGATCAGAAGTGGAACAGCCAGGACTCAAACCAGCATCCAAATGCTGGCACTGTAGGTGGCTGCTTTAACTGCTACTCCTCCATGGCAGCCCCTGTTTTTATATTTTGAAAGTTACTAATTTCAGACCACAAAAAATACTATCTAGTAACAAACAAGTTCGTGAAACATAGGCCTAATAAAACTATACCATTTTGGATTTTTCCAATACAGAATATCTCATGATCACAATTTTTCTCCATTTTTTTAAATTTTGGGGTACACAAGGTTATTAAAACAAAAATGAATTTAAACTTCTTGTCTTTCTTTTTCTTTCTTTCTCTCCCTCCCCCCCTACTTTTGATATCCTGAGAGAGCAACACAGTTAGGCCGACAGACTGAGATCTTCCATCTACTCATTCACCCACAAACACACATGATAGACAACACTAGGTCAGGCTGAAGCCGAGAGCCCAGAACTCAACCCAGGTCTCCCACAGGGGTGGCAGGGACCCAGGTGTTTGAGCCACCACCTGCTGCCTCCCAGGGTGTACATTATTAGCAGGAAGATGGATTGGAAGCAGAGGTGGAACTAGAAGCCAGGCAATCCAACATAGGTTGCAAGTATCTTAACTACTACGCCCAACACTCATTCACGAAGTCTTTTATAAAACTAAACCTGAGGTGAAGGCATTTGACCTAGGGGCTAGGATGTCTATTCTCACACTGGAGTGCCTGAGTTCAATACCTTCCCCCAGCTCCTGACTCCAGCTTTGTGTTATTGTGGACCCAGGGAAGCAGCAATGCTGCATCAACAATTTGAAATCCTGCTACTCACATAGGGAAACTGGATTGAGTTGTTGTTACCTCCTGGTTTTAGTCGCAGTAATTGAAGGCATTTGGGGAGTGAACCAGCAGATGGGATCATATTTCTCTCTTTCTCTCTGGAATAAAAAGAAATAAAAAAAATACGCTTCAACCTCAGTCCATATCTACATTTTTAAGAGGAAAACTTCAGTAAGTTTTCTATATCAAATCAAATATCTGAATAGCTGACATATTAGTTATAAACAGTTCTTTTCTCCCTCATAGCTTTCCCTATGTCTGTATCTTGCCTTAGCTTCTAAAGAAATTAACTCTCCCTCTACCTACCTCCTACACAGCCCCACCAAATGCATGAGTAGTCTACTCTTTATTCCCAGTTGGACTGGCCTATTTCATATAGTCACAATCGACCCAGGTTCCAAAGAATCCCACTGATCCATGTATTATAGAGTTTCTAATACAAAGGCCCATGTAGACAGCTTTTAGATTTTCAAATATATAGTTTTAACTTGAAAGCTGTGCACATTTCATCTAGACAGGCATAACGATGACTCCCCAACATTGTTCCTCTTTTCAATAAAACTACACTTGAAACGGTTTCAGTTTCTTTAGCAACAAAAGCACTCCAAGGACCCAAGGTCTTCAGTGTTCACACCTCAGAAAATCTCCATGTGAGACGAGCCACTGTGGTTTCTTTTGAACACATCGTTGCTTCTCAGCCAATTTGGTTCAGCATTGGAAAGAGAACAATCTTTCTAACTTGAAACCTGGGGTGATACAGAAAAAAATAAGTCACGGAGATTTAGCACCTTCCCTTCTTGATGTACTTTGGCAGCAAAGTGACCCAGGCACTTCAGAAGCACATGGCATGCATAACAATTTAATGAGATCATGGAGTCTTTGTGGTCTCCAGTGAGCATTTCATTGAGAAACTACTTTATTAGGTGGCTTTTATGGAAAGTCTCCTTCAAATGCCAATAAACCTTGCAATTTTAAGAAGTAAATGTGAACTCACCACCAGATTTGCCTCTAGATTACTATTTATGGTAACTAGATAACTTTTTTTTTTTTTCACGAAAGAAATGCCATCTTTTATTTAGGGGTCCTGAGTCAAAACGTCCACTGTAGGAGTTACATATCTTCCATGAAAAAAAAATCTTTGTTAGAAATATTTTCAGTCCTGTATTAACTGCCAACTTCACTTTAATAGATGCCTGTAAAAGAAATTCATTGAGTGGTTACCCTAGCCAACTTTCATTGGTTCATTAACTTACTTATCATAACATACACATTGGGTGTCTACTATGTGTCTGATACCATTCTAGTAAATTAAAATATTTTATGCAGGAAAAAATAGCCCTACCTTTATAATATAACCATTTCAGAAATTAGAAATGACATAAACAATAAACATAAAAACACATAAATAGTACAATGAAAATGCAGTATGGCAACAAAATTAGAACAAGTAAAAGAGATCAAGAGTTCTAGGGTAAAGCAGGTAGGTTGTCTAGCTTTAAACAAATGGAGGCATGTGCTTCTCTGAACATTTGGTGTTAGCACAAAGGTTTGAATGAGAAAGGAGTCCTACCCATGCATATATGTGGCATTATATTCAAGTAGAGAGCTCAACCAGTGTGTAGTCCTTAAACTAAAAGTATTCGTAATCTGTTTTGAGAACATAAAAAAAAAAAAAAAATGAAGACACCTAAAGTCATGTGCATGAAGAGGAAAGTAGTAGGACATGCAGTCAGACAGGTCTGTCCACAGAAATATCAGAGCACTACTGGGATTTTTATTTGTCACTCTGAGAACCTGAGGACATACTGAAGAGTTTAAGATGTTATCTGACTCACATGTTCAAAGGACCACCCTGGGTGTAGAAGTCATACATGACATTGCCATCTTAAGGGGTTGCCTCTTTAACACTTCTGACACATTCAAGCCAAATTTATGTTCTCAACACACTCTTCCCACCAAGTTTACTAAGTCACCATACTCTCATAAGAGCAAAACACTCAAAAATGGATAAGATCTTGCCTATTTTAACTTCCCTGCACTAAGAATGATTCCTACTTTGGAAAAACTCCTTGTAAGCCCATTTTTAATATCTTGTTAGGACACATGGTCTCACTTTCCCCTTCCAAAGAAATCTTGAGTCAAGGGGCTGATGTTGTGCCACAGCAGGTAAAGCTGCCACTTGAGATAGTGGTATCCCATATGGGCACCAATTTGTGTCCCAGCTGCTCAACTTCTAATCTAGCTTCTTGCTAATAGCCTGGGAAAAGCAGCAGAGATAGTCCAAGTACTTGGGAACCTGCTACCCATGTGAGAGACCGGGATGAAGCTCCTGGGTCCCAGCTTTGGCCTGGCTAACCTCTAATTTTTGAGGCCACTAGGGGTGTAAACAGATGGATGGAAGACTCCTCTCTCCGTCTCCTCCCCTCTCTCTTTGACTTTCAAATAAACAAAATCTTTTTAAAATAGAAAACTCAAGACAAAAATGGTAGGAGCATGTAATGGAAGGGGTGACATACTGTATGATTTATCAATTAAAAAAGTAAAATATATCTTTTCTAATTGAACAGTGACTGAACTGAATTTTATGCATAGAAAAAAAAATCCACCTTACTTCAACATTTTTTACAGTTTTTATTTTCACCAGACTCAAGGATTATTATTTCGTTTACTCTCTGTTCACTTTGGATACATATTGTTGAGTTCAGTGTTTCTCCACTCCCTTCATCTCTTACTACAATAGATGTAAATAATGAGAAAAATAAGCTTGCATTCCCAAGAAGTTTTCACATTGTCTCAGTTTAGAAAAGATGTTCTCTAGTTCTGATGATCTTCATTGAGGGTGAACTGTGGAGGTTTTTGATGTTGTTTTTGCTTGTTTGTCTTTTCCTAGGTATGTGTCTCTGTTCAGCTGGTTGGCCTTGAGAACGGTAAGTTAACAGATATCTTGCCCTGGTACCTACTGAAGTGTGACAAGCTCTGCTTGGTATTGGAGTGTGATGTGAACAATCAATGAAGATCATGATAGTGATGATGATGGTCCTTCTACAACCTCAGGCCTTAGCTCCCTACACTTTCTGCAGTTTGTACTGACTGATTTATCTTCTAAGCATCTCTTTGTATCCACAAAGTATAGGGGATTTTGGCCACTGTATACAAACTGGTTGTGTTGAGAGAAAACAGATGATGCTTATCTCAAACCTATCCACTTAAGGATCTTTCTTAGATATTTTCACCCTATTTTTTCATGGTTCCATATACAGAAGGACACATTTTCCAATTTTTTTCTTAACACCAGAAACATAAAAACAGACAATGATATTTCCTCAAGAAGCTCTGCATCAAGTGTTTTCTATTTCCTTTTGAACAGACAGTTCAAAAATTTAAAAAGTTATTTGTTAAAAACATAGATGGCTGGGCCTTATCCCCAGTATATCTGGAGCAGTACCAAAGAACTTGTAGCTCTACCAAGCTCCCAGGTGATACTATACTAGGGTCTAGGATGCATATTTAGTTTAGAGAACAGCTGTGTCACAGTATTCACAATACAATCAGATGCCCAGTGACATTTCAGTCAATAACAGACTGTATATGCCATGAGTGGCCTTGTAAGATTAAATCACCAGGTGACATCATAGCTGTCTTAGCTTGTGTAAGGATACTTGATGACATTTGCTGTTTGAGTAAAAATCGCCTAATGACACATTTCTCAGCACTTACCCCATTATTACATTATTATGACAATACCAGCTGCTTCAGGATACTGGGAAAAATGTTATTTTTCCTTCTCAATTCTTATTACTTCCAGATCAAATACTTTCAAAATTAGAATCTTAACTTATCGGTATGTCTGTGTCCACGATAATATAATGAAAGCCTCAGTTCACTCACTATGTCGGTCATGGATTCCCCTATTATTGCCTTGTTTCACCCTCACTGTGAATCAGTAATAGACTTGTTGATTAGTAATTAGTTCCTGATCTGGGATCCTCAAAGAGGTCAGAAATTGACAAAGATGACATTGCTATCAACAACTGGGATTTGAACCTGCCCCCATCATTCCAAAGCCTTTGCATTTTTCACTCTGCCTTGCTGTTGATGCTTGTTCATTTGACCGTGGTGATTGGGAGGTGGAAGCCTCTGAGACAAGTGGCTTGTTAATCTTTAGGAAGTCTCAATAAATAATTGATTGAATTTCTTTTTCCTTTTTTCTTTCTGCTCATGAAGAAGGCACCTCATCTGTTAAAAGATTACAACTCAGTGCTAACAGGAAAAGAAAGGCCACCCTCTGCTTTCTTGGAGCCCCTCCAACACCTGAGTTCTTTCTGGAGCTTTCCTTCCAGCCCCACACCCACTTCTCCTCCTCCCAATCTGCCCCATAAATGGAGCTGAAAGGCCACCAAGGCAAGGCTTTGGTGGCTACAGGAAGGATTGTATGTCGGCAGCACCACCAGCAGGGGAGTGGGAACACGGACCTCCTTCTGTGCAGCCTGCTTAATCCCAGGCCTGTGCTGGTTGTCATGGTGACAAGCTCACAGCCTGTGCAGGTGCTGCATTGTGACTGAGACACGTGTGGCTCAAATGATGAGGGGAATTAAAGACGATCCGCAGCCGGCCCTCCAGCTCTACCAGGAGGGCTCTGAATCCTGCGGCATTTAAAGCAATGACTAGGGAATTGAGAAGGTGTGGGAAGCGCAGGAATTTTAGTCAGAAAGTCCGCAAGAATCTTCCATGGGGCTCTGCCTAGGTGGAAGCTTAGAAAGACCAGTCTGTAGGTTCGGGGCAGAAATTCATCTATTTTGACTAGAAAAGATACTTCCCCAACCTCAGGAAAAGCACCTATGTTGTTCTAATCTCTCTTTATCTCCTCTTCTAATTCTTTCATTTGCAGGAAAAGCACCACAAATTAGAATGGAGAAGAGAAATCATAATATCTTGCTGTATAAATTAATATGAAATGGCAAGAAATAGGGAAATGATTTCAAGGGGGCATTGATGCTTTTGTGTGTGTGTGTGTGTGTGTTTATGATACTCTTTGCATTACAGCTTCTTTTGTATCAAGTACTGGGAAACTATCCTTCAATAGTTTTTGCTAAGATTTCAGAGTGGTAAGGAAGATTAAAATAAGAACTATAAAGTCAAATGTAACCTTGTTCTCACATTCAACACTGATTTCTTTCTTGCACCCCTCTTCTCCACCCAAGTCCATCATCTGTTTGCCCCTTACCATTACCCATCCCCTCTCCAATTTCATCAGTAGGAACAACACCAAAACCTGCTTCAGGAAGAAGTAAAGGAAAACCAAACCATAAAATCCTAAACACAACTAGAGTGTCAGGAATTTGATGAACACTTTCCATTGAATCCAGTCCAGAGAGCACGTGGAGTTTCAAGAAACTACTTCCATTTAACACATACAGATACTGAATGAGCCTCAGCAATATTCTCTAAGTCAGAAGCAGACACAGGTTTAAATGTAGGTCTTTATTGTCACAAAACTTCAATAACTTCATTTTTTCCTACTTTCCTGCCACATTGCACTGTTGCTCAAAAAATAAAACTAGAAACAAAGGAAAGGGCATTTTGCCTAGGCGTTAGGATGCTCCCACTTCAGAGCACCGAGGATCGACTTTCAGATCCAGATCCTGAGTCCAGCTTTAAACCAAATACCCATCATTGAGGGTAGCAGTGGTAACTCAAGTAACTGAATTCCTGCTACAACATAGGGGATCTGGATTGTATTTTTGGTTACTTGGCCCAACCTCAGCCTTCACTGGCATATGGGAAGTGACTCAGTTGATTGAAGTTTCATTTCTCTCTCTCTCTCTCTCTCTCTCTCTCTCCTCTTCCCTCCCATCTTCTTGCCTCTGAAATAAATAAAAAATAGATAAAAATACAGCCTAAGCATTCTCTTCTTTTTTTTTCTTTTTTTCTTTTTTTTTTTTTTTTATTTTTTGACAGGCAGAGTGGACAGTGAGAGAGAGAGAGATAGAGAGAAAGGTCTTCCTTTGCCATTGGTTCACCCTCCAATGGCCACCACGGCCAGTGAGCTGTGGCCAGCACGTCACTGATCCGATGGCAGGAGCCAGGTACCTATCCTGGTCTCCCATGAGGTGCAGGGCCCAAGGACTTGGGCCATCCTCCATTGCACTCCCGGGCCAGAACAGAGAGCTGGCCTGGAAGAGGGGCAACCAGGACAGAATCCGGCGCCCCAACCGGGACTAGAACCCGGTGTGTGGGCGCCGCTAGGTGGAGGATTAGCCTAGTGAGCCGCGGCGCCGGCCGTATTCTCTTCTCACTACTGGTAATTCTGACATTTAACTGTCAAGAAAGTTACAATTTTGCTGCTTTTGGAATCTGTCCCATGATTCTTTTTCCAGTCTTCATTATTACTAATATCCAATATTTGTCAAACGGATTCACTTTGCCCTACGTAGCATTCAATGTATTTACAACCATATAACATTGAGAATATATGAAATAATTTTATTCATGTTAGAGATATGCTAATTTAGCTGTATGTAGATTATTTGTCCAAGATGTCTCTGCTTATATAGGTCTGAGTGAAGATTTAGAATCAAGTCTGTATGTTTCCAGAACAGAGGACTTATTTTCTATGCTATACTGTGAGGCATAGTTATTGAAATTTCCCAGAGAAGAGGAGAAAGATGCATACTTTTCCTCTGGTTGGTTCTCATGAGAATAAAATAAAACATGGGTATTTGGGACTTACAAAAGGGCATTTCAAGACATAAAAGAACCGTTCTAAAATTATCTTTTGTGAATGTATGTGTGTGTGGGGGGGGGGCATTTCTAGAATGTTTCTATTGCCTTTTGTTTGGTTAGATACTTGGATATTGGGCAACCTAAGTGTACAAATGAAATGACTTTCACAAAAGCTTTCCTTCCCTAATGTGGTTGATAGAGATCAATGCATTTAGTATTCATTTCAGACTAATTAGCTAAAGCAAGGGTCCCATGAGCATCAAGAGCCAGGAGAGGGGACAATTCAGGACATCTTTGTCTAATTTCTCTTTAAATGCTAATAGCTTTGAGATTATTCTATTAACAGGCAGTATCAGAACAGAAATAAAGGGCTGGTTTCATTTAATAAAGGGATCACCAAATGGATTGAAATGTTTATAACAGCCTGAGTAATTATCTATTCATTTAGGTCAACCTGCTGTGGGCATCAGGAAAACATAACTAAGAAGAACAATTCAATTTATGTACATACTGCCATGGAGCTTCATTGTGAAATGATGTGGATCCTTGCACTTCTACACAACTAGAAGGAAAGAAAGATCAGCTCTAAGGAAGGAAGAAAAGATCCCTTTCTTTGAAATCCCAGAGCTCCCAAGTCAAATGTCAATACCAAATAAATAAAAGCATGTTCTACTACAATACATGTTAGAGCACATGACTAGATACCAACCATAACCTAGAAAATCAGAAAAACTTGTATTCAACCCATGTTTCTCTCTAGTAATCTTAAATATGTACCCACTGAGCTATAAGAGTTTTGTAGGGCCACAACCTTCCACGTATTATTACTTGAACAAGTAACCAACATGTTCTGAATATTTGTTTTCTCACATAAAATATACATAGTAACAAGCTCACAAAAGTCACTGTAAGGATTAAATAAGATAATCATTGTACAAAAAAACTAGCATATTGTAAATGTCCTATAGATCATCTTTATCTGGTTCAACCACAGAAACTGTCTTTGTCAAAATGCATTTGTGAGGACTTAGGATATTGAGACAAGCTTGAATGTAGACATTAATCGTTTAAGAAGTTTCTGTTCGACTGCTAAAGGAGGTGGGCCACAGCATGGATTATACTCTTGTTGGTGAGCAGTGATGTCAATCTAGTCTCAGGACATTACTTTTTGGCTTTTACAGATGTTAAGGAAATGGTAAAGTTGCATGGGGAGAGTTAGAGAATGTCTGGCTGAATACCTACGCTCCAGGTGAGAAGGCTCAGTAATGATATACAGTTCTGATAGTTGTTGCCATTACAAGTACTGGTACTATATTGTTTAAAGACCTTCTTATCTTAACCTTATAGACCCTAACCCAGATCTTATGAGTCAGAACTTGCAAGGGGTAATAGCTGGAAATAGAAATGCTCTAACATTTCCTCAGGACGTTAGATGAATTCTGTCCTAGCATTTGGAAACTAATGAGTTAAGGAAGTAAGATTGAGTCTACTCTTCTGGGATGTCACATTTCTGATGAGGGTCTTCCTGAATATATTCTACAAACCAACCTGTACTCATGTCTCTAGGAATGTACCTGAGAACCATTAACCTTCACTTCCCAAAACACCAAGTGCCTATGTATCTTTTTTTTTTTTTTTTTTTTTTGACAGGCAGAGTGGACAGTGAGAGAGAGAGACAGAGAGAAAGGTCTTTCTTTTCCGTTGGTTCACCCTCCAATGGCTGCCACGGCTGGCGCGCTGCGGCCGGCGCAACGCTCTGATCCGAAGGCAGGAGCCAGGTGCTTCTCCTGGTCTCCCATGGGGTGCAGGGCCCAAGGACTTAGGCCATCCTCCACTGCACTCCCTGGCCACAGCAGAGAGCTGGCCTGGAAGAGGGGCAACCGGGACAGAATCCGGCGCCCTGACTGGGACTAGAACCCGGTGTGCCCGCCGCAAGGCGGAGGATTAGCCTAGTGAGCCACGGCGCCGGCCGTGCCTATGTATCTTATTCTTGTTTTTCTGTACTAATAAGCTATATGAAAATGAGAAATGAAAGATGACTATTAATGACAAATTTCACTATCTCATGAGGCCTCCTTTGCTTAGCTACATCTCTAACTTACAAGTGGGAGCACAGTTTTAATAGAGCAGGAATGTTTTAACATATACATATCAATGCTGGGATTTGGCTATTGTGATCAACCACTTGGGTATGATCACTTGACACTCCTTGCAAAAAACTAACACAGCTTATTAATAGAGCAAGAATCATGTTGACATCTGTATTGTATGCTTTCTTTATATGTTTCCTCTAAGGGGATTTAGAAGGAGTGAAAGCATTTGGTTATAAGGTAAATATATGTTAAACTAAAGCAACTGAGTCAATTTACACTCCCTCTAGTACATGTAAGTGTTGCCATCCTTCTGCATCCTCACTGGCATATGGAGTTTTCAGTCAGTTCCATTTTAGTCACTCTATTGAGTGTTTAGTGGAACCTCATTGTGGTTTTAATTCACACTCCCCTGATGAATAACTATTCTGCATGAAGTGTATATTATTTTGCCCATAACTTATCAATTTTACTCCAAATAAATGTCTGAAGGGAAATAAGTGCCTATGTCCACAAAAAAGAATATCTAAATGGCTTTATTTATGTCAGTCAAAAACAGGAAACAATCCAAATATCTATCAACAATAGTAGCCAGCGCTGTGGCTCACTAGGCTAATCCTCCGCCTTGCGGCGCCGGCACACCAGGTTCTAGTCCCGGTCGGGGTGCCGGATTCTGTCCCGGTTGCCCCTCTTCCAGGCCAGCTCTCTGCTGTGGCCCAGGAGTGCAGTGGAGGATGGCCCAAGTACTTGGGCCCTGCACCCCATGGCAGACCAGGAGAAGTACCTGGCTCCTGCCATCAGATCAGCGTGGTTCGCCGGCCACAGCGCGCCGGCTGCAGCGGCCATTGGAGGGTAAACCAATGGCAAAGGAAGACCTTTCTCTCTGTCTCTCTCTCTCACTGCCGACTCTGCCTGTCAAAAAAATAAAATAAAAAAAATATCAACAATAGAACTCATAAACAAATTGATGTACATATTTATATAAAAGAATATATAGGCCGGCGCCACGGCTCACTAGGCTAATCCTCCGCCTTGCGGCGCAGGCACACTGGATTCTAGTCCCGGTTGGGGCACCGGATTCTGTCCTGGTTGCCCCTCTTCCAGCCCAGCTCTCTGCTGTGGCCAGGGAGTGCAGTGGAGGATGGCCTAAGTCCTTGGGCCCTGCACCCCATAGGAGACCAGGAGAAGCACCTGGCTCCTGGCTTCAGATCAGCGCCGTGCGCCGGCTGCAGCACGCTGGCCGCAGCGGCCATTGGAGGGTGAACCAACGGCAAAGGAAGACCTTTCTCTCTGTCTCTCTCTCTCACTGTCCACTCTGCCTGTCAAAAAAAAAAAAAAAAGAATATATAAAGCAACAAAGAGTAAATGCTAAGAGGTAAACCATCAAGGATGAATCTCAGATATTATGTTGCAGGTTAAGGAACCAGACACAAATGAGCATGCACTTTATAATTACATTTATATGAAGTTCACGAACATAATGGATGGAAAATGAAAGTGAAATATAGTTGACTTCAGTGGCAAGGAAATGTGAATTTTGATTCTGATGATATGTAATAGATTCATGGTTGTCCCATGAGAAAGGCCTGGTGTAGTTTTTCTCTTGCTGTGTTGAAATTATTTATACTTGTTGAACAATGGGCCCCATGCTTTCTCTTTGGAATGTGAATTTCAAATTATGCAGCTGGTCCAGGGGGTAATTAGCTAGAAAAAATTTATAAGGGAAACTGCTGGAGGTTGGGAGAATTCTATATCTCAGTGAAAATGACAGCCTCCTAGATGTAAGTCAGTGTTAAAATCTGCAGAGATATGCACGTAAGATTTGTGCAGTTTAGTATACATAAACTACAACTTAATAAAATTTAACACAAATATGAGAGAATAAGTAGAAAATGCAGCAAAGTGAACAGCTTGTCTTACCAGAATTGCCAGTGGCTCTCTTCTATAGCCCAAGGGAGGATTCTAACCATGAGTGACTCCAACTGTAAGGAAGAACAGGAAAATAATACACTGAGTATTGACTCTGCATCAGGCACTGTGGAGCCCACTTTATTTGTGACACATCAATCAATACTCACAGAAACCTTGTAAGATAGACATTAATAGTTTTAATGCTTATATAAGGGAAATTAAATCCAGAGAAGGTAATTGACTTTCTACTGGTGGACAGCATGTAAGTGGTCAACGGAGTTTCAAACCCAGATCTATCTCCTTCACAGACACATGCTGTCTACCATATTACACATGTCACCTCAACATGTAAAAATCTCTTGATTATATTTTTGGGGAAATGAGAAGGCTGGCAATGTCTCAGAAATATTTCAATGTGACATAAGCTCTCAGAGTCTGGATGGAATGCAGAGAAATCCTTTTCTTGCCCTTGAGGCAAGTTGAGCTCTCCCAGGGCAGGGGATTTGATTTTACTCAGTGAACATAACTGCATGTATTAGTCCTGGAAATACAATTGCCCATCACAAGTATTTGACTCAAGGACTTGGTTCAGTCTCTGATTCTACAGCTTGCCAATGGGCCATAAGAAATAAGCATTGTTATGTGACCTTCAAAACATGACAGATGAGTAGCAAAATAAATGATTCATTTAATGGGTTTAGATATACAGGGCCTTCCACTGTTGCAGTATTGAGATCTTATTTATGGCCTGGTATTAGCTGAGTTTCTTTATGTGGAAGCTTTGAAAAGACATTATGGTCAAAACCTTTCACAGGATTTATTATTATAATTCTTTGAAAATCTCTATGTAGAAAGCAGAACCAGGGTATCTATTATGCATTGTGTATAAATGTAAAAAAATGCACTCAAAACATAGACAACTTAATCTTTATCCCTGTGAAAAAAAAGACATTGAAATGATCTGTATGTATATTTTTAAATACATACTTATATGTATTTACATGCCCCCTCATGTAATTTTTTCAAGGAGATCCTGAATAAATATTTAATAAGCATCTTTTTTTCAAATGACATCATGGTAGAGATTTTTAAGACGATGAGGTGGATAATACATATATTTGACCTTCAGTAAGCTACAGTCAGTGTAGATAATATTAAATAATATATTTCCTATGTGTCCATAGTATAAAGCTTGGTGGAATATATCAAAGAATTAGAATATCAAGCGACAAAGCTGTGTGGGAAGAAAATTCTAATTCTAATGTCTTCTTAACTTTTTAGGAAAACTTAGTTGTTGCTAGAAATATGATGGCATTACCAAAATAATAAGAAATTTAGGTATGCACTCAGTTTTAGTCCCTATTGCCTCTCATTTTCTTCCAAATGATCCTACACAGTACAATATTATACTTAACGTAAAATGGTTCATTGTACAGTTTTAACTCTACAATGGTATGAAAGAATACCCACACAATGATTCCATTTTGCATTTGCAATAGAGCATTCAATAAAATACATGAGATATTCAACAATTTATTTTAAAATAACCCTGTGTTAGATGGCTTTGCCCAATTGCAGACTAATGTAAGCGTTCTGTGCATGATTAAGGTAGACTAAGCTAAGCCGATGTTTGGTATGATAGTAGTGTTAAGTGCATTTTCAACTTATAATGGCTATATTATGATGAAACACCTTCATAAGTTGAAGATCATCCACATAGATCTTCATCATGTTAAGTAGCAAACTCAGATACTGAGGGATGTCATGACTGCTGAAGTTGGAAGTAGGTGGGAATCCTATAACTGAAAATCATCCAACTATAGATAATAAAAGTGAAGCTGGATAAATCAAGTTATTTCTGCTGATTTGCAAAGCTGGCATTAAAACCTAGCTATCTTAAGATCTGTAGGCTCCCTGTATAATTGGAAGAGGTGATACACTAATTCTAATGCTTCCTTTATTGTCTTCATCTTTTCACTATCTCCCAGGTGCATGCCTTGCCAATGTGCATTAACATGTCTACTACAGCCCAGAGATAGAATCTTTGAACATTAGAGGAGAAAGGACCTTAGATATAACCCAACTCTGCTCCCTTGATATATTTTGTGTAAAGAGACTACAAATGGAAGACATGTAACAAACTCATCTTCACCTGGTGGTTGATTGGAGGCTAATTTCTCCATCAACCCAGATATTCAGGTTTATGTGCAGTAAGCAGTTATTCAGCAATGGCATGGACTCAGAGCTATCTGGGTAAGTCCTCACATAAGCTTTCATATCAAATGCTGAAAGCTATTCATTTTATATTTATTTTTTCTTAATTATTATCATTAAAACCCAAATTTGAGGACTCTTAGTGGCTTTTTTTCTACACTGGTATGGGTTTCTCTCTGTTCTTCAGTATAAAGACTACTCTTGATTAGATTTATTAGCTCTAGAAGGGTTCTATTCAACTTTGGTATAATCTGTCATTCAATATCTTAGTTACCACACAGCCATGATTTGTACTTCAAGATGTATAACACATTGACTAAACATGCATTGAGTATTTGCTATATAGTTGATAAACTGAATATATGTGTAGACATATGTGTATATCTGTGTGTCTATTATATTCATATGTAATAATTTATACAATCATACATTCAGATACAGATATCTGATATCAGATATAGATATCAGATACGGACACCTATGTCATATTTTATTAAGAATTAATAGCATATTTACTTATATATTCATATCATGTTCTGTGATTATTTTATTTTAAATTGCCACAACATTTTAATATTTTAAAGGCTTTAATTGAAGTAGCTTACATAGAGTATTTAGTTATCTAAATTGCAGAAGTCAGTATTTTATATATTCTTAAAAGTTTTACCTATTTAGACTAAACTTACTAAACTCAATTTGTGTTAACCTTGTTTTTATTTATTATTCAATATCAAAAGACAATGACATTACATTAGGTATTTGTGTAAGGCTTGAAAAGCCAAAAATAAATCTGTAAAAAGCAGCCAGAAAGTGCAGTGGGAAGTTATTTCAGACCTGATACTGGTAGGAAGGAAGTCTGAATGCTTTATTGTAACACTCCACCACAAAAGTGATTGAAAGGAGTGAAGAAGCAAGTCAGAAACTCTAGATAACTCACTCGTTGAAATTTAAGGAAGCTAATTAAGAAACTGGCACTCGAGAAAAACATAACCAGCTACTAATAAAGAAACCACACAAACCCAAACCAGCCAAAGATATGTCAAGCACAAGCTTGTTTTAACAACATTTTACTCAGTCCTAGAAATAATAACTGTTGACTGTTCTCAATTTAGATAATTAGACATACTCCTAGCTCTGAATATTAGCTAGATGAGCATTAATCTCCTTGTTTCTCCTTGAATGGTTCCTGCTAAATGAAAAAAAAAAAAGTCATGTTTTCACCACTGTGATCAGAATGAACCATGATAAACCCTGCTACTATCAATTAGTACTAACCAAGTACACAAACACAATACAGCCCTTCACATAAACCTAGGCTTATGTCAGATGCTTTGTGAGCATTATCAAATTCAATCCTCAGAGAAATTCTGAGGACCTCAATTTTACAGATTAATCCAGAGAAATACAGAATTTAAACTTACTAAACCAGTTGCACAACTGACAAATGTCAAATGAGGTTGTAAACCAAGTTCTTTTTCATGTGAGAGGCAGTGCCTTTACCTACTAGGCAGCCTTTGGATAAGTTAAGGCCAATCTTGGCTTGTGGAATTCCTGGGATAAGAAAGTTACATACTCCCATCCTGAAGGAGGATGACATCCTGAAGGAGGATGATAATCAAGAACGCTCTGTTAAAATTACCTGTGCCACTGGAGGCCCCATAAGTTGGTTACCTATGTTATTATCTTTTGTGCTTCTTTGTGCTTCTTTGTTCTGCAGCTGGTTATGTATAAATACCACTGGGACTTTAGAATAAACGAACCTTGATCAGCCTTGTTGTCTTGGCTCCATTCTCTGTGCCCTTGTCCCTCTTTTCATTCCCACTCCCTCCTTCAGGTTCTGTTCGACTGGTGCAGCAGGCCCGCACAACCTACAAGTCAGATGCCATATGCAGAAAACATTGCAAAAGCTTAGGGATGGGGCCAGCATTGTGTTATAGTAGGCAAAGCTGGTGCCTGCCATGCCAGCATCCCATATGGGCACTGGTTCAAGTCCCGGCTGCTCCACTTTCCATCCAGCTTCCTACAAATGTGCCTTGGAAAGCAGCAGACGATGGCCCAAGTACTTGACTCCTGGACCCACATGGGAGACCTGGAAAAAACTCCAGGCTCCCAGCTTCTGGGCTTCTGACTGGTCCAGCTCTGGCTTTTGCAGCCATTTGGGGAATGAACCATATGATGGAAGCTCTCCCTTTATGTAACTTCGACTTTCAAATAAATAAACAATCAAAAAAGCTTAGAAATGTAGATTTTAATTGAGCATGCACAGTGAAAATTGTCATGAAAGAAAATTTCCAGCATTTTGAAGAAAACTCTTGGTCTTACCTCGTGTCTGGGTTTTAAGAAAGAATCCCTTCATATTTCTAAGCCATCAGATGTTTGGCCTTGGCCTTAAACCTGACTGTTGTACCTATCCTTCAAAGCAACAATTCAACCTTTGGGAGATTATAAAGGAAAAGCTAACCAAAAATAATCTCCACTTCTCTAGCTGCATTAAGGGACCCAATTTAAGTGGATTGAGGTGTCAAAATTCATCATAACAATTCATTTCAGAAAAGGCCTTAAATGTCAATTTATCTTTGCAGTGAGAGTACCTTGGGGCAGAAATTGAGAGAACATATCCCAGTGCCATAACCTCTCTTAGCCAAGAGCCCCTCTGAGCCACTGCTAATGTCTCCTCATTTCACAGAAACTAAAGAGAAAAATTAATTCTGCTGTTGGTGACCATGCTCTCCTGCTCTGAAGATGCCCGCCTGTATTAGTTTGTTAAGACTGCCGGAATGAAGTATTACAGCCTGGGTGGTTTAAACAAGGGAAACGTATTTTCTCACAATTCTTGAGAATAGACATCCAAGATCTAGACATCTAGACATCTAGATCTAGTAGGGTTGATTTCTTGAGAGGCCTCATTTCTGGGGTTGTGGGTGGCGGTCTTTTTCATGTGTCTTGTTCATAGCGTTCCCCATAAGTCTCTATATCGCTTATAAGGAAATCAACCATAATAAGGCAAAATAATTTTTTGCCTTATTTATCTCTTTTAAGAATATATCTCCAACTATAGCCACAGTTTGAGGAACTAGGGGTCAAAGTTTTAGCATACAAATTCAGAAGAACACCATTCATAACCCTGCCCAAGAGAAATAACCCAATTTGATATTTTTCTATTCCAATTGCCTCTGCCAGCTCTAGTTCTTAATTTTTAGAAGTTCTTCCCATTTAACAACAGTCCTTGTTCACAATTGTTTTATATTCCTAGGCAATGGAGATTAGTACAGAGATTAGCACATGCCCCAGGGGATGAAATACAGGTCAATATAATATTTCCTGGTAGGACAAAGCCTTATACTCTTTTAACTGATGCATAAAAAATGTCAGCCTGCTATATCAGAGTGCCAGTTTGAGTCCCAGCTACTCTGTCCAAGTCTAGCTTCCTGCTATTGCACCCTGGAGGAGGGACAATAAATGATGGCTCAAGTGTTTGGGCCCTTGTCACCCACATGGGAGATCCAGATGGAGTTCCCATCTGTTGGTTTTGTCTTGGCCTAACCCTGGATGTTACAGACATTTGAGGAGTAAACCGGCTTGTGCCCTCTCTCTCTCTCGATGCCTTTTAAGTAGATGGAAAAAAATAAAAATCTTTAAAAATTATAAGTACTTATGGAGTATTGTGATGTTTTAATACATGTATAAACTATATAATGTTAAAATCATAGTAAAGATATCAATATACTCAAACATTAAGTGCTTTTTCATGGTGAAAACATTCAAAACCCTGTTTGTTTTATTTTTACAAAAATACACAGTGGGGCTGGTGCTGTGGCATAGTAGGTTAAGCCTATGCCTGAGGACCTGGCTCGTGTCTCAGCTGTTCCACTTTTGATCCAGCTGTATGCTAATGACCTGGGAAAGCAATGGAAGATGGTCCAAGTTCTTGGGATCTTGTACCTATGTGGCAGACCTAGAAGCAGCTCCTGGCTCCTGGTTTAAAATCGACCCAGTTCTGGCCATTGTGGCCATTTGGGGAATGAACCAGCGATGGAAGACCTCTCTCTCTCTCTCTCTCTCTCTCTCTCTCTCTGTAACTCTGCCTCTCAAATAAATAAACAAATATTTAAAAAAGAAAAATACACAGTACATCATCATTCTCTATATTCATCCTACCCTGCAAAAGAACACCAGAACTTGTTTATCCTTTTGTTACTGTAACTTACCACACTCTACCACTAACTAAACTTCACCCATGTGGCCCTCTCTTGTGTTCTCCTCTGCCTCTGATAACCAGCATTCTATTCTTGACTTTTTAAAATATTTTGGGGGGGGGGGATATTTTCAACTTTTAAGTAAACATTGTTTGGACTATGCGTGTGAGTGAGATCATGCTGTAGCTGTCTCTCTCTGTGGGGAGCAACTCAGACTAGACTAAGTTACTGGAATTAAGACTTATTCTATGCATCTGCTCTCCCACAATATGGCGCTGAGAAGGGAGAAACAGCTTCTACACAGTTGCCTCCAGTTCAACCAATAAACAGCAGGACCTGCTCCTGATTGGAGGAGAGCAGCGTACTCGGCTTGTGGGTAGCAGAGTTGGGATTGGTGGAAGAGGACTATAAAGGAGGAGAGAGACAACATGCACCAGGAACATCTAAGGGGAACATCTATCTGAAGGAACACCTGTGCAGCCCCCTAGAGAGCCGGCCGGCGGTGTGCCGCTCCCCCGCGGAAGTGGGGAAAGTGGCCAGGGGGAACCGCCCTTCCACGGAGGTGGAAGGGTCTGTAGCCAACCCGGGAAGAACCAGCAGCAAACCCCGGAGGGCCGAGCAGACGAAAGAACAGCGCAGGGTCCTGTGTCGTTCCTCCACGAAGATGGGGAGCGACACTCTGTGCTTATCCTGTTTCACTATGACCCACAGTTCCATCCATATTGTCACAAATAACAGGATTTCAGCCTTTTTCTGGATGAATGGCATGTGCCACTGGGTATATATGCACACCATACATTGATAACCTCATGGGCACTAAGATTGTTCCCATTCTGTAAGTTGTCTCTTCATTGGGTAATTTCTTTTAGAGCTTTTCAATTTCAAGAAATGTTTGCCTGTTTTTGCTTTAATTTCCTGTGCTTTTACAGCCTAATTTTTTAAAATCCTTGCTCTCACCTATGTCCTGATACATCTTTCCTATTTTTTCTAGTAATTTCAGAGTTTTAGGTCTTACGTATAAGCCTTGAAAGTATTTTGTGTTGTTGTTTTATATATAGTGAAAGATAGGTTCCAGTTTATTCTTCTGCCTATGGATATCCAAATTTCCCATCATAATTTATTGAAAAGACTGTCTTTTTTCAAATGTATATTCTTAGCACCTTTGTCAAAGATCAATTTTTGTAGATGTATGTGTTTACTTCTAGAGTATTGATTCTATTCTATTGGTGGATTTATGCTTTTATTCCAATACTATGCTTCTTAAGCACTATAATTTTGCAATACATTTTGAAGTCACTTAAAGCAATACCTCTTGCTTTGCCCTGATTTTTAAAAATCAAGATTTTAAAGCCTGGGGCCAGTACTGTGGCATAGCAGGTAAAGCTGTTGCCTGCAGTGCCAGCATCCCATATGGACGCCAGTACAAGTCCCAGCTGCTCTGCTTCTGATCCAGCTCTCTGCTATGGCCTGGGAAAGCAGCAGAACATGGCCCAAGTCCTTGGGCCCCTGCACCTATGCGGGAGACCCAGAAGAAGCTCCTGGCTCCTGGTTTCAGACCGTCACAGCTCTGGTCACTGTGGCCATTTGGGGAGTGAACCAGCAAATGGATGACCTCTCTCTCTCTCTCTCTCTCTCTCTCTCTTTGCCTCTGTCTCTAAGTATATATTTCTAATAATAAAATAAATCTTTAAAAAAAGATTGCAAAACCTTGTACTTAAGAGAGATGTATATGGTTGTAGTCCAGGGGCTAGTCATCCTGGGTATAAGTCAAAGCTGGATAACAAGGAAGACCCAAAATCTTGAAAGATAGACTTGTGACGATACTTTAAAGGTGTTGTGAAGACTTGTACTCTGAATATAGTTTAGTGGGACAGTGCTTTTGTTTTTAAAGATGTATATATTTATCTGAAAGCAGAATTACAGAATGAGGGAAAGACAGAGAGATATCATCATCCACTGGTTCACTCCCCAAATGGCTGCAACAACCAAAGCTGGGCCAGGCTGAAGGCAGGAGCCCAGAGGTTCTTCCAGGTCTCCCACGTGCGTCCAGGGGCCCAAACACTTGGGCCATCTTCTGCTGCTTTCCCAGGCACATTAGCAGAAAGCTGGAAGGGAAGTGGAGCAGCCAGGACTGGAACCAGTGCCCATATGGGATGCCAGTGCTGCAGGTTGTGGCTTATCATGCTGTGCCACATTGCCAGCCCCTGTGGTAATACTTTTTAAGGCTCTGAATTAAGCTATGTCTGAAGTCAACATTATAAACAACACTTTTGTCTTATCCATTTGGAATCTGCCTACCTGTAATAATCAATAGAAAAAAAATTACTTAGGATAATGGTCACAGATATATGAAAGGGAAAGTCAAACTCAAGAATAGATTGAAAAATAAATTCAGATAGTGTACTTATTTTTCTCATCTGGTTGTCCTATGCAGACAGAGCTTTTGTGTTATGTTTCTAAAAGTCAGGATTCTAATAATCGTAGAACATGTGTCTAAAAATGCCTATTATGAATCAGGCACTGTACTAGAATATACATTCACAACAGGGATGTTATTGCCCAAAGTAGACAAAAAAATTTTTTTTGAGGATTGAAAAATTTTACTGTTTTTATTTATAAACACAGAGTCAAAAAATACATAAGATACAGAACATATTGGTGGTATTAATAATTTAGTAGAAGAATGGAGGCAAGTAGGGACAAAAATTATCGAAAAAGGCTTTCAGAGAAGACCAATACAAAAAAGTTAAAAAGAAATTCAGAGAAATGCAGATAGAAACAAATGTGAGTGCCACCAGCACTATTAGAAATATACACAGAACAATAAGAATTAAAGAGAAATTATTCATAATACTTCTGGGACAGAGTCTAAACCAGAAAGTCAAAATAGTTATATAATAAATTATACTCCACTTTATACTGAAATCTAAGTGATCAAAGAGATGAAAAAGCACATCCTGGTCAGAGGGGCCTGTGTCAGTTAAAGGGTGGAAGCATCAAAGAGCCTGGCTCACGATGGCTGTGATACAGGCTATGCTCAGGGAAGACAGGTGCACCATGGAGGAGCATCTCACCAACAGTGGGCTAAACATAGAAAATGTTTTCTCTTGTGAACTCTGGAGGCAGGAAGCCCTGTCTTCAGAAGCTCAATGATGTCGAGGCTAGCATCTGAATTCCTTTTGCCTCTCCTCTGTGCTTGTCATTCCATCTTCACTAGTTGTCTACAGTAACTCCAGACATCTATATTTAACATAAGAAGACGCAGAAATCACACTTACTGTATTAATTGATCAGCTTCTATCAGGAAAGTAAAAGCTCATCCTGGAAAACATTTGCCATACTTCCCATTTTATTTGTTGCTGTAATTTGGGTCATTTAGCAACCTCAGTAATAAAGAAGACTAGGAAAATAGAAAAAAATGATTGTCTTATGTTGTTTAGAGTAAGTACTGTGACACCTGAAGATAGGCATGTTAATGCTGTAATCTTAGCAGTGTTGGAAATAAATACATGGAAATAGTTAACAGTACTGGCCTCAGTCTATCTGTATTTAGATACAGATATATAGTTTTAAGTTAATAAAGAAATTATCAAAGATCAAATTATTATTTAGTTTTCTATCACCAAGACTAGGCTATGAAATTCTGAAATACTTTAGAAAATGATTATTGTAGAGATGATAAAATTAATTATTGATGATATTTAGAATTTCTGCTCTCATCTCCAAATTTCCTACAAAGAAAATGTCTTAGGTATATATGAGCTCCATGTTCATTTATATAAAATTGGTAGCCTGAAATAAGATGTGGAAAGAGTATTTACACCACAGAAATTGACAGATGGTTAAAAATTACTTTATTGTTTTGTTGGATGTTTAAACTTGAGAATATGATGAAAAATTGGCTTTAAAAATTAAATTTGAGTCTTAACTGTGAGTAATACACTGCCAAGAGTGAAAAGAGGACTTGAATTTTTCCTCAGAATTGCTGTAATAAGTAAGGTCAGTAAGATGTGTTGATTAAAAAAAAAAAAAAAAAGAAACTAAACATGAAACAACTATACTGGGGCCAGCACTGTGAAATAGCAGGTAAAGCCGCCTCCTGCTGTACCAGCACCCCTCCCCCCGATATGGGCGCTGGTTCAAGTTCCAGTTGCTCCACTTCAGATCCAGCTCACTGCTATGGCCTGGGAACGCAGTAGAAGATGACTCAAGTCCTTGGGCCCCCGCACGCGCAGAAGAGACCTGGAAGAAGCTCCTGGCTCCTGGCTTCTGATGGATCGGCGCAGCTCTAGCAATTGCAGCTGATTGGAGAGTGAAACAGCAGATGGAAGACCTCTCTCTCTCTCTCTCTCTCTCTGACTCTCCTCTCTCTGTGTAACTCTGACTTTTAAATGAAAAGATAAATCTTAAAAAAAAAAAAACAACACAACCATACAGTCCAACAATTCCACTTCTTGGCATTTATCCTAGAGAAATGAAAATTACATATACACAAAAACCTTCACATAAATGTTTATATAAGATTTATTCATAATAGCCATATTTATTTTTTTTTATTTTTTTTAACTTTTATTTAATGAATATAAATTTCCAAAGTACGATTTATGGATTACAATGGCTTCCCCCACATACCGTCCCTCCCACCTACTACCCTCCCCTTTCCCACTCCCTCTCCCCTTCCATTCACATCAAGATTCATTTTCGATTATCTTAATATACAGAAGATCAGCTTAGTATACATTAAGTAAGGATTTCAACATAAAGTGAGAAATAATAGATGATTTTTTTTTTTAAATGATGATGAAATCAGATCAGACCTATTGTCATGTTTAATCCCAGTGAGAGTCAAGTTGGGAGTTGATAATTTCTTTCCTTTTTTTTTTTTTTTTTTTTTTTTTACAGAGGATCAGTTTAGTATGCATTAAGTAAAGATTTCAACAGTTTGCACCCCCATAAAAACACAAAGTGAAATATATTGTCTGAGTACTCGTTATAGCATTAAATCTCAATACACAGCACATCAAGGACAGAGATCCTACATGAGGAGTAAGTGCACAGTGACTCCTGTTGTTGACTTTACCAATTGACACTCCTGTCTATGGCATCAGTAGTCTCCCTATGCTCCGGTCATGAGTTTCCAAGGCTATGGAAGCCCTCTGAGTTCTCCGATTCTTATCTTGTTTAGACAAGGTCATAGTCAAAGTGGAGGTTCTCTCCTCCCTTCAGAGAAAGGTACCTCCTTCTTTGAAGACCTGTTCTTTCCACTGGGATCTCACTCACAGAGATCTTTTGCCAGAGTGTCTTGGCTTTCCATGCCTGAAATACTCTCATGAGCTTTTCAGCCAGCTCCGAATGCCTTTAGGGCTGATTCTGAGGCCAGAGTGCTATTTAGGACATCTGCCATTCTATGAGTCTGCTGAGTATCTCACTTCCCATGTTGGATCACTCTCCCCTTTATTTATTCCATCGGTTAGTGTTAGCAGGTACTAGACTTGTTTATGTGCTCCCTTTGACTCTTAGTCCTTTCATTATGATCAATTGTGAACTGAAATTGATCACTTGGACTAGTGAGATGGCATTGGTACATGCCACCTTGATGGGATTGAATTGGAATCCCCTGGTATGTTTTTAACTCTACCATTTGGGGCAAGTCAGCTTGAGCATGTCCCAAATTATACATCTCTTCCCTCTCTTATTCCCACTCTTATGTTTAACAGGGATCACATTTCAGTTAATTTTTAACACTTAAGAATAACTGTGTATTAATTACAGAATTAAACCAGTCATATTAAGTAGAACAGACAAAAAAAACTACTAAGAGGGATAATGTATTAAGTTGTTCATTAACAGTCAGGGCTATGCTGATCAAGTCACCGTTTCCCATAGAGTCCGTTTCACTTCAGGAGGTTTCCTTTTTGGTGTTCAGTCAGTTGTCACCGATCAGGGAGAACATATGGTATTTGTCCCTTTGGGACTGGCTTATTTCACTCAGCATGATGTGTTCCAGATTCCTCCATTTTGTTGCAAATGACTGGATTTCGTTGTTTCTTACTGCGGTATAGTATTCTAAAGAGTACATATCCCATAATTTCTTTATCCAGTCTACCGTTGATGGGCATTTAGGTCGGTTCCAGGTCTTAGCTATTGTGAATTGAGCTGCAATAAACATTAGGGTGCAGACCGCTTTTTTGTTTGCCAATTTAAATTCCTTTGGGTAAATTCCAAGGATTGGGATGGCTGGGTCGAACGGTAGGGTTACCTTCAGGTTTCTGAGGAATCTCCAGACTGACTTCCATAGTGGCTTCACCAGTTTGCATTCCCACCAACAGTGGGTTAGTGTCCCTTTTTCCCCACATCCTTGCCAGCATCTGTTGTTGGTAGATTTCTGCATGTGAGCCATTCTAACCGGGGTGAGGTGAAACCTCATTGTGGTTTTGATTTGCATTTCCCTGATTACTAATGACCTTGAACATTTTTTCATGTGCCTGTTGACCATTTGGATTTCCTCTTTTGAAAAATGTCTATTGAGGTCCTTGGCCCATCTCTTAAGTGGGTTGTTGGTTTTGTTTTTGTGGAGTTTCTTGATCTCTTTGTAGATTCTGGTTATTAACCCTTTATCTGTTGCATAGTTTGCAAATATTTTTTCCCATTCTGTCGGTTGTCTCTTCACTCTCCTGACTGTTTCTTTTGCAGTACAGAAACTTCTCAATTTGATGCAATCCCAATAGTTAATTTTGATAATAGCCATATTTAGAAACAGTCCATGTGTTCTTCCGTCAGTCAATGATTAAGCCAGCTGTGGTACATCTATTCCATGGAGTATTACTTAGCAACCAAAATTCAGAAACTGTTAATACATGCAATGACCTTGCTGAATCTCCAAAGAATTGTGCTGAGTGAAAAAAGCCAGTCTTAAGGTTTCATACTGTGTGATTCCATTACTTAACATTCTTGAAATGAGATAGTGTTTGCCAGGAGTCAGGAAGTGGGTAGACATGGTATGGAAATTGACAGTGGCTATGGCATGGCAAGAGGATTTCATGTAGAAGCATTCTGTATCTTGGCTGTATCAATAGTAATATTTGGTTGTGATGGTGTACCACAGATTTGTAAGCTATAGTCACTGGCAGAAGCTGGATAAAGCTATGTGTCACATCTCTGTATTGTTTCTTATAACGACATGTGAATGTACAACTGTGTTGAAATTTTAAAGTTTAGTTAAAATAATAGAGAAAAGTTCTCATTATTTATCTATAACATATAATATGCAAATTACAAGTTTAAAACAAAATGAAGGCTTCCTAATTCCCCTTCCATATCTCTAGCTGTTCTTCTCCCTCTCTTTCCTTCTCTTGTTACCTATGTTTCTCTTTGATTATATGACCTGTTCTCATGCAATCTATTATAATCTGTAAGATGAAGTGTTCTAGAAATACACCTTCTATGCTCTTGAATGTCTAAACTCAGCTGCTGACTGATCATAATCCCTTGAAAAACCATAGAGGCATTACAGAATAAGCATATTTGAATTTTAAAGACTATTTATTTCAACAAATTATGTATGAACAACTTGATATCCATATACAGGAAAGGAAAGAAGAAAGGAAGGAAGGAAGGAAGGAAGGAAGGAAGGAAGGAAGGAAGGAAGGAAGGAAGGAGAGGAGGGAGGAGAGAGGGAGGCAGTGAGGGAGGGAGGAAGGAAAGGAGGGAAAACAAATTGTGTTCTGTCACTTTACGCAAAAATTTGCTGGAATGAATTATGGATCTAAAATGTACCTAAAATTTTATCCAAAATTGTAAGAATTCTAGGAAAGAACAGAGTAAATATCTGTGTGATCTTGGGTGAAACAAAGATTTCTTGGATTCAAAATGAAAGCTTAAGCTCATGATTATAAAGTAAACTGAGGTGAAGAAAACAACTCCCTTAATGGTATTATTAATAATTCATGTAGTTAATGGTCTAAAAATATTTGCTTTTAAAAATCCAGGTTGGGTACTGATAGCACAGAAATATTGACTTTTCTATATATTCCTCATTATTGGTTCTCCAGAAAATAATTATTAAGAGTTTATGGCACCAGACAAAATAGCCATATTCACTTTAGCCTTATTTTTTCAAATAAAAATTTGAATTTCAGCTTTTGTGTATTTGGTGTTCATTACTCTTCATGAAATCAAGGATCAGAAGGAAATGGAGATGAGACATCTCCATATTTCATTAGCACTTTGGGCTCAGTGGGTGACATTATTGTGCACTAGCTGTGAATTAACAGCACATTATGGAACTAAGTAGTATTTATTTATTATAATAGAAAAATTAAGCTGCATTTCTATAGATAATTGACTTTACAGACTGTAAAGCTATCATATCTTCCAACAAGATTTACTCTTTCACTCTTAATTGTTTTTGAAAAATCTTAAATAATGTAATATTCCTTTATATACTTTTTTAACTTTTATTTAAGAAATATAAATTTCCAAAGAACACCTTTTGGATTACAGCGGCTTTTTCGCCCCATAAGCTCCCTCCCACCCGCAATCCTCCCATTTCCCACTCCCTCTCCCCTTCCATTCACATCAAGATTCATTTTCGATTCTCTTTATATACAGAAGATCAGTTTAGCATACATTAAGTAAAGATTTCAACAGTTTGCTCCCACACAGAAACATAAAGGGAAAAATACTGTTTGAGTACTAGTTATAGCATTAAATCTCAATGTATAGCACACTAAGGACAAAGATCCTACATGAGGAGTAAGTGCACAGTGACTCCTGTTGTTGACTTAACAAATTGACACTCTTGTTTATGGCATCAGTAATCACCCTAGGCTCTTGTCATGAGCTGCCAAGGCTATGGAAGCCCCCTGAGTTCACTGACTCTGATCTTATTTATACAAGGCCATAGTCAAATTGGAAGTACTCTCCTCCCTTCAGAGAAAGGTACCTCCTTCTTTGATGACCTGTTCTTTCCACTGGGATCTCACTCATGGAGATCTTTCATTTAGGTCATTTTTTTTTTTTTTGTCAAAGTGTCTTGGCTTTCCATGCCTGAAATATTCTCATGGCTTTTTAGCTAGATCCAAATGCCTTAAGGGCTGATTCTGAGGCCAGAGTGTTGATGAGAACATCCGCCATTCTGAGTCTGCTGTGTATCCCGCTTCCTATGTTGGATTGTTCTCTCCTTTTTAATTCTATCAGTTAATATTAGCAGACACTAGTCTTGTCTATGTGATCCCTTTGACTCTTAATCCTATCATTATGATCAATTATGAACTGAAACTGATCACTTTGACTAGTGAGATGGCACTGGTACATGCCACCTTGATGGGATTGAATTGGAATCCCCTGGCACATTTCTGACTCTACCATTAGGGGTAAGTCCGATTAAGCATGTGACAAACTGTACATCTCATACCTCTCTTATTCTATCCTTTTTTAAAGATTTATTTAGTTATTTGAAAGTCAGAGTTACACAGAGAGAGAAGGAAAGGAAGAGAGAGAGATAGGTCTTCCATCCGCGTGTTCACTCCTTAGTTGGCCACAACCACTGGTGTGAATCTGAAGCTTGGAGCCAGGAGCCTCCTCTCCCACATGGGTACAGGGGTCCAAGGACTTTTGCCATCTTCTACTGCTTGTCCAAGCCATAGCAGAGAGCCAGATGGGACGCAGAGCAGCCAGGTCTCAAACCAGCACCCATATGGGATGCTGGCACTGCAGGTGGCAGCTTAACCTGCTACGCCAGAACATCAGCCCCCTTTATATCCTTTTAAACAGTTTGAATCTGGGGTAGAAGGGATTGTTTTTTCTGAAAAAGGGTTTCATCATTGCTATCTTTTAATCATGCTTAGAAATTCAGTTATAATCAATAAACTAACAGTTTATGGCCTCCCATGTCAGCACTACAGTGATTGGTTGTATTAAAGTTGACTACTATTTTCCTTCTGTAACATGTAATTGTATGTTTTTGATAAGAAGATATGACTAGAAAAAAATGTGAAAGAACATTTAAGCCAAGGGCAGTTTTAAAGAGTATTCTCTCCTGTTGGTTTACCTTCACCTCAGAACCACAAGAATATTCAGTGTATAGTGAATAATTGTTTATAACATTTCTATCAGTTTCAATTGCATATCGGTCTTGGCATTTCTTGGATCTATGGTTCTCTGTTCTCTGTGATGCCTTACTGTTTGTGAGGTTCTTTTGTTTTATTTTTAAAATAACTAAGTGGGACTATAAATGTAAATGTGTGTCAGTACTGAGTTCTGTTCTCAAATCCCCAAATTTCTGGTTTCCATTCAAATCTTTTACTCTATTTTTTTTTCTTGCTGAATAGCAAAGGACTTTTATTTTTCACTTTTTCTATATACCTACAAAGTATGAACACTACATTTCAATCAAATGTATTGCATACTTTTTTCTGAAAACCTTTTCTGTAGACACAATTGCCTTGTTCAGTTTTGTTGTAAACTGTTGATATTCTTCCTGATGTGTGTTTTATGAGTGATAAAATAAAGCTTAAACTAAAAAAGTAACCTGAAATTATGTCATTGTAAAAATTAAAAGAAAAACAAGAAAGGGAGGAAGAGGGAGGATGTGAATGTCAGAGGGAGGGAGGGTGGAATGAGAAGTATCACCATGCTCCTAAACCTGTGGTAGCTAACATAGAGTCCAAAAAGAACTTAATGGTTACAAGCAAAATTGACATCATGTAAATCGATTACTGTTTATTACCCTTATCTTTATTTCTGAGAGAAATAGTGATCTTTCTGTTTTTTGTGTGTGTGTGTGTGTGTGTGTAGAACACTTTATTTAGAAGACCAGTAAGCCTGTGATTATAAAAAAAATGAAAATGTTATTGTTTATTTTAACTTTAATTTAGTGAATATAAATTTCCAAAGTGCAGCTTATGGATTACAATAATTTTTCTCCCCCATAACTTCCCTCCCACCTGGAACCTTCCCCTCTCCTGCTCCCTGTCCTCTTCCATTCACATCAAGATTCATTTTCAATTATCTTTATATACAGATCAATTTAGCATATATTAAGTACAGATTTCAATAGTTTACACCCACACAGAAAGACAAAGTATAAAATACTGTTTGAGTACTGGTTATAGCATTGAGTCACAATGTGCAGCACATTAAGGACAGAGATCCTACATGAGGAGTAAGTGCACAGTGACTCCTGTTGTTGACTTAACAAATTGACAATCTTGTTTACAGTGTCAGTAATCACCCTAGGCTTTTGCCATGAGTTTCCAAGGCTATGGAGACCTTTTGAGTTCGCTGACTCTGATCTTATTTAGACAAGGTCATAGTCAAAGTGGAAGTACTCTCCTCCCTTCAGAGAAAGGTACCTCCTTCTTTGATGACCTGTTCTTTCCACTGGGATCTCACTCACAGAGCTCTTTCATTTAGGTCTTCTTTTTTTTTTTTTTTTCCAGAGTGTCTTGGCTTTCCATGCCTGAAATACTCTCATGGGCTCTTCAGCCAGATCTGAATGCCTTAAGGGCTGATTCTGAGGCCAGAGTGCTGTTTAGGACATCTGCCATTCTATGAGTTCTGCTGTGTATACCACTTCTCATGTTGGATCGTTCTCTCCTTTTTTTATTCTATCGGTTAGTATTTGCAGACACTAGTCTTGTCTATGTGATCCCTTTGACTCTCATTCCTATCATTATGATCAATTGTGAACAGAAATTGATCACTGGGACTAGTGAGATGGTACATGCTACCTTGATGGGATTGAATTGGAATCCCCTGGCACATTTCTAAATTATTGTAAAAAATAAGCAAAGGAAAAGAAATAAATGTTGAGGGGGGGAAATACTGTTATATTCTTAGAATACTATGAAATTCATGAAATGTGTTCCTATATATTAATATATAAATTGTAAAATACAAAATATACAAAAGAAGACATGGATAGTAAAGAAGCTCAAGAAAAAACAAAACAGTGAGCCTGATTAATCTTTAGGAAAATAATGACTAAGAGCACAATGAGATGCTTTTATGAACCTATGAGAAAGACATACAATTGAAAACATGACCACAAGTGTTGGAAAAATGTTGAGAAATTAGAACTCTCAAATATTACCAATAGGATTGTAAAATGGTAAAGCAACTTTGGAAATCGAAATGGAAGTTTCTTTTAAAATGATTCATATACAATAATGTAGTTTATTTAGTCTTTTCTCAGGTATTTGCCCAAAACAAAGCATGTATCCACACAAAAACCTATACAAGAATGTTTATAGCAACACTGATTATCCTGCTGCTAAGTGAAATGCATTGCCTAAGTTCCTAATGTATGCTTCATTTACATAAAATTTAAGAAAATACAAAATAGTCTAAAGGTGCAAGGTACAGCAATGGTTGACTGGGGACGTGAACATGGAGGAGGTAAAATCCAGGGACAGAAAGCAAGGAGATATTACAAAAATAATAAAGGTACTGTTGAGGGTTATAAATACGTTCTGTATTTTGATTATGATGAAATTTTCACAGTTCAGAATATCACATTCTATTCTTCAAATGTGCAGCTTAACACATGTCAAACTTAAAAAGTCAAGATTACAAGAAAAAATGTGAAATGTGCAGGTAAATTACATAAAGTTGTATATAAATAAAGACGTGTGTTTTCAGCTTCGCGGTATATTCTGTGTCCCAGGAAGAAAGGAGAATATACCAGTGAGTGCCAATACAGATGAGTTTATGGGTTTTGTAGTAACTCATGAGTAGAGTCTCACTCTTACGTTTCACATTTTCTCTATAAGGAGTTAGATGATGCTGCCTGCTAAGGAAGATCATGGGAAATAAAAGAAGTTTGAGATAGCCATCATGGAAATGAAGACAATAATGGTGTTTCTTCCTGGCAGTACTCCGTGATTTCCATGCTTATGAGACTCCTCTTATAGCAAGTCCTCACTCATATCACCTACAACAAATCTTCATAATACATGTGCCTTTTGTGTTTAATGTATATCCCCCATGGTTATATTTTTACACCTTTTCACCCAGTAGACTAGATGACAATTTCCGTGAAAGGAAAGAATATTTTTGCTAACTTCTGTGTTCCCAACAGCATTTCAGTGGAATGCAGGTAGGAAACAACTATTGAAAGAATGATTTAGAAAATCTAGAGGGATTCCCAAGGAACACTGATAGCGCAGAAAAGATTGGAGACCATAATTTCCCAGTGGTAGTCATCTGCGTTATTTTGCAGTTTTTTTCTAGCAGTGTTCAGTCAGCCAGAAATGGATGGGCCCTGGAAAGAAAGACAACAGGATTGGACTATTGGTTCCCACTGACAGTGCAATAGACATTGACTTGAGTTGGATTAGAAATGTGTTTACACTATGAATCAGACTGAAGAAGAACTGAACTTCTAAAAATTTAATTTTATAAATAGTTGAAGGGAGTCAATAAAATAAGCCATTAAAAATTACTTGCTTACACATGAACTGATTGGATATTGAATAATTGATTCTTCCCTTTAAGGCAGTTATAGAAAAAATAAATAGATTCCATTCTTGAGTAGCTTTTTCAACTCCTCATTTTTACTGTAACTGTGATAAAAATCACAAATGAAATAATATGTGCTTAATTTAAAATTTTGATTTACTGGCAGAAACAGTCATAAATAAGCCACAAGGGGAAGGCATCTCTTTGGGAATAATTCTCTCTGGCCTTCTGTATCGCAACACCTTTTGAGAATACGCTTTATTCCAGTAGGTAATGTGCTAGTTAAGATGTCCACATCCCATATCAGTGTCCCTGGGTCCGAAACCATTCTCCATTTCTGCCTGGAGCTCTCTGCACAAACAGTTGGATTATTGTCATTCATATGGGATACCTGGGTTGGGTTCCTACCTCCCTGCTTTGACCTAAACCAGGCCCAGCTGTTTCAGGAATTTGGAGAGCAAACAAGGAGGATAGAAGCCCTATCTATCTCTCCTTTTCTCTCTGATACATTTTTAAAAATTATAAAAAAGACTAGGAAGCTCCTCCCATACAAATTTTAATTACATTTTTGTCTTCTAAATCTAGATTAGCTTTGTGGCTTACATTGGTTAGTAGGAAGTGACAGAAGTGAAAGATGTGATAATTCAGAGACAAAGTCGCAAGAGGTTGTGCGTAAGCCCACTTTCCATTTTGCACTGCTGCCTAAGCTGGCTTCCTGAAATATGACAACATGAAATGCAAGATGGTAACCCAGCCAGCCATTCTAGACCAGTGATTTCCCCTTGTGGTTGTCTTGTGGAGGGTACAAGAGTAAAAGCTAGTATAGTAATGACCAAATTTCTGCACTAGTCAGACCCCATTCCAAAATACAAAAGCAAAATCTCAACCAACTAAGGAAAAGACTATTTTAAAAATGCATACTTCTCCCTACTTCCTGCAACAAATTTATGTTTTATATTTCTAAATTATTATCCTAACATTATGACATTTGTAGAATATGTCTAACTAAAGACATCTAAATATGTTTTTAAATACTGGATACATTTTACCACATATGTTTTTACCATATTGTGATTTGACCATGTGTTAATGACACCTGTTAGTTTTATCCCTTAAAAATTCATCTAGTTTCTTGCTAATAGATCTTCTCTTTCCAGGAAATTCATTCTCTAATGTTTCACTGACAATGAACCCCACAAGAGTGAGTACAGACCCAAGTTTGACTAATATAAATATCTCATAATACTAATTGATTCAAGAGTAGGGTTGTAATCTAATCCTTATGAAACAAGTCCTCCATGGGAGTTTTCTGCAGTATTTGGAAAGAATGAGTGACCTTTTTCCATTGGGTTATTAACCTGGCTAAGATGTGAGTCTGAGGCCTCTGGAGCTTTCTGGACCATTATTTGAGAAATATTATGAGATATGGAGGGAAGGAGAGTGCCCTGATTATATCATGTTAGTCCCTGTGTCCAGTCCAGGCTGAAGCATATGTGCCAGCTGACTTTCTACATATGTGAGTCAATGAATCTCTTTTAATGTCCAGTGCAGTCTCAGCGGAGTTTATCTCTTACAACAAATATATCATGGCTTTAGGATATTGGTAACCACAGTATCCATCCTGCACACATTAACCTGCTAGACCAGGAAAATGTTGTATTGTATCATTCCCTGAAGTTATAAAATTCAAGGTGCCTCTCAAGGAAAAGCACCACACTCCCAACTGAGTCTCTTAAATGGTGGCCCAGAAAAACATGAGACCTGAGAAAAGTCTCAGAAAACAAGCAGAGACATACACAAACCAACAGGAAGGATGCAAGGAAAAACAGTGTCTGACAATGCTGCAATATAGAATAAGAAATGATTAACCCAAGCAAGAAGGAGCAAGTTTGCACTGACTGTATTCATGGGAAACAATGGATGTTTGTGGAATAGCTGCTAACTAGAATCTCATAAAGCCTGACAATGTCAAGGAGATGCAAACATTTGTTAAAAAAAAGGAAAGAGGAAATGGTTACCTGTAAAACAACACTATATGCAACTTCCCACTTGCCCTCTACATTTCTCTTGTTCTTTCTTTGAAAAAAATATTTATTTATTTATTTTTTTGACAGGCAGAGTAAGACAGTGAGAGAGAGAGACAGAGAGAAAGGTCTTCCTCTTTCGGTTGGTTCACCCCCACAAGTGGCCACTATGGCTGGCCCGTTGCAGCCAGTGCACTGCGCCAATCAGAAGCCAGGAGCCAGGTACTTCCTCCTGGTTGCCAATGCAGGTGCAGGGCCCAAGCACTTGGGCCATCCTCCACTGCCTTCCTGGGCCACAGTAGAGAGTTAGACTGGAAGAGGAGCAATCGGGACTAAAACTCGGCACCCATATGGGATGCTGGTGCTGCAGGTGGAAGATTAACCTAGTGAGCCACGGCGCCGGCCCCTTAGTTTCCCTTTCTGAACACATCTGCCTTTAAAATCTACAAATATCATTACCTAATGTGAAATGTGTGCAAATTTATCCCTACTACCTTTTGTATTTGAATATTCCAGGAGCAACATATTTCATGGTCCATGATTACTGAAAATACCACACACATGAGATAATCTGTGTTTTAAGACATTGCTAGGTAAGAGCATACACAACACAAAGTAATGCATCACTAGCTGTAGTCATCTCATATCTTAACACAACATAATTTGTATAATATAATGGAAGTTATGAACTTGGGGTTTTTAGAGCTAAACTACCTTGGTTTGATTATTGATTCACAATCTCCTAGATCTATAACCTTGTACAAGTCACTTAATTCTTCTTTATATATAATTTTCTTGTATATAAAAGGGATATAATAATGGTTGTATACTCATTGGGGTATTGAAGGATTGTTTGTTAATACTTACAAAATGTCTCAAGGATCATTTGACACTTTGGAAACTTTATCAATATTAGCTGTCATCATCATCAGTAGATATTATATTGCTGGAAAAAGATCTTTTGCATTGCCTATTAAAACAAATAAAATACCTACTCAATTAGGACTTATCTTCATCACTTGTTGAATTCAACTGTGAGTTCTCTCTTCTGTACTTTTTTTCTGCTTCACACTCCAGCATGGCAGAGAGTGTCTGTTCCTTGCCTCACAGAAGCATCAGATGGGCTCATGAGATGATGTCCACAAAGCACTTCAAGCTCCCTTGAAGCGAGGTGTTTGATAAATAAAAGGTTCTTACTATTGTCAGTGATATCTTATATTACTCTAGCCCTTCTCAGCCCACAGGGATCCTGAAGTGGTTTGCAAAACTTGAGGCACAAACAGAAAACATTCAACAATAGCTGAGCTAAAGCAGCCACTGCACACGCAGCTGTTGATTCTTTGGGACCTCTAGCAATCTAAATCTGCTGGTCCCAAGAAGGACATTAGAAGCACTTGACATTGATTGAAAGGTGCATTTGAGACATGAAGTACTCAGGGGTCAGTCCACCAAGCACATCAAGGGACAAGACAGTCTCTCAGACACTCAAAATTATGTAGAAAATCACAAGCTAATAAGGAAAAGAAGCTGGAAACGGATGGGCCATATTCCAATGACATTCTTCATGGCTTCCTGGTCCATGTTCTCACAGTCATATGTTGAACATTTACCCTCTATAAAACATGTTGTGCTGGGCCGATGCTGTGGCTCACTTGGTTAATCCTCTGCCTCTGCGGCGCTGGCATCTCAAATGGGCACCGGGTTCTAGTTCCGGCTTTGGATCAGTGCAGTGCGCCGGCTGCAGCACACCAGGCATAGCGGCCGTTTGGGGGGTGAACCAACTGAAGGAAGACCTTTCTCTCTGTCTCTCTCTCTCACTGTCTAACTCTGCCTGTCAAATAAAATTTAAAAAAAAATGTTGTGCCTTTAAGTCAGTTTAATTTGTTAAACATTTGCAACATTTCCCTGGACCTTCAAGATGACTCCTAACTTAACACAACACTATTTCAGAAATCGACTTAAAATAATGCATCCTTGAATCTAAGATTCCCCATGTGGACAGTCTACT
This sequence comes from Oryctolagus cuniculus, assembly GCF_051225735.1. Classification (NCBI taxonomy): domain Eukaryota; kingdom Metazoa; phylum Chordata; class Mammalia; order Lagomorpha; family Leporidae; genus Oryctolagus; species Oryctolagus cuniculus. The sequence continues at coordinate 23,283,069 of NC_142867.1, read as the reverse complement.
TGGTCCTGGCCTGAACTCACAGATAAGTTTCTATAGTAATCAAAACTTAGTCACACTTCCAATCCTAGAGGAGCCTGATGACCATGGAACTTGGTCCTCCATTATGTTGCTCTTGAACTGGCAGTTGATATTCTATTACTATAAGTCAATTTTCACACTAGGTGCAGAATTTCTTGTTTGAACTCTCCTTTTTCTCCTATGACCTGCTGATAAGGCTTTTCCTAGGGAACACCATATGGAAATAGCCCTGTGTTGAATGATTCAAATCACTCAACAAGTGGGAACAAGACAAATGTTGGCAGCCAAATGTGTTCTGTACAATCAGGATAATAATTGACTTTATACTTCTTATTCTATCTGCCTCTCTATTCCTGTCTTCCATACTTATACTGAAAAGCATTTTTGAAAATATTCTAAAAATATTGTCAAGGAAGCATAATGAGTTATACTACCTCTATCAGTATTAAAATATTCTATTAATTTTTAAATTTGGGTAAAAAGCATAATGGAATGAAAAAATTTGGAAGTGGGTTTAGTGGATATGATTTAATATTTGAAGAGAAAATTACTGAGACAAATGTCATATGTGCTACTCCAAAGATAAGTTCATAAAGATCTAGAATTAAAAAATCCTTAAAATATTATAACAAATACTGGATAATTTTTTTTATGATCTCAGAGTAGATATGGTCAATCTTACTATAACATTAAGATTAGAAAATTACTTAAACACTTTTTTATTATAGCTAGGTATTTTGAGTGAGAGCAAATAAATATTGATCATAAAGGTAAGAAAAGAAAACAAGTGTGGAAACAATACAGAAAACAAGTTTTATATATTTATTCAAGAGGGGGAAGAGGTAGAGATAGACAGAAGGAGAGAGAGGTAGAGTCCCTCATCCAATGTTTCACTCCTCAAATGCCTGAGGTTGAAGCTAGAAGTCAGGGTTTCAATCCAGGATTCCCACATGTAGGACAAGGACCCAACCCTTTGGGCCATCACTTGCTGCCTCCCAGGGTCTGAATTGACAGGAAGCTGGAATCTGGGGCAAAAGCCATGAATCAAACTCAGGCACCCAGACATGGGATGTGGCTGTTCTGACTAGGGTTGCTAAACCAAAGGTCCACCAAACAAAATAATTTTCAAATGTTATTACATTAAAAAAACTGGAAGTCTCTAAAATATGACAGTAAAATGAAAAAAGTGAGTATACTTTGCAGTTCATATGAAAGAGAAAGATGTGATTATCATTAAGGATAAGTGATTTTTTCCAAGATAACAAAAGATCAGGATAGCCCAATAGTAAAGTGTCTACTTTTTATCTCCTACTTTACACTAATGAAATAATAACTAAAGTATTACATTCCAATGTTAGTGATTGGGAGACAAAACTGAAAAATCTAGATGGAATATGCAGGAAGCTCATAGAACACAGAGACATAGGATGGCAGCCTGAAGAGATGAACCAAGTGTGCTCGTCCCACAGCCAGAGTTAGTTCTCACTGAAAGGAAAAATTGTCCAGAAATCCCAAACATCATTAACTTTGGAGATGGGAGGAATGACAGACATAATAGGCTTGGACTCCAGTGAGAGGGGCTACATAGATTATTCTATCTGAAAGCTCCTGGTGTCTCTCTCACAACCCCTAGAACAAAGACCCTGTGTGTGACCCCATCTTGAGAAAGGATTCATTGTCAAAACCACACTATCTCCTGCAGGGTTAATTAGCATCTCCAGCCCCACTATAGCCAAACTCTGCTTTTGTTTTGACCTAAGTGCTTGGTTACCTACACTGCGCAAACTGTTCAGACTCATTCTCCAGTATTTCATGGCTTGGATTAATGTACAGCCTTTGTCTGTGGAACAGTTGTTTTTCTACTAGCTATTTGTTGCATTATTCATTTGGTGGAGGGTTAAGCTTGGGAGTATAAAGAAAATTTAAAGTATGCAGTTGTAAAAATTAAAAGAAAATAAGAAGCAGGAAGGAAAGGAGACCATGTTGGGAAATAAAATTATGCTCTTATGACTATATGTGAAATACAAAACTGGTTATTAGAAAATTTGAAGGAAAAGAAAGAAGGAGGATGATTTGAGGGTGGGAGGAAAGGAGGTAAGTATAGTTGTCTTTTTAAAATTCTATCTGTGTAAAACATAAAATATAGCATCTTTATATTAGTAAAAAAATTAAATAAGGAAAAAATGAAGTAAAAGGATGGAAGAAGAAACTCCATGCAAATGGAATCTGAAAATAAGCACTAATATCTATACTAATTTCAGACAAAATAGATTTTTGGACTAAATCCTTAAAAAGAAACAAAGGTGGTCAATTCAAGATGAAGACATGATGATTGTAAATATGGGACATTCTGTAAGACACACCGTATATTAGACCACAAAAGAAGTCTTAAGAATGTTTAAAAACAAAATCATGACATGCATTTTCTTGGCTCACAAAATATAAAATTAGAAAACAACAACAAAGGAAACTCTAGAAATTACACAAATACATTGAGACTGAACAACCTACTCTTAGAGGAAGAATGGGTTATTGGTAAATCAAAGGGGAAATTAAAAATTTTCCTGAAACAAATAAAAATAGAAGCCATGTATCAAAGCCTGTAGGATACAATAAAAGCAATTTTAAGAGAGAAGTTTATAGCCAAAGTGCCAGCATTCAAAAACCAGAAAAGTATGAATTATGCAATCTAACAATGCACTCAGACCTGGAAAAGCAATTACAAACTAAAAGTCAATAGAAGGAAAGAAACAATAAAACTCAGAGCAGAACTAAACGAAATAGAAAATATGAAAACAACACAAAAGATTAATAAAATGAAGAGATGTCTTTTTAAAAAGATTAACAAAATTAATAAACTTTACCTTGACAAAATAAAAAACAGAAAGAAAAATCAGATTAAGAAAAGAGATGGAAGGGAAGATATTATAACCATTGCCACAAAACTACAAGGATCATTAGAGACTACTATGAAGAACTATGTGACAACTAGTTGGATAGCCCAGAAAAAAATGACGGATTTCTGTATACATATAATTTTCCAAAATATGAACCATGACACATACAAAACGTGAATAGACCAACAAATAATGAGATTGAGTCAGTAATAAAACATCTCCAAACAAAGAAAATCCCAGTACCAGACAATATCACAACCAAAGTCTACCAAATGTTTATGGTAGGCCTAACACAAATCATCCTGAAAATTCAAGATAGAGGCGACCCTGCCAAACTCATTCCACAAAGCCAACATTACCCGATTCCAAAACTGGAAAGGGTGACAACAAAAAATGGAAACTATAAATCAATATCTTTCATAAACATAGAGGCAAAAATACTCAACAAAATATTTGCAAATCAAACCTGGCAACACATTAGAAAGATCATTTACCTTGGCCAAGTGGGATTTATTTCAGGAATTCAGGGATGGTTCAACACATGCATATCAATAAATGTAACACGTAGCATCAACAAAGTGAAAGAGAGGTCTCAACAGATTCAGAAGAAGCATTCAATAAAATTCAACAATTCTTGATTTAAAAAATAACTTTGTACAAATTAGGTGTACAACTTCAACATAATAAAGACTATATACAACAAACCCACAGCTGACATCATGTTAAATGGAGAAAAGTTGAAAACATTTCCTCTAAGATCAAGAGCAAGACAAAGATGTCCACTGTCAATCTTATTCCATAAGGTACTGGAAGTTTTACACAGAGCCATTAGATAATAGAAAGAAGGAAAATCAGACGAATAGAAAAATAAGTGAAACTGCCACTGTTGTACATCATTCTATATAGAGAAAAACCAAAAGTTTCCACCAAGAGACTGTTAGAACTGGTAAAATCAGTAAAGTTGCAGAATACAAAATCCACATTCAAACTAATTGAGAAAGGGATTATAGAGTAGTTACCTTCACAAAGAAAATATAATAACTAAGGATGAATTTAACCAAGGATATGAGTGAACTTTACAATGAAAATTGCACAGCACTTTTCAGAGAACTTGAACAGGACACACAAACACGTGTACAGACATGGAAAGACCTTCCATATTCATGGACTGGAAGAATTAATATTGTTAAAATGTACATATTACCAAACATGATTTGTATAAATATGAAAGTACCAATGATATTCTTCACAACACAATAAGAAAAATAATTCTTAAATTCATATAAAAAATCCCAAATACCCAAATCTGTAGTAAACAATAAGAAGGAGCTGCTGGGATTCCAGTGGTAGAACCTGTGTTGCTGGCATAACCTTCTGTGCCACAAGGGGCTCCCCCATTGTTTCTGAAATCAAGGATCTCATGGTATATGACAATTCAGAGGAACTTAACAAGCACATTATAACAACACATGCTAATGGATAAACACAGTCTGAAAAGATAAAGGATAAAAGATAGCCTATCATGTATTTGATGGACACGGGGATGAGTCTAGTAAGTTTTGCAATGATTTAAATATGATGAACTGCACATCTCTTCCCTCTCTTATTCCCACTTTTATATTTAACAGCGATCACTTTTCAGTTAAGTTTCAGAACTTAAGAAGAATTGTGTATTGATTACAGTATTCAACCAAAAGTATTAAGTAGAACAAACAAACAAAAATACTAAGAGGGATAACATATCAAGTTGCTCATCAACAGTCAGGGTGAGGGCTGATCAAGTCACTGTTTATCATAGTGTTCATTTCACTTTAACAGGTTTCCTTTTTGGTGCTCAGTTAGTTGTCACCTATCAAGGAGAACAAGTGGTATGTGTCCCTTTGGGATTGGCTTATTTCACTCAGCATAATGTTTTCCAAATTCCTAACACGGATCACTTTTCAGTTAAAATTTAAACACCTAAGAATAATTGTGTGTTAATTACAGAGTTCAACCAATGGTACTAGAACAAAAAAAAAAAACTAAAATGGATAAAGTATTACATTGTACATCAACAGTCAGGACAAGAGCTGATCAAGTCACTGTTTCTCATAGTATCCATTTCACTTCAACAAGTTTCCCCTTTGGTGCATTCGGGACATGCTCAAGCTGACTTACCTCAAACGGTAGAGTTAGAAACATACCAGGGGATTCCAATTCAATCCCATCAAGGTGGCATGTACCAATGCCATCTCACTAGTCCCAGTGATCAATTTCTGTTCACAATTGATCATAATGATAGGACTAAGAACCAAAGGGAGCACATAAACAAGAATAGTGTCTGCAAATACTAGCTGATAGAATCAAAAAGGGAGAGAATGATCCAACATGGGAAGTGAGATACACAGCAGACCCATAGAATGGCAGATGTCCTAAACAGCACTCTGGCCTCAGAATCAGCCCTTAAGGCATGCGGATCCAGCTGAAAAGTCCATGAGAGTATTTCAGGCATGGAAAGCCAAGACACTGGGGGAAAAAAAAAAACCTAAATGAAAGATCTCCACGAGTGAGATCCCAGTGGAAAGAAAGGGTCATCAAAGAAGGAGGTACCTTTCTCTGAAGGGAGGAGAGAACTTCCGCTTTGACCATGGCCTTGTCTAAATATGATCAGAGTCGGTGAACTCAGGGGGCTTCCATAGCCTTGGCAACTCATGACAAGAGCCTAGGGTGATTACTGAAGCCATAAACAAGAGTGTCAATTTGTTAAGTCAACAACAGGAGTCACTGTGCACTTACTCCTCATGTAGGATCTCTGTCCTTAGTGTGCTGTACATTGAGATTTAATGCTATAACTAGTACTCAAACAGTATTTTCCACTTTATGTTTCTGTGTGGGAGCGAACTGTTGAAATATTTACTTAATGTATGCTAAACTGATCTTCTGTGTATAAAGAGAATCGGAAATGAATCTTGATGTGAATGGAAGGGGAGAGGGAGTGGGAAAGGGGAGGGTTGCGGGTGGGAGGGACTTTTTTGGGGAAAGCCATTGTAATCCATAAGCTGTACTTTGGAAATTTATATTCATTAAATAAAAGTTAAAAATAAATAAATAAATAAATATGATGAACTGTTTAACATACTCAACAATAGAAGTAAGTACTCTTATTTTAATCAATGAAAGAACTGGTTTGAAGAATTTTATACCTTACTGCAGATCATGCAGAAACTGAGAGCTAGGGCGGAATTTGACCTCATGTAGCTTTTTTTTTTATTTTGCTTAAGGAATACAACTTCATGTATTTAATATACACAGATTTGGGAACATGATGATTCTTCTCCCCTCTATCTTCCTCCCACCCATGCACCTACCTTTTTTTCTCCTCCCTCTTCCTTTCTCATTTTATTTTTTACAGAAGTCAATTTTCATTTAAATTTTATACTCATAAGATTAAACCTACAATAAGTAGAGAGTTAACTGATTAGTACGAAGAAAAAAAAAGAAGAAAAGAATAACACTAAACAAGAAAAACATTGTTCCTCAACTGTCAAGGTAAGTTCAGAATCATTCCATCTCAAAGTGCCAGTTTCACTCCTATGATTACATTTAGAGTACTCCACTAATTACCACATACCAGAGAGACCATATGGTATTTATCTTATTGTGACTGGCTTATTTCATTAAGTATAATGATGTCTAGTTGCATCAATTTTGATTCAAATGACAGGATTTCATTTTATTCACTGCTGTGTAGTATTCCATAGTGTATATATACCAAAATTCCTTTATGCGGTCTTCAGTTGATGGACATCTGGGTTTACTCCATATCTTAGCTATTGTAAATTTAGCTAAAATTAACATGCTGGTACAAATAACTCTTTCATATGCTAATTTCATTTTCTTTGGATAAATTCCCAGGTATGAGGTGGCTGGTCATATGATAGATATATATTTAGCTTTCTGAGATATCTCCATACTGTCTTCCATAGTGGATGTGCCAGTTTATGTTCCCACCAACAGTGGATTAAGGTTCCCTTCTCCCTACATCCTCATGAGCATTTGTTGTTTATTGATTTCTGTATGAACGCCATCCGAACCAGAGTGAGATGAAATCTCACTGTGGTTTTGATTTGCATTTCCCTGACCTAGTGATCCTGAGCATTTTTTTAAAATTTTATTTAATTAATATAAGTTTCCAAAGTACAGCTTATGGATTACAATGGCTTCCCCCCCATAACGTCCCTCCCACCTGCAACCCTCCCCTTTCCCACTCCCTCTCCCCTTCCATTCACATCAAGATTCATTTCCGATTCTCTTTATACACAGAAGATCAGTTTAGCATACATTAAGTAAAGATTTCAACAGTTCGCTCCCAAACAGAAACATAAAGTGGAAAATACTGTTTGAGTACTAGTTATAGCATTAAATTTCAATGTACAGCACACTAAGGACAGAGATCCTACATGAGGAGTAAGTGCACAGTGACTCCTGTTGTTGACTTAACAAATTGACACTCTTGTTTATGGCATCAGTAATCACCCTAGGCTCTTGTCATGAGCTGCCAAGGCTATGGAAGCCCCCTGAGTTCACCGACTCTGATCATATTTAGACAAGGCCATGGTCAAAGTGGAAGTTCTCTCCTCCCTTCAGAGAAAGGTACCTCCTTCTTTGATGACCCTTTCTTTCCACTGGGATCTCACTCGTGGAGATCTTTCATTTAGGTTTAGCCCTTAAGGGCTGATTCTGAGGCCAGAGTGCTGTTTAGGACATCTGCCATTCTATGGGTCTGCTGTGTATCTCACTTCCCATGTTGGATCATTCTCTCCCTTTTTGATTCTATCAGCTAGTATTTGCAGACACTATTCTTGTTTATGTGCTCCCTTTGGTTCTTAGTCCTATCATTATGATCAATTGTGAACAGAAATTGAATCACTGGGACTAGTGAGATGGCATTGGTACATGCCACCTTGATGGGACTGAATTGGAATCCCCTGGTATGTTTCTAACTCTACCGTTTGAGGTAAGTCAGCTTGAGCATGTCCCGAATTGCACATCTCTTCCCTCTCTTATTCCCACTCTTACATTTAACAGTGATCACTTTTCAGTTAAGTTTCAGCACTTAAGAAGAATTGTGTATTGATTATAGTATCCAACCAAAAGTATTAAGTAGAACAAACAAAAAAATACTAAGAGGGATAACATATTAAGTTGCTCATCAACAGTCAGGGCAAGGGCTGATCAAGTCACCATTTCTCATAGTGTTCATTTCACTTTAACAGGTTTCCTTTTTGGTGATCCTGAGCATTTTTTCATATGTCTATTGGCAATTTGAATGTTCTCTTTTGAAAAGTGTCTGCTCAGGTCCTGTATACATTTCTTGATGAGGTTGTTTGTTGAGTTTCTAGAGCTCTTTAAAGATCTGTAGGTTAGTCCTTTGTCATTTGCATAATTTGCAAATAATTTCTCCCATTCTGTCAGTTGTCTCTTAACTTTGCTCAGTGTTTCTTTTATAGTTCAGAAGCTTCTCAGTTTGATGTAACCCCACTTGTTAATTTTAGCTTTGATTGCCTGTACTTCTGGGGTCTTTTCCAATAATTATTTCCTTATGCCAATGTCTTGTATGGTCCCCATAATGTTCTCTAATAATTTTATGGCATCACATCATAAATTTTTGTCTCTTATCCATTTTGAGTGGATTTTTGTGTAAGGTGTAAGGTAGGGGTCTTTTTTCACATTTCTGCATGCAAAGATCCAGTTTTCTCACCACATTTTTGTTGAAGAGACTGTGTTGGCTCCAGGGGTTGATTTTTGCTCCATTGTCAAAGATAAGTTGTTTGTAGATGCATGGATTAATTTCTGGAGTTTCTGTTCTGCTCCATTGGTCTACACATCTTTCTTTGTGCAAGTACCAGGCTGATTTGATGATAATTTCCCTGTACTGTGTCTTGAGGTCTGGTATTTTGATGCCTCCAGATTTGGTTTTCTTTTTCTTTCCTTTTTTTTCTTTTTTTTTTTTTTTGACAGGCAGAGTGGACAGTGAGAGAGAGACACAGAGAGAAAGGTGAAAGGTCTTCCTTTGCTGTTGGTTCACCCTCCAAAGGCCGCCACGGCCGGCACGCTGTGGCTGGCGCACCACGCTGATCTGATGGCAGGAGCCAGGTACTTATCCTGGTCTCCCATGAGGTGCAGGGCCCAAGGACTTGGACCATCCTCCACTGCACTCCCGGGCCACAGCAGAGAGCTGGCCTGGAAGAGGGGCAACCAGGACAGAATCCAGTGCCCCGACCGGGACTAGAACCTGGTGTGCCGGCACCGCAAGGCAGAGGATTAGCCTAGTGAGCCACGGCGCCGGCCCAGATTTGTTTTTTTAAGGTTGCTTTAGATATTTGGAGTCTTTGGCTGTGGGGCTGTTATAAATTTTCCTGATTATGTTGAGTAATGTTCCTTCTCTACCCAATTTGCTTAATGTGTTTCATCATAAAGGTGTTGAAATTTGTCAAATGTTTTCTCTGCATCTACTGAGATAATCATTTGGTGTTTGGTCTTCAGCTTGTTAGTATGGTTTATCATATTTATTGATGCATTGATAAATACCACTCGGTCTGGGTGAATGATCTTTTTGAAGGGTTGTTGGATTCAATTGGCTAGTATTTTGTTGAGGATTTTAGCATCTATGTTTATCAGGGATATTGGTCCATAGTTTTCTTTCTTTGTCATATCTTTTTCTGGCTTATGAATTAAGGTGATGCAGCCTTCATAGAAGGAGTTTGGGCGGATTCCATCCCTTTTAATTATTTTGAATAACATGAGAAGTATTGGAATTAGTTCCTCTTAAATGTGTGGTAGAATCCAACAGTGAAGCTATCAGGATCTGGAATTATTTTTAATGGAAGAGTCCTTCTCTCTGTCTTGGTTATTGATCTGTTTAGGCGTTTTATGTCTTCATGACTCAATTTAGGTAGGCTGTATGTGTCCATGAATCTTTTTATTTCTTCTAGGCACATAGTTCTTTGTAGTTATTCCTTATGACTCATTTTATGTCTGTGGTATCTGTTGTTACATTTGCTTTTCACTTCTGATTTGTTGATTTGGGTTTTCTCCCTCTTTTTTTTTTTCATTAATTGGGGCAATGGGGATGTCATTTTTTTTTATTTTTTCAAAATAAGCAGCTCTTCACTTCACTGATCTTTTGTATTATGTTTTGGTTTCAATTTTGTTTATTTCTTCCTTAATTTTAATTATTTATTTTCTCCTACTAATCTGAGGTTTGGTTTGGTGTTGTTTTTCTAGGTATTGAAAGCTCATTTATTTGGTGAATTTCCAGTTTTTTGATGTAGGCACTAATTGCTATGAACTTTCCTGTTAATACTGCTTTTGCTGTATCCCTTAAGTTTTGACATGAGGTATTGTCATTTTCATCCATTTCCAGAATTTTTTTATTTCTATTTTGATTTCTTTTATGACCCATTGTTCATTCAGGAGCATGTTGTTCAGCCTCTATATGTTTGCATATGTTCTCAAGATATTTGAGTAATTTCAAGTTTCAATCCTTTGTGATCAGAGAAGGTGCATGGTATGATTTTTTTTTTTTTTTTGGAATTTGCTGAGACTTGTTTTATGTCCTATTGTATGGTCTATCCTAGGGACAGTTCTGTGCACTGCTGAGAAGAATGTGAATTCTGCCACTATAGGGTGAAAAGTTATTTAGGTATCAGTTAAGTCCATTTCGTCCATACTATTTATCAGCTTTGTTATTTCTTTGTTGATTTTCTGTGTGGTTATTATATCCATTGTTGAAAGAGTGGTGTTGAAGTCCCCCATTACTATTGTATTGGAGTCTCCCTTCAGATCTGTTAACAGTTCTTTTAAATAGCCAGGTATCCTGTAGTTGGGTACATGTACATTTATAATAGTCACACCTTCCTGTTGTATTGATCCCATATATCTCCTACACCATTTTTAAGTTTTCCAATTTATTTTCTTATTTTTGGTCTGACTGTAAAATTTCCAGAGAATTGTCTTCTAGTTCAAATATTCTTTCTTCTGACTCACAAACTCTGTTGTTAATGCCTTCACTGCATTTTTATTTGATCTATTGCATTTTTCATTTTTAGCATTTCATTTTGATTTTGCTTTAAAAATTTCAATTTCATGTGAATATTTGCATTCATATCATATACAGTTTTCTTTAGTTCATGGATTGCTTCTGATTGATTTTGAGTAATCTTAGGATTATTTTTTAATTCCATTTCCAGCACTTCCTCAGTCTCTTCTTCTTCATATTCTAACACTGAAATTTTGTGTTCCTTTTGAGAAGGGGGGTCAAAGTATCTTCCTTATTCTTTTTTTAGATTTATTTATTTATTTTAAAGTCAGAGTTACACAGAGAGAGGAGGAGAGGCAGAGAGAGAGAGAGAGAGAAAGAGAGAGAGAGAGAGAGAGAGGTCTTCCATCTGCTGGTTCACTCCCCAATGGCTGCAATGGCCAGAGCTGCGCTGATCCAAAGCCAGGAGTCAGGAGCTTCTTCTGGGTCTCCCACGTGGGTACATGGACCCAAGGATTTGGGCCATCTTCCACTGCTTTCCCAGGCCACAGCAGAGAGCTGGATCAGAAGTGGAGCAGCCGGGACTCGAACCAGCACCCATATGGGATACTGGCATTACAGGCAGCAGCTTTACCCACTACCCCACAGTGCCAGTCCCCTTCCTTATTCTTATTCCTTGAATTTCTGCATTGATTTTTAGGCATTTGTATATTTTTTTTTCTTCTGATGGCTTTTATCTTTGAGCTATGCCTCCATGGCTTAGCAGAATGTCTGTATCTTCAGTGAATACCAAGAAGTGTGTGCTGGGTGTGGCCAGGGTGCTCTGGTCAGTGCTTCAGGACGGTGTAAGTATCCAGGGTAACATCCAGGTTGGGCATGGTAGCTCATCCTCTGGTTAGCTGGATGGAGAGGAATGGTCACCTCTGTTGGTACGACCACCCTTTCTCCAAGCTGAGGAATGCCCAAGCTGCACTGCCATATGAACTACACATATAATCTGTGCAGTCTGTCCCACAAGCATGGTTCACTCTTCTATGAGATACTCTAGGCAACCACGGAGCTCTGAGAATGTGCAGTGGCACTCTGCAATTGCCTAGAACCCAGCTGCACTCTGCCTCTCTCACACAGTCACAGTGTTTTCTTAGTCTCAGCTCCCAGGGCTCTCAGGGTCAATGAGTACCAGTGGGGACACTGCTGTTCCTGTGTGTGTTTCAACCCTCTGGATGGAGTCAGTTCCTCCCAGCTAGATATGATGTCAGTGTAGAATGTGTGTTTTTCTCTCTGGTAAGATCTCTAAAACACAGGTGCACAAAATACACATCAGCCACAGCCCCACTCACTTCACAATTGTGCCGGGCACATAGGAGAATTCTGCAGGCAGCACTTCCCTTCCATAGGCATGTTTCCCTCTTCTCTCTCATTGCCTGGAGGGTGTAGCTGGCGTGGTTCAGACCATCTACATCAGTTGTCCTTGAGTTGCTGTGGTCACCTCCACCAACTAGGTTGAGGGTAAGCCCAATAATTTCTGGGTATGAGCACATGATCTGCAGTAGCCACTACACGCTTCTGCCCAAAAATGGCATGAGCCCTCCCACCACTGACTGCAAGTAGCTGTTGTAGCAGGGAAAAGGGGAGAGAGTGAGATACACCACTTCTCCCCCACCCCCTTCCCCACCCCCCACCGTGATCAGTTGTACTACTGTCCTTAGGGATCCAGGCTAGACTCAAAAGGCTCTCCTTCCTGCTGTATCAACAGCGATGTGAATCCTGCACAATCCAATCTCACCTGTTATGCCAGGGCAGGCTGAAAGCTGCTGGATGTTGTCTCATTGTACTTTTCTGTGTGTCTGCACCTCCCCAGGCCATTTCGACTGCTTTCACAGGATCTCCCACTGCACTTTCCCCTGCAACTTTACCCTGAGGGTGTACTTTCTCCATTTTTTTTATATTAATTTCCCCAGATTTTTTAAAAGATTTATTGATTTATTTGAAAGTCAGGGTTACACAGAAAGAGGAGAGGCAGAGAGAGGGCTTCCATCTGATTGTTCCCTCCCCAGTTAGCCACAAAGGATAGAGCTGTACTGATCCAAAGCCAGGAGCCAGGAGCCTCCTCCAGGTCTCCCACATGGGTGCAGGGGCCCAAGGATTTGGGCCATCTTCTTCTGCTTTCCCAGGCCGTAGCAGGGAGCTGGATAGCAAATGGAGCAACTGGGTCTCAAATGTGCCCATATGGGATGCCGGCGCTTCAGGCCAGGGCGTTAACCTACTGAGTCACAGTGCTAGCCCCATCCCCAGCTTAAATCAGACCGCCCTGTCACTATTCCACCATCTTGGAACCCCCTATATACTTTTGATAATAAATCCCATAATTTTTCCTATATTCCATGTTGTCACAGTAATTGATATAATGGAGTAAAAACATGGACACTTACTGCACCTGACCCTCAAATAATGGACATTGTGGCGAAAGAAGGGGAATCTATTCCATTGTCTCTGATCTATTCTATGAAGATCATCTTGACTTGCTTCCTTCTTTCTTAGCAATTCTAAAGTCTACTCTCCTTTCTCTAACCACTGGAAGCTTCGAACTTTGTGCTTCATGTCTACCATTCAAATCATAACACTCCTTAGCCAAGGCACCACCAAGACCTTTCTTTCCTGGCAATACCAGCTACATTACAGTGCCCATGTTTTTCATTGTTTGTTCCCTCCCGAAGGCCCAAATTTCTCTCCTTACAGTCTTTAAAATCCAATTTAACTGGGCCTAATTGCCTTTCTGCTCCTCTGCTCCTCTGTAACCTCAAGTTCCTCTAATTCTCTTTCACTTACTCTATCCCTTCTCTCATTTCTACTACTCAGTAACTGAAGTCAATATATTAGCCTTAATTTATTTGGGGAAACTAAATAACACACCCATAGAAGTTAGCATTTATAGAATATATTCATTTTTAGCTATCCTGTTACAACAGTGAGGTTAATAAAATTGACATCTAATTAAAACTAACAAGCATAGTCTTATGAAAACTAAAGCAATAAAGAAAGCTGTAAAGATTGCATTATCCATGCTATGCACATTCTTGTGGGAACTATTAGTTAGTAATATTGTACAATATCCCGGCTTGAGGCTCCTAGTGATACCCTGACACACAGACTGGCTCACAGCCAGGTTCTAAGAAAGAAAAGACATATGGAACTCTACTGTATGGTTGGAAGTTGTGGCACTCTGATCCTGTGCTAAGTGAATTTTGAATTAAACTAAAGAAGCCAACTCTGCTACCAGAGTCAAAAAAAATGGAGGAACCCCAGCAAAAGCAGTACCATTGGAGATGGAGAAAGAAAGAACATAGCACCAAACAGAAAGTGTGATGCAAACTTTGAGAAGTGGGTGAGATGAATCAGGTTTTCTGCTGTGAGCATGTCTATATGGTACAAGTCTCTTACGATCTAAGTGTTAAATGGATATCTTCACTTGAGTTAAAAGCATTGATTAGAGCCCTCACGGCAGGAGAGAAGTTTGCCTCTGTCCTCTGTATCCAGGAAGGTTTGTTCCTAAAGCCATCTCTGGTGCAAACAAACTGAAAGTTGCAAATCAGTGTCCAAGTTCAGTTTCCAAGTACATCAAAGCCAGGTTCTTCAACAGTAGTGATGAGAGAACTACCACTTACTCTGACCTTCAGAGAAGTGCCTTATGCTTTGCCTCATAGATGTGGATCAAAACCTAGTGAGATCAGAGCTTCCAATGATCATATTCCCAATTCAAATAATACAGATACTAATGCTCTAAGAAGCATGGTGGCTGTAGCCATGTGCTAAAGACATAATGCTTTTAGCAATCATTTTTCACCCTCTTGCACTTCATAAATGTTAACAGAACATATATTGAAGCCACCTCCCAATCCAAGCACATTGACTTTCTCGAGATAGGATCTCATGTAAATTACTTATATATATATATATATATATATATATATATCGGTTTATTTATCTGTGAAGTGTACTTAATAATACATACATATTCAGAATTTTCGATTCTCTTTATATACAGAAGATCAGTTTAGCATACATTAAGTAAAGATTTCAACAGTTTGCTCCCACACAGAAACATAAAGTGGAAAATACTGTTTGAGTACCAGTTATAGCATTAAATCACAATGTACAGCACACTAAGGACAGAGATGCTACATGAGGAGTAACTGCACAGTGACTCCTGTTGTTGACTTAACAAATTGACACTCTTGTTTATGGCATCAGTAATCACCCTAGGCTCTTGTCATGAGCTGCCAAGGCTATGGAAGCCCCCTGAGTTCACCGACTCTGATCATATTTAGACAAGGCCATGGTCAAAGTGGAAGTTCTCTCCTCCCTTCAGAGAAAGGTACCTCCTTCTTTGATGACCTGTTCTTTCCACTGGAATCTCACTCGCAGAGATCTTTCATTTAGTTTTTTTTTTTTTTTTTTTTTTTTTTGTTTTTTTTTTTTTTTTTTTTTTTTTTTTTTTTTTTTTTCCCCAGAGTGTCTTGGCTTTCCATGCCTGAAGTATTCTCATGAGCTTTTCAGCTGGATCTGCAAGCCTTAAGGGCTGATTCTGAGGGAACAGTGCTGTTTAGGACATCTGCCATTCTATGGGTCTGCTGTGTATCTCACTTCCCATGTTGGATCATTCTCTCCCTTTTTGATTCTATCAGCCAGTATTTGCAGACACTATTCTTGTTTATGTGATCCCTTTGGTTCTTAGTCCTATCATTATGATCAATTGTGAACAGAAATTGATCACTGGGACTAGTGAGATGGCATTGGTACATGCCACCTTGATGGGATTGAATTGGAATCCCCTGGTATGTTTCTAACTCTACCGTTTGAGGTAAGTCAGCTTGAGCATGTCCCGAACTGCACATCTCTTCCCTCTCTTATTCCCACTGTTACATTTAACAGCGATCACTTTTCAGTTAGGTTTCAGCACTTAAGAAGTATTGTGTGTATTTATTACAGTATTCACCCAAAAGTATTAAGTAGCACAAATAAACAAAAATACTAAGAGGAATAACATATTAAGTTGCTCATCAACAGTCAGGGTGAGGGCTGATCAAGTCACTGTTTATCATAGTGTTCATTTCACTTTAACAGGTTTCCTTTTTGGTGCTCAGTTAGTTGTCACCTATCAGGGAGAACAAGTGGTATGTGTCCCTTTGGGATTGGCTTATTTCACTCAGCATAATGTTTTCCAAATTCCTAACAGGGATCACTTTTCAGTTAAAATTTAAACACCTAAGAATAATTGTGTGTTAATTACAGAGTTCAACCAATGGTACTAGAACAAAAAAAAAAAAAAACTAAAATGGATAAAGTATTACATTGTACATCAACAGTCAGGACAAGAGCTGATCAAGTCACTGTTTCTCATAGTGTCCATTTCACTTCAACAGGTTTCCCCTTTGGTGCTCAGTTAGTTGTCGCCAATCAGGGAGAACATATGATATTTCTCCCTTTGGGACTGGCTTAATTCACTCAGCATGATGTTTTCCAAATTCCTCCATCTTGTTGCAAATGACTGGGGTTCACTCTCTTTGACTGCTGTATAGTATTCGATAGAGTACATGTCCCATAATTTCTTTATCCAGTCTACTGTTGATGGGCATTTGGGTTGGTTCCAGGTCTTAGCTATTGTGAATTGAGCTGCAATAAACATTAATGTGCAGACAGCTTGTTTGTTTGCCAATTTAATTTCCTTTGGGTAAATTCCAAGAAGTGGGATGGCTGGGTTGAATGGTAGGGTTATATTTAGGTTTCTGAGGAATTTCTAGACTGACTGCCATATTGGCTTAACCAATTTGTATTCCCACCAACAGTGGGTTAGTGTCCCTTTTTCCCCACATCCTCTCCAGCATCCATTGTTGGTAGATTTCTGAATGTGAGCCATTCTAACTGGGGTGAGGTGAAACCTCATTGTGGTTTTGATTTGCATTTCCCTGATTGCTAGTGATCCTGAACATTTTTTCCTGTGTCTGTTGGCCATTTGGATTTCCTCTTTAGAAAAGTGACTATTGAGGTCCTTGGCCCATCTCTTAAGTGGGTTGTTTGTTTTGATCTTGTGGAGTTTCTTGATTTCTTTCTAGATTCTGGTTATCAACCCTTTATCAGTTGCATAGTTTGCAAATATATTTTCCCATTCTGTTGGTTGCTTCTTCACTTTCCTGACTGTTTCTTTTGCACTACAGAAACTTCTCAATTTGATGCAATCCCAAATGTTAATTTGGCTTTGACTGCCTATGCTTCTGGGGTGTTTTCCAAGAAGTCATTGCTGGTACCTATATCTTGCAGGGTTTTTCCAATGCTCTCTAATAATTTGATGGTGTCAGGTCATAGATTTAAGTCTTTAATTCATGTTGAGTGAATTTTTGTGTAAGGTGAAAGGTAGGGGTCTTGCTTCATGATTCTGCATGTGGAAATCCAATTTTCCCAGCACCATTTATTGAATAGACTGTCCTTACTCCAGGGATTGGTTTTGGATCCTTGATCAAATATGAGTCGGCTGTAGATGTTTGGATTGATTTCTGGTGTTTCAATTCTGTTCCATTGGTCTATCCATCTGTTTCTGTACCAATACCGTGCTGTTTTGATTACAACTGCCCTGTAGTATGTCCTGACATCTGGTATTGTGATGCCTCCAGCTTTGTTTTTGTTGTACAAGATTGCTTTAGCTATTCGAGGTCTCCTGTGTCTCCATATGAATTTCAGCATCATTTTTTCCAGCTCTGGGAAGAAGGTCTTCGGTACCTTGATTGGTATTGCATTGTTTCTATTAATTGCTTTTGGGAGAATGGATATTTTGTTGATGTAGTTTCTTCCAATCTATGAGCATGGAAGATTTTTCCATTTCTTGGTATCCTCTACTATTTCTTTCTTTAAGGTTTTGTAATTTTCATCGTAGAGATCCTCAACGTCCTTGTTTAAATTCAGTCAAGGCTGGCGCTGCGGCTCACTAGGCTAATCCCCTGCCTTGCGGCACTGGCACACTGGGTTCTAGTCCCGGTCAGGGCATCGGATTCTGTCCCGGTTGCCCCTCTTCCAGGCCAGCTCTCTGCTGTGGCCAGGGAGTGCAGTGGAGGATGGCCCAAGTGCTTGGGCCCTGCACCCCATGGGAGACCAGGAGAAGTACCTGGCTCCTGCCTTCGGATCAGTGCAGTGCGCTGGCCACAGCGCGCAGGCCGCGGCGGCCATTGGAGGGTGAACCAACGGCAAAGGAAGACCTTTCTCTCTGTCTCTTTCTCTCTCTCACTGTCCACTCTGCCTGTCAAAAAAAAAAATTTATTCCAAGGTATTTGATTGTTTTTTTAGCTATTGTGAATGGGATTGACCTTAGAAGTTCTTCCTCGGCCATGGCATTGCCTGTGTATACAAAGGCTGTTGATTTTTGTGCATTGATTTTATACCCTGCTACTTTGCCAAAACCTTCCATGAGTTCCAATAATCTCTTAGTAGAGTTCTTTGGGTCCCCTAAATAAAGAATCATATCATCTGCAAAGAGGGATAGTTTGAGTTCTTCCTTCCTAATTTGTATCCCTTTAATTTCTTTTTCTTGCCTAATAGCTCTGGCTAGAACTTCCAGAACTATATTGAATAGCAGTGGTGAGAGTGGGCATCCCTGTCTGGTACCAGATCTCAGTGGAAATGCTTCCAACTTTTCCCCATTCAATAGGATGTTGGCTGTGGGTTTTTCATAGATTGCTTTGATTGTATTGAGGAATGTTCCTTCCAAACCTAGTTTGCTTAGAGTTTTCATCATGAAAGGGTGTTGTATTTTATCAAATGCTTTCTCGGCGTCTATTGAGATAATCATATGGTTTTTCTTCTGCAGTCTGTTAATCTGGTGTATCACATTGATTGTCTTGTGCACATTAAACCATCCCTGCATACCAGGGATAAATCCCACTTGGTCTGGGTGGATGATCTTTCTGATGTGTTGTTGAATTCTATTGGCGAGAATTTTATTGAGGATTTTTGCATCTATGTTCATCAGGGATATTGGTCTCTAATTCTCTTTCAATGCTGCATCTTTTTCCGGCTTAGGAATTAAGGTGATGCTGGCTTCATAGAAAGAATTTGGGAGGACTCCCTCTTTTTCGATTGTTCTGAATAGTTTGAGAAGAATTGGAGTCAGTTCTTCTTTAAATGTCTGGTAGAATTCAGCAGTAAATCCATCTGGTCCTGGGCTTTTGTTTGTTGTGAGGGCCTTTATTACTGTTTCAATTTCTGTCTCAGTTATGGGTCTGTTTAGGTTTTCTATGTCTTCCTGGTTCAATTTAGGTAGGTTGCATGTGTCCAGGAATCTATCCATTTCTGATAGGTTTCCCTGTTTGCTGGCAGAGTTAAAAGTTAATAAATTCAAAATCCTTTAAAATGTTTTTTAGGGGTGGGTGTTGAGCCTAAAGGTTACTATTCCAATTTAGATGTCCACATTATACCTAAGAATCACTGAATTAGATTATCAGCTCCTACTCCTAATTCCTGCTTTCTGCTAATATGCCAATCCTAGAAGGCAGTGGTGATGGCTCAAATAATTATTGGGTTCCAGCCACCTGTGCGGGATACATGAATTATGTTCCTGGCTCCTGACTTGAGCCCTGACCCAGTCCCAGCCACTGTATTTGAAGAATAAACTGGCAGATGAGAGTCCTCCCCCTCCTACTCATACTCCTCCTCCCATTTCTTCTCTTTTTCCTCTTCTCTCTCCTTCTTTCTCCCCTCTCCCTTTCTCACAAGCATATTTACATAACTGTGAAGTATTTCTAATATGTTTCCTATGATCTGTTAATAAGCCTTAGGTTTTCCTTTTTTATTTTTTACTTTTTATAAAAAGTAATACTTTTAAGCTATTTAACAGATTCACATGAATGGCCTTTGAATAGTTCATGGAATATGTATATTATGAAAAAGCTATAGCCTTCTCTTCTTTGCCCTGGCCTCTTGCCAGGAGGGGGCTGGCTGCAGCCCTGTACCTCCGGGGTGTGTGGCCTTTGGGCCATGTGCCCCTGGCTTCCTGGCCTAGATGCTCCTCCATGTGGCTGGTTCCTGGTACTCAGTTTGAATCCAGATTTACCTGTCTCTCTCTCTTAGATGAAGCGCTCTCTCTACTATGATTTCTCTCACTAAATAAAAGGTTAAAATGTACCATGCTGCCTAGTTTATCTGTGTTGGTATTTACAAGAGTCACTGTGTACTAACTTCCAATGCAGGATCTCTGTTCTCCTTTTTTTTTTTTTTTTTTTTTTTTTTTGACAGGCAGAGTGGACAGTGAGAGAGAGAGACAGAGAGAAAGGTCTTCCTTTTCTGTTGGTTCACCCCCCAATGGCCTCCACGGCTGGCGTGCTGCGGCCGGCGCACCATGCTGATCCGAAGCCAGGAGCCAGGTGCCTCTCCTCGTCTCCCATGCGAGCGCAGGAGCTCAAGCACTTGGGCCATCCTCCACTGCCTTCCCAGGCCACAGCAGAGAGCTGGACTGGAAGAAGAGTAACCAGGACAGAATGCGGCGCCCTGACCGGGACTAGAACCTGGTGTGCCAGCACCGCAGGCAGAGGATTAGCCTAGTGAGCCTTGGCGCAGGCCAAGAGCTACAGTATTAACATTAATGGTAAAACTTGATCCCAAAGATTTTCTTTGTTCTATTGTGTGATCTTATGCATCATAAGTTTTAGTTATTTCTAAGTGTCAAACTCCATTGCCTGTATTCCTAGGTGTTTCTTTAAAGTTTAGTAAGTGCCTCAAATGTAAAATCTTAAATATATGTCTCTGTAAAATTCCTATCTCGTATGTTTTAACATAGGCTCAGATATTTAAAGACAGCCAAGGAGATTTCTGATAATGACACAATTCTGTGGACTTTGGGTTCCAAGATTTGGATTCCAAGCTTTTGTGTATAGCTTTAAAGATGCCCTGATACAGTCTCTGTACTGAAAAGGGTAGTTGCAAAAGTTGTTCCAGAGAACTAAGGAGCTTCAAACTAAAGCTCTGGTATTGGGAATTGCTGATGACAGGATTCTATGGAATTTGGATTCTAAGATTTGGATTCCAAACTTTTGTATAGAGCTTTAAAGAGGCCCTGATGCAGACCCCATACTGAAAAGGGTAGCTACAAAAGTTGTTATGGATTCCAGGATTGGATTCTAAGCCTCGTGTTTGCTTAAAAGCCTCTGAAACAGACACTGTGATGGACAGGGGAGCTACAAAAGGTGTTCCAAGGAATCAAGGAGTTTTTAACAAAAACCTCCAACATCAGGAATTCCTGAGCAAGCCATTCATAAGAAGACCCTCTTCAGATCAGCTTCAGCGTAAATGAAAGAGACCTTACACGGTGCTATTGAGCACGACTACCTCCGTGAAATTAGGATTAAACTTCTACCTCTTAAGTCTTCACAGGTGAATGCGAAAGACATGTTCCTGTAAGCCAATCAGAAACCTTAAGTACTTCAAAGCGAAAAGGATAAGTAAAAGTTTGCCTTTGTCTCCTTAAGGCAAACATGCTGTACCTGCCTTTCTTAATTATCTCTGGGAACTGTTATTGATGATAAAGCTACCTAATGAGTTCTTCTATTATAATTCTATACACAAGCTAATTTTTTTTTATTTGACAGGTAGAGTTATAGACAGAGAGAGAGACAGAGAGAAAGGTCTTCCTTCCATTGGTTCACTCCCCAAATGGCCGCTATGGCTGGTGCTTCGCTGATCCAGGGCCAGGAGCCAGGTGCTTCTTTCTGGTCTCCCACATGGGTGCAGGGGCTCAAGCACTTGGGAGATCCTCCACTGCCCTCCTGGGCCACAGCAGAGAGCGGGACTGGAAGAGGAGCAACCAGGACTAGAGCCTGGCACCCCTGTGGGTTGCTGGTGCTGCAGACAGAGGATTAACCAACTGAGCCACTGCGCCGGCACCAGCTAAATGGGTTTAAAATCTACATAAGGATAGCCTATCACTACCCACTATCTGGGAATCTGTAAGATATGTTGTTTCATCTAAAGGGGCACCCCACCTACAATTGGTTCTGTTCCAGTTTTACTTACACTAATTAACAAGCTTATATGTTTCAGAACTCAACTTCTGGGAGTAACTGACCATGCAGGGGACACAGACATTGGCAATGACCGAGACTGCTCCAGCTCACAAAGCAAATTCGTTAGATAGGATAGGCAGAGACTTCCAGACCCTGGATAGGCAGGGCCTGCACTATGCCCCTCATAAGTAGGAAGCAGTTACAGAAGAGATGATTCAACATCCATCAACTCCCCTTAGGATTAAGGGGATGGAGTCTCTGAGGGGGGAATGAAGTAGGCAGGCGTACAGGTTAAAATCGATTAGGTTTGTGAGCTGGAAGACCATGCCTTTGCCACGCCCATGTGTGACCTCACACCCTACCTGATACCTTCATCACACCCCTGTGTGACCTCATGCCCTGCTCTCTCTTAGATAAAGTTCTCACTCTTCTATGCATCTTTCTCACTAAATAAAGGCTTAAAATATAAAAAAAAAACTATGCATAAGTTTTCATTTTTTTATACTAAAAGACATCTTTTAACTCTCTTTTTCCATGAACATTTATATGAGATAATTGAGTATGTTAGTTGTGATTATTTCATTAACCATTGCAAAAAGTAATGACACTGGGGGCCAGCATTATGGTATAGTAGGCTAAGCCTCTGCTGGTGGCATTGGCATCCCATATGGGCACTGGTTCATGTCCGGGCTGCTTCTCTTCTGATCCAGCTCTCTGTTTATGGCCTGGGAAAGCAGTGGAAGATAACCCAAGTGCTTAGACCCCTGGGCCTACATGAGAGACCCAGAAGAAGCTCCTGATTCCTGTCTTCAGATTGGCCCAGTTCCAGCCATTGCAGCCATTTGGGGAATGAACCAAGGATGGAAGACCTTTCTCTCTGTCTTGCCCTCTCTCTGTGTGTAACTCTACCTCTCAAATAAATAAGTATAATTAAAAAATATATATATATAGTGACCTAAAAGTGCCATTTTATTAGGGCCACAGATTCTAAGGGGGGATTTTAGGGTATAGGAAAGAAATCTTTTATGTGCTCCACTTGTCTAGAAATTCAACTAGAAATACCCAAAGGCTAGGAACAAAACAAAGGTTGGAGTCTAGGATAATCTGGAAGCTTCTTTGTTAGTAAATCCAGTTGTCAATATTGACTGTCAACTGGAACCTGAGATACGCTGTGAACACTTGTGCGTTCTCTGTGACCTATACCTACCCCACAATAGGGCAGCCTTGGAAAAAGAGGAATTCTGACAAGGTGGTTCAGAGCTCCAGGGATCCAAGTAGAAACTGCATCCCCCTGTAAAGTCTGACCTTGAAAGTTACACATTATTTCAGCCACATTCTGCAGAATGCAGAATGCAGATTATAGACTTTCTAATACATAAATACATAAATAAATAAATAAATAAATAAATAAATCTATCTTCAAAGCACTTTCTTACACACACTGGTACCCAATGACTGTAGAATGATTGACTACATGAGTATAGTAATACTGGACACAGATTGAAAACACAGAGGAATGATTTGACCTGAAGCTACTTTGTACTAATTAGATAATGAAAAGGGGTTGTTTCCCCAAAACTCAGCTTAGTTTAAGGTGGTGATGGTTATTGGAGCCCAAGTGCTTATCTTCAAAATTTTTGTGGCACCCTTGGAAACTCTGACAAAGGCAGATACAAATTTGATCTGAGCATGATCTAGGCTTTTCCTCAGCTCAATGCTATGTGACAGCTCTCATATCCCACTGTGGTAGGCAGAATAATGTACCCTTCAGCCCTTAAGATGTCTATCTCTTAGTCCCTGAAACCTGTGATGATGTTGATATATATGGCAAGTGGAACTTAAATTTGCAGATGAAATTAAGGTGGCTAACGAGTTGGAGATGGGGGTAATTATTTGGGTTATCCAGATGAGCTCAGCGGTGCAAGAGTCATTACAACTGAGTGAGGAATAGCAGAGAAAGAAAGGGAGATAAAATGTAGGAAGTAGAGGACAGAGTGATGCAATTGATGGCGTTGAAGAAAGAAAGAGGCCTGGATCCAAGGACTACAGCAACTTCTTCAGGCAAAAAACAAAACGAAACAAAACAAAACAAAAAAAAACTTTCATTAGAGTCTTCTTAAGGAACAAAGTCAGCTTGATTTTATCCCAGTAAGACACTTTAAGACTTCTGAACAACAGAATAGTCAAATAACAAATTTGTGTTTTATTATGTTACCAAACTGGTGATAATTTGTGATAGTAGCAATCAAAAACTAATAGTCTACTGGAAATCTAATATGAAAACCTTGCTACACTATTTGGTAAAACAGGAAGCAATTTTTCTTGATCTGAGTTTCTCTTGCTAGCGAATAAATAAGAGCAAATGCTATCACCACTCATAAAACCCAGGTGATAAACTTAATTTTTTGTATTCCAAAATGCCACTCAAATAATATCTATAACTAATAACTTTTCTCTTTAGAGATGTATTATGAATACGTAGCTAGAATACACCAGTAAGAAAAATAAGTATTGCCTTCCTTTTAGCAACTAACAAACATATGTTCTACTTTCCCACCAAAAAAAAATAAGAGAAGAAGAAAAGAGAGATTAAAATGCATCTTCTGTGAATTAGGATAGATTGCATTTTTTAATTTAGCCCAATTCAAGTAAATTCCTACCTATTGCTTCTAATTATACCATTTTACTCTTTTTTAAATGGAGAGTGTAGATCAAGAAAGAAAAGAATCAGTACTAGAAGCTAATTTTTAAAAAAAAAACAAGAAATGTGTTTTCTTGATTCAAAATGGAAAAGGCTTTCAACAGCAGGTCTGTAGATTTTTGAAAATCCTAATTAGACTGAATTAAATGACTAAAATACTACTAATTACTTTTTAATTTCAAGAGAGATGTTTACAAAGCATAGTATAATGAGTAATACAGCACTTCAAATGATTACTAATGTTGCCATTTTGTCTGACTTAATCTCAATTAGTATAAATCACGTTGTCATCATTGTTAATTGCCATTTCTTTCAAGCAAAATGGTAATTTCTCTTTACAATCTTACAATTGCTGTTTGTTTTCTTCAAAAATATTCCAATTGAAAAGCCTAATAAAGAGAACATTTATAGCCCCTGTATTTTCTTTAGTTTAAGGCCAATGCATTTGTTGTTACCCGATTTGGAGGGTAGTGGTAACTCCTACTTACTTTTCAATAAAATGAAAGTTTTAACTCTTAACTATGTTGTCATACCAAATGTAAATTCATGCTTAGCTGTTGGGCCATAAAACAGTTTCTTTCCATTCAAATGCCAGGTGCAGCTTTCATTAATAAGATTGAAGAAGCAGCATTTCACCTCTCTGAAGAAATTCACCATTAGAAAAATAAAGAGGCCTTCAGTTTAAAGAGTATCAAATTGCTTCGCTGTTTATTTCTCCATCTTCTTTCTATTGCTCTTCTACTCCTATGTATACAAAACTTCTCCCTTGGGCAATTATTGCATCAACCACAAATTACTGGTTGTACATTTCTTTGTGTCATTGGATACCCTTGGGAAAAGTTCCCCAATTTTTTGGCTCTATGATAAGCACAAGAAATTTAATAATCAGGAAGATCCCACAGTCCTCAAATCAGATTTTAACATCTTGCTATCATCCTAGAGAATTAAAACATTATTTATATATATATATATATATATATATATATATATATATTATTTGACAGGAAGATCTACAGACAGTGAGAGAGAGACACAGAGAGAAAGGCCCACCCTCCACCGGCCCACTCCCCAAATGGTTGCCAGGATCAGAAGCCAGGAGCCGGGCATACTCCCCTTCCCTCACGCGGGTGCAGGGGCCCAAGCACCCAGGCCACCCTCCACCCCGCCCCCCCCAGCCATGGCAGAGAACCGGACCAGAAGCGGAGCAACCAGGACCAGAACCCAGCGCCCACATGGGATGCTGATGCCTCAGGCGTAGGTCCAACCAGGTGAGCCACTGCACCGGCCCCAAAACATTTCATTTTTTAAAATGCTTAAGTTTTTCTTGTACAGATATATTTTCCTTAAATACTTGGTGCCACTATTATTTATTTGTTGTCACATAATGAACTGTCCCAAAACTTAGGTTTAAAAACAATGTACTGCTTTAACTTACAGTTGTGTGGGTAAGAATTTTGGAAAGTGCATGACTGGGTGGTTTGTCTGTATCTGTATGGCTCAAATGGAGGAAGCCAGAAAAGTAGAAACTAAAGGATATGTTACATTTCTCCCCTCTTCCCTTTCCTCCACCCCATTTCCTCCCTTTTGTCAAGATGCTTGATGCCTACAGGCAGTCAAAGCCAAAATTAACAACTGGGACTACATCAAATTGAGCAAAAGAAATAGTCAGAAAAGTGAAGACTCAATCGACAGAATGGGAGAAATTATTTGCAAACCATGCAACTGATAAAGGATTAATAACCAGAATCTACAAAGAGATCAAGAAACTCCACAACAACAAAACAAACAACCCACTTAAGAGATGGGCCAATGATTTAAGGCATTTTTCAAGAGGGAATCCAAATGGCCAACAGACACATGAAAAAAAGTTCAGGATCACTAGCCATCAGGGAAATGCAAATCAAAAACACAATGAGGGTTCACCTCACGCAGGTTGGAATGGCTTTCATACAGGAAGCAACAAACAACAAATACTAGCAAGGATGTGGGGGAAAAGGGACACTAATCCACTGTTGGTGGGAACGCAAACTGATAAAGCCACTATGGAAGACAGTTTGGAGGTATCTCCAAAATCTGAATATAGCTCTGCCATATCACCCAGCCATTCCAAGGAAAATTAAATTGGTAAATAAAAGAACTATCTGTACCTCCATATGTACTGCAATTTTTCAATTGTGTAATTCTGTAATTCACAATTCTCTCAGAATTGTGTAATTCACAATAGCTAAGAAATGGAATCAATCTAATTGCCTGTCAACAGAAGACTGGATAAAGGAATTATGGGATATGTATTCTATGGAATACTACACAGTGACAAAAAAACGAAATCCGATTATTTGCAACAAAATGGAGGAATCTGGAAAACATCATACTGAGTGAAATAAGCCAGGTCCAGAGACAAACATCATATGTTCTGCCTGATCTATGACAACTAACATCAAGTAAAGGGAAATCTGTAGAAGTGAAATGGACACTATGAGAAGCAATGACTTGATCAGCCCTTGTCCTGACTGTTGAGGAATAGCTCACTATTTTATTCTTTTTAGTGTTTTCTTTTTCGACTAAATACCATTGGTTGAACTCTTTACTTAACACAGAATTACTCTTAGGTGCTTAAATCCAATTGAAAATTTTTCCCTGTAAAAAATAAGAGTGGGAATAAGAGAGGGAGGAGGTGTGCAGTTCTGCATATGCTCCCATGGACTTACACCTAAGGGTAAGGCTAAAAAGTTGCCACAGGACTCCAAATTCCATTAAGTGGCAGGTACCAATGCCATCTTGTATGTTAAAATGATCATATTAAGTGTGTAACTGATCATATAGATAGGATTAAGTGTCAAAAGGATCACATAACTAAGATCAAGTGCCTGGTAATAACAATAGATAGAATTAAAGAGGGGAGAATAATCCAAAATGGGAAGCAGGCCACACAGCAGACTCATAGAATAACAAATGCCCTAAATAGCACTCTGATCTCAATAAGCTTGTAAGGCATTTGGATCTGGCTGGAAATCCTATGAGAGCATTTCTGGCACTGAAAGCCAAGACACTGTGGCAAAAATATGAAGGATCTCTGTGAGATCCCAGTGGAAAGAAGGGGCCATCAAAGAAGGATGTACTTTTCTCTGAAGGTAAGAGAGAACTTCCACTTTGACTATGGCCTTGTCTACATAAGATCAGAGTTGGCAAACTCAAGAGGTTTCCATAGCCTTGGCAGCTCATGACAAGAGCCTCAGGTGGTCACTGATGTCATAAATCAGAGTGTCAGTCGTTAAATGAACAACAGCAGTCACTGTGCACTTGCTCCCCATGTAGGACCTCTGTCCTTAATGAGTTGAACTATGAGAATTAATGGTAAAACTTGTCTTCAAACAGTACTTTATACTTTGTGTGTCTTTGTGTGTGTGCAAACTTTTGAAATCTTTATTTAGTATAGAGCCGATCTTCTGTATATAAAGATAATTAAAAATGAATCATAATGAAGAATGGAATGGGAGAGGGAGTAAGAGGTGGGATGGTTTGGGGGTAGGAGGATGGGTATGGGGGAAAGAACTGCTATATTCCAAAAGTTATACCTATGAAATTTGTATTTATTAAATAAAATCTATCTTCAAAAAAAATCCTTGGTGCCTAACCAGACCCTTCTCAACTCATTGCAATACAAATGGCATAGCAGATAATCTGCACAAGGCATCTATGAAACAAATAAGAGAAAAGTTCCCTGAGGCTCCAAAGAGCCCCCCTGTCTTCCACCAGCTACCTTTACTCCCTTCCTCCAGAAGTGGCAAATTCCCTCCTTAACTTAACAACTGGATAAAAACCTGAATTCTAAATGTGCCCGGCGCACAGTCTCTTTGCAAGAACAGACTGTTGCCGATCTCTTTGCTTCCAGTAAAACAACCTGTCTCTGTTGAGGTCAGTCTCCATCTCCTTTTTTCTGTATCTACTTTCTGGGGGTATGAAAAGCCAGAATCCTGAGCTATGCCATAACTAACGGAAACCACTTTGTGCTATTAAGCACGTTGTTGTTTTATTGCTTTCTTTTCCACAGTGATGTATTTTTCAGAGTCCGCACCTGTGGCTTAGGCTTCTTAGAGGATGGTGGTCTCAGTGTAGATTAAGTTCTTTTACAGAAACTAAAGAGCTTGTGTCCCAACAGATTGGGAGAAGCTATAAAATTTCTTATGACATAATCTCAGAGCTTTCAGGACAATCCTTGCCCCACACTCTCTAGATCAAGAAAATTTTTAAGTGCAGCCCAGACTCAAGGAGAAGAGGAGGGTATTTTCTCTCAGAAGAAGGCAAACTTAAAAAGTGCCACCACCTTTAACCTACCACAGTGTCTGCAGCTAAATTCAAGCTAATAATAAAATGAATAAATTTAATATGCAGAGATTTTCATGGAAAATCTTTTTTCTAAATTTTATTTAAGGTATAGAGATTTCATGTATTTCATCTATACAGATTCAGGAACATAGTGATGCTGTCTACCCTACCCTCCCTCGCGCCCATGCCCCCACCCTTTTTCCTTCTCCCCCCGCTATTCCCATTCTTATTTTTTTACAGAGATCTATTTTCAGTAAACTTTAAACTCATAAGATTAACCCTATATCAAGTAAAGAGTTCAACAAATAGTATAAAACTGTAGGCAGAATGTCCTTCACAAGCAGGCTGCCAGCTGAGGCTGGAAAGCCTGTCTCCAGGCCAGCTGGCATCTCCCCCACTAATAGCTTCTTGTGCTGCATGTGTGACCTTGCAGATTTAAATCACACTTTCAGGGTGGGTGCAATCTTTCCCTCAGAGCTGGCAGGGGAAGGGACTGAGCACCTGGGAAGAGTTGGACTGGCTCCCAGAGACCCTGGCTATCTTGTGTGAGCTCACAGTTTTAAACCATGCCTTCAAGTTAGTTGCAGTCTTCTACCCAGAGCTAGCAGAGTAGGGGACTGAGCCCCTAAGGAGATAGGCAGTCTCCGGGAGATCCCAGCTATCTCCATGAGCCCCAAGTCAATCAACACGCATATGTGAAACTCCCTGTCCAATGGGCACCCCCAATAGAATAACCCATTGAACACAGGGCAATGCCTTAAATTTGGGGCACTTCTTCAAAGCCAGTGTCCCGCTCAGGCATTCTGCCTGGTCTCCCCTCCAACCAGACACTTTCCCTATTGCTTGCCAATTGAATAAAAGTTTCTGCTTCTTTGCAAGTTGTTTCCTGGCTTTTTATTTCTATACTAAGCTGAGGCAACTGCCCTCCCCTCTGTGACCAGTAACATTCCCTTTGATTTTGTAGGCTACATTCCAGTCTTCCTTTTTTTAAAATTTTTTGTTATTGTTTAAATGAGCCAATGATCCATAGTTTATTTTTTCTTCAAAACAAAAACAAAAAATCCTACAAATGTAGCAATTGACACAATGAGTGTGGTTACCAATAGACTTAGAATACAAGTTCATTAAGTAAAAGGATATAACAATCAAGAATTATTTAGGTATTAATAATATAAATTCAAACTAATTATGTAACTTCCACATAAAGAATAAAATAACAAGTCCTTAGATTTAAAAATACATACCTATGGGCAATCAATATACAAAGAGAAAAGAGTAGGTCAGTATGTAGATCACTCAAATTAATGTTTAATTACTTAATGGATACCTTATATTCCTTAGCTTTTCAAACTTGCAACATAGTTTTCCATGAGCTTATCTATATGATTTTTTCCTTATCTCTCCTAAGTAAATCAAATATACAAAGTAGTTTGCAATTTGTGGAAAATTTGAAACCGCTTAGAATTCAAGTCTTCAGATTTCAAATTGTATTCTTCTTATGTGTTGGAAATTTAACCCCAATAGCAACAGTGTTGGGAGGTAGGGCCTAATGGGAAGTGTTTAAATCATAAGAATAGAACTCTTGTTCCACCCTCATGAGTGGATGACTATCAGTATAAAAAGAGCTTGCTGGAATGAGGCTGCTTTCCAACATGCGAGGGCAGAGCAGGAAGGGCCTCCATCAGATGCCAGCACCTTGATCTTGAACTTTATAGCTTCCAGAAGAGTGAAAGAAAAATTTCTGTGTTTTATAAATTACTCATCTGTGGCATACTGTTATAGCAGCACAAAATAAACCAAGATACCTTTCACTTCATTCCTGGTTACACAGCATATTTGCTTGGCAATACCAGCAAACTCACTAGTCACTGCCCATAATTTCCAATTCCGAAACAATAGACACATGCTCCTAAACTGTAATTAACTAGGTGAACTCATGGATATATCAATGTACATAACGAATGTAAGGTGTTAGGCATGGTGCCTGAACTTGAGTGAGTGTTCAATAAATGGAAATTATTAATAATACTAAATAGCAACTGATGTTTTCAATAATTCTAAGTTGATGCTTCCCTTATCTTACAATCCAAGATGGTTATTTTTGGTATTCAAATCATTTTTGTGTCATGTTGCTCTTCTGGAAGATAATTCATATTAATAACCTTTTAAAAGGAAGTAAACCTTGACACACTTATTCACTAAATGGAAAAAGAGATAGAGCCAAGATTATAACAGGTGGCAAACCTTCAACAGCTGGCCAGCCACTGTCTTTAAACTCCTCTTTTAAATGTTATCAGACTGTCTTCCCTTCCCAATTTTGCTGATCTGGTGTAAAAGAAAAGGAAATCCCTCCACAAAGCACCACAGCATCTGAATTCCTTCAAAGTGACTGAGTTTCTTTGGCAGACTCTTCCAGTCCATACTTGGCAAATTCTTGCTTTTGAGGCTGATTCTGGAACCAAGCTAAAACGAGAGTTAGGGTCCAATAAAACCAGTGATATTTACTCCATAATGCAGTTCTTCTTTTCAGTGTGCATTCTCTGGAGACTGATCACAATTTTTATTGCGTGAGCTTGCAAAATGCAAAATGAGTAAAGGGACATCTATTTTTTTTTAACTTTTATTTAATGAATATAAATTTCCAAAGTACGACTTATGGATTACAATGGCTTCCCCCCCATACCGTCCCTCCCACCCACAACCCTCCCCTTTCCCACTCCCTCTCCCCTTCCATTCACATCAAGATTCATTTTCGATTATCTTAATATACAGAAGATCAGCTTAGTATACATTAAGTATGGATTTCAACAGTTTGCTCTCACACAGAAACATAAAGTGAAAAATAATAGATGATTTTTTTAAATGATGATGAAATCAGAGCAGACCTATTGTCATGTTTAATCCCAGTGAGAGTCAAGTTGGGAATTGATAATTTCTTTTTTTTTTTTTTTTTTTTTTTTTTTTTTTTTTTTTTTTTTACAGAGGATCAGTTTAGTATGCATTAAGTAAGGATTTCAACAGTTTGCACCCTCATAGAAACACAAAGTGAAATATATTGTTTGAGTACTCGTTATAGCATTAAATCTCAATGTACAGCACATTAAGGATGGAGATCCTACATGAGGAGTAAGTGCACAGTGACTCCTGTTGTTGACTTTACCAATTGACACTCCTGTCTATGGCATCAGTAATCTCCCTATGCTCCAGTCATGAGTTTCCAAGGCTATGGAAGCCCTCTGAGTTCTCCGACTCTTATCTTGTTTAGACAAGGTCATAGTCAAAGTGGAGGTTCTCTCCTCCCTTCAGAGAAAGGTACCTCCTTCTTTGATGACCTGTTCTTTCCACTGGGATCTCACTCGCAGAGATCTTTTTGCCAGAGTGTCTTGGCTTTCCATGCCTGAAATACTCTCATGAGCTTTTCAGCCAGCTCCGAATGCCTTTAGGGCTGATATCCCTGACTGTTAATGAACAACTAAATACATTATCCCTCTTAGTAGTTTTTTTTATCTGTTCTACTTAATATGACTGGTTTAGATCTGTAATTGATGCACAGTTATTCTTAAGTGTTAAAAATTAACTGAAATGTGATCCCTGTTGAACATGGTGGTGGGAATGGGAGAGGGAAGAGATGTATAATTTGGGACATGCTCAGGCTGACTTGCCCCAAGTGGTGGAGTTGGAAGCATACCAGGGGATTCCAATTCAATCCCATCGAGGTGGCATGTACCAATGCCATCTCACTGTTCCAGGTGATCAGTTTCAGTTCACAGTTGGTCATGGTGAAGGGACTGGGAGTCAAAGGGAGCACATAAACAAGTCTAGTACCTGCTAACGCTAACTGATGGAGTAAATAAAGGGGAGAGTGATCCAACATGGGAAGTGAGATACTCAGCAGACTCATAGAATGGCAGATGTCCTAAATAGCACTCTGGCATCTATTTTTTTATCTCACCTCTGTCTTTTCTTTAGTCAATAACAGCAGAGTCCTGGCAGTTTCACATGCACTTACATGAAAGATCAAGTTTTAGCCATCAGCACTGAAAAAAATTTAAAGGGCAAGATTGTTGCATTGTAATGCGTTTGGGAAGCACCTTCCAGTTGGCTGTAAGGTGAAGGACTTGGGATCTTCCTGAAAGTTCCCCATTTCTTCTCTTCCCCAGCGTGGGCCTCGCTAAACAGATCATCCATATCATTACAGAAGGTGAAAAGAAAATTTCCTCTCAAGAGCCACAGCTGGGAATCACTCTGTTGAAGTCTTCTCCATTTTCTTGGGCACCATTGCCTAGACACTTCTTAATTTTGACTTCCATTTTGATTTATGCCCACTTCTGACTACTGAATTCTCTGTACTTCTTTTCTGGCATTCAATTTTATGCATTTCTTTTTTATTCATATCAAGCTTCCCAGATGCACATTTCATTTAGGAATTTTAATGTGTCAAGAAAATAAAAAAATGCTCAACAAAACTATGATGGGAGGAGAGTAAATATAGCAAAATTTTGAAATGTGTGTTCTGTGTGGCATGTGCCATCATTCCAGGCATAAGGAAAGGGTTTTGTTGAATGAGTCAACTTTTTCTAGATGGTCTGAAGTAACCAGAGTGAGCACACACACATACACATCTTCCCTAGGGGCTGCTTCTTTAGACTAGGGAATCCCATCTTTAAGGGCGGGGAGCTAAAGGGGATGGGGTATGGAAAAGGCAAAACTCTAAAGAACATATACCTTTTCCACCTTCCCTAAGGGTCAGGTTTTATATATAGTTCACTGTTATTGAGAGTTGTCAGAAACAAGCATGGACAGTACCATGACCACGGCATGGAAAGAGTTGGTTTGGAGCAAAGAATTCAAGATCTTTAGAGAGATAGTAATGTAACCCCCGATCTGAGGAGTAAGCTTAAATCCACAAACATGACACCAAACTAGAAGTTAGAACTAGGAAATCAAGTGTATATTGTCGCTCCCCGTCTTCGTGGAGGAGCGACACAGGACCCTGCGCTGTTCTTTCGTCTGCTCGGCCCTCCCCGGGTTTGCTGCTGGTTCTTCCCGGGTTGGCTACCGTCCCTTCCACCTCCGTGGAAGGGCGGTTCCCCCTGCCACCTTCCCCACTTCCGCGGGGGAGCGGCACACTGCCGGCTGGCTCTCTCGGGGGCTGCACAGGTGTTCCTTCAGATAGATGTTCCCCTTAGATGCTCCTGGTGCATGTTGTCTCTCTCCTCCTTTATAGTCCTCTTCCGCCAATCCCAACTCGGCTCCCCACACGCCGAGTACGCTGCTCTCCTCCAATCAGGAGCAGGATCAGCTCCTGGAGGTCATCACTCAAGTTGGCAAGAGGCAGCTGCGTAGAAGCTGTTTTCTCCTCTCCCAGCGCCATATTGTGGGAGAGCAGATGCATAGAATAAGTCTTAATTCCAGTAACTCAGTCCAGTCCGGGTTGCTCCCCACAGATCCCCCTTTCTTTTTATTTTTTGGCTTTGATACGCGCCTGTCTTCGGTGTCCTGCGGCACATACTCTGCTCTGCTTGCTAGAGTTGTCCACAGGTGCTTACAAGCCCTACCAATAAGGCAAACCGAATCCGGGTCCTCTCTTCACCATGTTGCAAGGAGGTTTTTAGGAGCTGATGCGTGCCTGTGTTCGGTGCCCTGCAGCGCATGCTCTGCTCTGCTAGAACTGCCTGCAGGTGCTTACAAGCCCTACCAATCAGGCAAACCGAATCCAAGCCTTCTCATTGCAGTATTGTGGGGAGACTTATTGGTGTTGATTCGTGCCTATCTTCGGTGACCTGCAGCTCATACTCTGGTCGAGCTGCCTGCTGGTGCTTACCGCCTTACTAATCAGGCAGACCGAATCCAAGCCTTTTCATTGCGGTATTGTGGGGAGACTTATTGATGTTAATTCGTGCCTGTCTTCAGTGACCTGCGGCGCATAAGCTGCTAGCCGCCCCCAGGTGCTCACCACCTCCCTAATCAGGCAGACCGAATCCAAGCTCTCTCATTGCCGTGCTGTGGGGAGGCCTTACTTTTCTCTATTTCTCTATCTCCGGGCATTCTATCTCTCCTATTTTACTTCTATCTACCAGCATTCCTATTTCTCTCATTTTACTTCTAAATGTCTGTTTCTCTTATCCCTGCGGCTTCCCGGCGCCCGCCCCGAGGCTGCTTCTTGGTGGCTTCCTGGCTCTGAGCCGCTTCAGCCCGCGCTTCTCTCATCTGCGCAGCTTCCCGGCTTCTATTCGCGCACTCTGCGGTCTCCACGCCCTTCGCGTCCGCACCACGGCCTCGCGCCAGCCCCGCGTTCCCTATCTATTCATGCCCGTGCTCTCTCTGCACGCGGCGGCTTCAGCGAATCACACAGCATAGCTCACGTTTCCGCCACTGGTATTCAATACAAGTTCCCCGGACTAACCTGGCGAATTCCAACCTGGCGGCCCACGTCTCTGCCTCTGGTTCCAGATCTTCGCCTCTTGCTCCCCGGGCTGACTTGAAGAATTCCAAGCTGGCTTACGTCTCCGCCTCGGCCTGCACGCGCGGCTTCATCCTCCCTAACATTTTTCTCTACCCGGTATGTTTCCCTAAGTTTTCTTCCAACAGTATTCCTCCCTCATTTCTCCTGGCCTCTCCCCACAGTCCATATCCAAGTCTAAGTTTCTTATAGGTTTCACTTTCACTTTCAACCTGCAGTCCGTATCTGAGTCTAAGTTTCTTCTTGCTTTCCCTTTAAATAATAACTTCTTTCCCACAGTCCATATCCGAGTCTATGCCTAGGCTTTCAATAGCTTCTTCCGGCACCTTTTCCATCTGGCTTTCCCCTAGGCTCTTTGCTAGTCTCTCTCTCTGGTATTTTCCACTTCTTCCCTCCTAGGTTTCCTATCTGAGTCACGGCACCATTATGTCGCTCCCCGTCTTCGTGGAGGAGCGACACAGGACCCTGCGCTGTTCTTTCGTCTGCTCGGCCCTCCCCGGGTTTGCTGCTGGTTCTTCCCGGGTTGGCTACCGTCCCTTCCACCTCCGTGGAAGGGCGGTTCCCCCTGCCACCTTCCCCACTTCCGCGGGGGAGCGGCACACTGCTGGCTGGCTCTCTCGGGGGCTGCACAGGTGTTCCTTCAGATAGATGTTCCCCTTAGATGTTCCTGGTGCATGTTGTCTCTCTCCTCCTTTATAGTCCTCTTCCGCCAATCCCAACTCGGCTCCCCACACGCCGAGTACGCTGCTCTCCTCCAATCAGGAGCAGGATCAGCTCCTGGAGGTCATCACTCAAGTTGGCAAGAGGCAGCTGCGTAGAAGCTGTTTTCTCCTCTCCCAGCACCATATTGTGGGAGAGCAGATGCATAGAATAAGTCTTAATTCCAGTAACTCAGTCCAGTCCGGGTTGCTCCCCACAGTATATGACAAGTACTGGTGGAAAATAGGAGGTCATATGTTCTGTATAAGTTTCAGTCCCAGCAGAGCTATCAAATTTAGACATGTAGGTTATTTCCCTGTGAAAAGCCTCCATTTTTTTTTTATCATTTAATCCAGTTCAACAATACTTTTCTCTAATGTGGTCATAATGATTAAATAAAAGAGTTAATACTTATTGGAAAGATTTATTACCTAAAATCCTAATAATCTTGTGGAAATCAATGAAGCCCAATAAATGAGAACATTGTTAAACTTTGTCTTCAGAGATTGTTGTCTCAGGGAGTTAGCCACCATCAATTTTGTTTGGCAGATTATAAGGTAGGAAAGGAAGAGGAAAAGGATTGTAGTGAAGACAAGGAAAGACTTACTATATGTTGCACTTAAAGCTATTAGTAGGGGGGAGCTGTAGGTGAGCTACCTAGAAGCAGGACATACCATATATGATTGGTTACAGATGCAGGTTTAGCTTTCTCCAGTTTTTCCAGGGGAGATAAGAATTAAGAAAATTGTTGGTTATTATTCAGAATGTTAAAATTTAGGCTGATTGTTACAGGGGCATTATACAATTTCTTGGGCTTTTTTCTAGAAAAAGTTGCTTGACTTCATACAACTCTGACTTCAGGCCAGCTTTCTAGACCAATTACCATAGATTGTTGGGTTAACTTCATGGGCTACTTGTTGCAGATTGTGGGTCAGAATCCTACAAAACTAATGAATGCTGACAAGGAAACAGAGGAACAACAGCCTTTTTACACTGTTGGTGGAAATTATAGTAGTACAGCCACTCTGAAAAACAGTATAATATTCCAAAAGTCTAAAAATAGATCTATCATATAATCTAGCACTCCCTCTACTGGTTATATATCCAAATAAATGAAATCATTATATTAAAGGGATATCCAGATTCTCATGTTTTTTGTAGTACCATTCATAGTAGCCTAGAAATGGAATAAAACAAAGTGCCATTCATGAGATCAATAGTTAAGTAAAATGAGATATATAGAGGAGGGGAAGTAAGAATCGTGTCTGAGTAGGACGTTCTGGCCACCATCTCTCCACAGAGACAAGAATTTGGACACCTGTTCACCTACCAAGTCACTATCTCCAAAGCAACAGAAGCCAGGTGAGAGATCACAGTACCTTCTTTTAGTACGATAACAAGAAAAGTCACATTGAAGAAAAAAGAAAAGGGTTGCCTGCTCATCGGGCTCCAGCTCCAAGGAGCACAATGTGAACAGAGATACCTCCTCCTTGAAGGAGGGAGACAGAATGTATGTCAGTGGCAAGGCCACATCATAAAACTCAGTTAGACAGAGCTATTGGTCCATGCTGGCAGACTAATTATTTTGAGCCCCTAACCAGCCAGCTTACACCATCTCTTCCTCAACAGGTAGTAGATGGTGGAGAAAGACTCCAGCCCTGTTGAGTAGAGCAGTAGAGTGTGTTTAGGGCCATAGCTTGCAACTCAGAGCCAGGCTAATACTGCCTTGAGACCCAGAGCCTGAAAAGCCCAAGGCTTCTATCCCTAGTCTGAGGTTCACAGACTGAGTCTCTAGGTTTGTTCTGGCATTGGGCAGAGTCTTGAGCTCTCATGGTACAACTCTTTCCAGCAGGTGCCAATGCTGGCCTCAGTGAGCCCGGCATGTACCTCAGGATTTGCGGGTCCTAGTGTGACTGTGGGATCCAAGCATGATCTAGATTGGTGCCAGTCTGGGAGGCCAGGGTTCTACTTTAATCACCCTCTGGTGTCCTTGGCCCTTTGCAAGAGACCTGCCTGCTGGTGGGATGAACTTGTATGAACATTTGTGTAAAATTTCCTACTTTTTGTGGGCATGGTATATACATCCCAAATTGCACAAGGCCTAATGACTTTGAGATCCAGATGGAAACTACCTAATGCTTTCCAAGGATGCTGAGAAGCTGCCTCTGTCACTCCTCTTACAAACTTGGGTAGACAGCAAGGAAACATGGAACTGTTTTGATACTCACGGCCAGACTGGTAAAACCCAACATGGAACAGGTCCCAGTAGTTTCCGCCCCCAGGCCAATGCCTGCAAATAGAGCCATTGGCTATGCTCCAACACATGGTGGAGTTCTGTGGCCCCAGATCATCAGTCTTATACCCATACAGCATCAGCAGTGGCTTGTTGGAGTAGCACTGTACAGTGAGTCCACCTCAATAGCAGACAAGCCATATCAGGATATGCTTTATCCCTAATTCAATGATGCATTTGTCTCAGTGGACTGCGGGCTCTAGGTGTGCTCTCTAACTTCATGGCAATGGTAGAATCAGAACTAGAGTCCTGGCCTAGCCCAGACCCACAAGGGTGTTACAGGGACAGAGTACCCCATTGTAGGTACTTCCCAAGTTCATTTTGAATAACAGCCAACTGTGAAACTTGAACACCTAACTAGCAAAGTTAGGTGCCAGAAACCAACCACCTTGGAATTTAAAATTAAAATGCTTGAATTAAAATTATAAAATATCTTCTTTAAGGAAAGTCAAAGAACTCACAGAAACTAGGGAAATATTTCAACAGAGGGAACTGATAAAGAAATTGAAGTAACTAAAAGCAAACATTATTAAACTGAAAATTATGCTAAGTAAAATTAAAATCATAATAGAAGACATAAAAAGCAGAATACAGAAAACTGAGAAAATAATCAGTGAATTCAAAGAAAAGTTGCTTGTAATTATTCAGTTGGAGAAAAAAGGAATCAAGAAGAATGAAGAAAGCTTATGGGAAATTTGAGACAGTATGAAAAAAGCAAATATCTGAGTTACTGGGGTTCAAGAGGACCTTGAGAATGCCAAGGTGGTAGAAAGCATATTCTAAGAGATAGTAATGGAAAACTTTCAAACCTAGAGAAAGAATTGAGTACCCGGTACAGGAAGGTGAAGTCAGATGCAACCCAGACAATTCTACTCCAACACAAATTATAATCAAGATCTTTCGGCCGGTGCCACAGCTCAATAGGCTAATCCTCCGCCTGCGGCACTGGCACACCGGATTCTAGTCCCAGTCGGGGCGCTGGTTCTGTCCCGGTTGTTCCTCTTCCCGTCCAGCTCTCTTCTGTGGCCTGGGAGGGTAGTGGAGGATGGCCCAAGTCTTTGGGCCCTGTACCCACATGGGAGACCAGGAGAAGCACCTGGCTCCTGGGTTTGGATTACCTCAGCGGCCATTGGAGGGTGAACCAATGGAAAAGGAAGAACTTTCTCTCTGTCTCTCTCTCTCGCTCACTGTCCACTCTGCCTGTCAAAAATAAATAAATAAATAAGATCTTCAAGGTTTAAGCTAAAGACTAGATTTTCAACACTACAATGAAAAAGAAGCAAATAGCATAATTGAGTCTCAACTCACCTGACTGCAGACTTCTCATCAGAACCATGACAAGTGGGGAAAGAATGACATGACACACAATAAAGATGAAGGGGAAAAAATATCAGCTAATGTACTGAACCCAGGAAAGCTATCCTTCACATATGATGGAGAGATGAAGACATTCCTAGGCAACCAAAAGCTGAGAGAATTTGTCACCACCAGACCAATATTACAATAAATGTCATGGGGCTGACATTGTTATACAGTGGGTAAAGCCACCATATCCAAGGACTGTTTTGAGTATCTGCTATTCTGCTTCTGATACAGCTCCCTGCCAATGTACCTGGAAAAGCAGCAGAAGATGGTCTAAGTGCATGGCACCCTGCCACCCAAGTGGGGAAGCTGGATGGAGTTCCAGGCTCCCGACAAGACAAGGCTTATCCATTTACGGAGTAATCAGTGGATGAAAGATTTCTTTTTCTCTATCTCTCACTTTCTCTCTCTGACACTCTGCCTTTCAAATAAATGAAATAAATCTTTTTTAAAAAGTAATACTAAATGTAGTTCTTTAAACAAAGAGAAAGAAATGCTAAAAAGGAAGAAGAAAATATCAGAAGCTAGGAAATTTATGATTATGTGATTGTAATTATACATTAATATAAAATTTATTATGTTATATAATATATTAAATATATTATATATCTATATATAATATGTATTATATAAATTATAATATATAATAGACATATAAATAATATATGCATATATAATTATGTATTATTTATATATCTATTATATATGCTATATGTATACTTATTATACATACATATATCAACTATACATCTGTATATATATTATACATATGTATATATTATGGATATTATATTATATTATGCATGTTATATTATCATATATATGATATATATTATGATAAATAACATAATATATATTTTATATATTGTACATATTATATTATATTATACATATTATATTATCATATATAGACATCTATTATATATAATAGATACATATATCTATACATATATGTATATCTATACATATATGTTATATATTATATTACAAACATGGTATATAACCACTTTCATCTTTTGTGTGAAGACTGAAATTAAATATACATTATAATGTTAAGAGATGAGCAACACAGAAAGAAGTAACATGGAACATCAGAAACTAAGCATGGTATGGAATTGAGAACAAGTTTAAATAGTTCTTTATTTTTTAACTTTATCTTTCCTTATCAATTTAGTTTTTGTAAATTCCTTTCCTTGTTTTATAATTAATGTTAAACTACTATCATTTCAAAACAGCATTAAATAACTAAAATAAATTTTATAAGCTTGTGTTAGCCAAAAGTAATAAGAAAAAAATGAAAGTATGTTACTAGAAAAATTCACTTAACTACAAATGAATATTGTAAAAGAGAAAGAAAGGCACTATTGAAAGTATGTTACCACAAAAATTAACAGAAAAGAAATGGAAAGAAGGAGGCACTAATATGGGTGGGAAGTTTTCTTATAGTCTTAGAAAAATATCTTTGAAATACTTCAAATCTGTTCTCCTTATATCAATAAAATATATTTTAAAGGAAATATAATTAAAATACAAAATATCCAAAATGACAAAGGTAAAAACTTAACTATCAATAATTATTTTATTACATATAAAAGGATAAAATTCTTCAATTAAAAGACATAATTTTGCTGAATAGAT
Source organism: Oryctolagus cuniculus (assembly GCF_051225735.1). Taxonomy (NCBI): domain Eukaryota; kingdom Metazoa; phylum Chordata; class Mammalia; order Lagomorpha; family Leporidae; genus Oryctolagus; species Oryctolagus cuniculus. The sequence goes on along the minus strand of NC_142867.1, from coordinate 23,241,610 downwards.
TTAAGAACAAGACCCAGTTGTACACTTCTAACAGGACACCCACTTGAACACCAAGGAGAGACATAGATTTAAAGTGAAAAGATGGAACAAGGTATTCTGTGCAAATGGAAAACAAGAAAAAAAAAAAACAAGATTAAATGTAGGTTTATCAGACAAAGCAAATTTAAGTCAAAAACTGTAAAAAGAAGTAAGAAATGTCATTATGTAATCAAAGGGTTTGATTCCAACACGAGGAAACACTGTATATATATATATATATATATATATATACCCAATACGACCACATCCAAACATTTTAAGTAAATATAATACACTTAAAGGGAAAGATAAACTCCAAAACAAAAATAGCAGTGGAATTTAATATTTTACTACAATTGAACAGATCGTCCAGACAGAATTAAATTGCATCCTAGATCAATGGATGTAACAGTCATCACATCCAAGAGATGCAGATTGTACACTCTTCTCAACAGCACAAAGAACATTCTCCAGAGTAGATCATATGATAGGCGATAAAACAAAGTCTCAGGAAATGCTTAAAAAAGAGAAAGAAAGCATTTTGAGTACCTTTTCTAGCCATGTTACAATAAAATTAGAAATAAATAACAAGAAAAACTTTGGAAACTACAAAATACATTAATTTCAAAAAATATTAATAGAGAACAGTTTTCATGTATCTTATAGATACAATTCAAGAAGATAATCATGCTTCTATTCCTTCCTCACTCAACCCCCCCTTTCTTTCTTTTTCTTTTAGTTTTTTTCAATAACATAATTGCAATTTACATTATCAATACAGGCTTAACAGAGCACTAAACATAATGTTCAACAAGTAAAAAATAGAAATGAAAAATCTTTAAAGATATTTCTCCTGAACAACCACAGGAACAAATTAAATAGGGAACTTTAAAATTACTTGAAATGAATAAAAATGGAGACACAACATATCAAAACATATGGGGTACAGTTAAAGCAGTACTATGAAGAAAATTTACATTAATAAATAGCACATTAACAAAAAGAAAGAAAGATCATGACTAAACAACTTATCACTTCCGTCAAGTAACTAGGAAAAGAACAAATCAAAAAACTAGTAGAAGGGAGGATATAAAACTCAGTGCACAAATAAATTACAATAGAAACTAAAAAAATCATTAACAAAAGAACTGGTTGACAAGATAAACAAAACTGACAAACTCCTAGCCAGATTAACCATAGAAAAGAGAAGATCAAATATATACACTTACAGATGAAATGGAAATATTTTGATGACACCACAGAAACACAAATGACTGTTAGAGATAAATATGAACAATTATATGGCAATAAATTTGACAACCTATAAAAATGGACAAATTCCTGTGTAAATGTAACATACCAAGATTCAGTTTTGAAGAAATGGAGTATGTAAATAAATCAATAATTATTAGTGAAATTAGTCACTGAAGAATGCCTATCAATAAGAAAAGCCAGAAGGCTTCACTGCTGGGTTCAATGACACATTGAAAGAAGAAATTAAACCAATCCTTATTAAATTATTTCAAAAACTAGAAAAGAAGGAACTTCTTTCAAACCCATTTTAAGAGGTCAGCATTACATTGACATTAAAATCAAACAATACTACAGCAGAAAAAGATAGCTACAGAAAAATATTTTTTTTCATTTTCAGAGATGCAAAATTCCTGAACAAAAACTAGCAAATCCAATCCAACAGTACATTAAAACGAATATTCACTAGGATCAACTAGGATTCACCCCAGGGATTCAAGGATGTCTCAACAATGCTAATCAATAAACATAATACACCACATCAACAGAATGAAGAACAAGAATGATGTGATTCCCTCAATCGATGCAGAAAAATCATTTGATAAAAGTCAGTATCTTTCATGGCAAAAACTCTAAACTGATTAGGTACAGAAGTAATATATCTTAACATAATAAAGACTGTACAAATGCTAGCCTTATACTAAATGAGGAAAAGTTGAAGGCATGCTCAGTAAGATCTAGAACAAGACATAGATGCTTGCTTTTATCATGTTCATTTAATACAGTCCTGGAAATCCTTAACAGAGTATGAGGTGAAAGACGGAAACAAAGCACCTGTAAATCAGAAAAGAGAAAATAAAATTTCCACTATTTTCTAATTACATGTTCTTTTAAGTAGAAAACCCCAAAGACTCCCGCCCAAATCCCTGAGAACTGATGAGAAAAGTCAGCAAGACTACAGGATACAGTGTTAAAAAAAAAAAAAAAGAAAGAAAGAAAGAAAAGAAAAGAAAAGAAAAAACAATGATGTTATTATACAAGTAGTGAAACATCTGAAAAGAAATCAAGCAAGAAATCCCAGTTCCATCAGCTACCAAAAAAAAAAAAAAAAAAAAAATCTTTGAATAAATAAAACCAAAGTGGTGAAAGCTCTCTACAATGAAAGCTATAAATCATTGATCAAATAAGTCAAAAAGGACAAAGAAATAGAAAGACATCTGTGTTCATAGACAGAAAGAAACAATGTAATTAAAATGTGCATACCACTTATTTTACCCTCTGATCAGTAGAGAAAGAAAATGTGGTACATATAAACAAGGGAATACTGCTCAGCCATAGAAAGCAGGTAATATTGTCATTTGCAACAATGTAGTCCTTATGTTAAGTGAACAGATTGTTACGTGAAGAGAAACAAATCAAGGGCTTGAACTGTGCATAGCAGGTAAAGCCTCCACCTGCAGTGTTGGCATCCCATAGGGGCACCAGTTTGAGTCCTGGCTGCTCCACTTACAATGCAGCTATTTGCCATGCCTGGGAAAGCAGTAGAGGATGGCCTAAGTGCTTGGGCCCCTGCCCTGCACAGGAAACTTGGAAGAGGTTCCTGGCTCCTGGCTTCGGATCCACACAGCTCTGGCCATTGCAGCCATTTGGGGAGCGAACCAGCAGATAGAAGACTTTCTCTCTCTCTCCTTTCTCTCAGTCTCCCTCAAATAAATAAACAAATCCTAAAAATAAGAGAAATAAATCAATCTCATTAAGAAATCTTAAAAATACTTATCACACAGAAGTATAATGATTAGGGCCAGAAACTAGGAAGGGAAAGGGGGTAGGAGGTTGGAGAAAAATTCCTTAATATGTACTAACAGCAAGAGAGGAATAAAAAGTTATTGGATTAAGTGGCATTGTAGAATGACTACAGATAATGGTAATAGAGCAATATATTTCTCTCTAAAAATGAAAACACTAGATAGGATTTTAGATGTTTTCTTCCTAAAGAAATGTTAAATGTTTGAGAACTATATTTCTCTGACTGGACATGACACAATATATACATATATTGAAATATCACACAGTACACCATAAAAATGTAGAATTTTCATGTCTTAAAAATTTGTAGGTTAAATTTATTCCAGGCTGGCGCCGCGGCTCACTAAGCTAATCCTCTGCCTTGCGGCGCCAGCACACAGGGTTCTAGTCCCGGTTGGGGCGCTGGATTCTGTCCCGGTTGCCCCTCTTCCAGGCCAGCTCTCTGCTGTGGTCAGGGAGTGCAGTGGAGGATGGCCCAAGTGCTTGGGCCCTGCACCCCATGGGAGACCAGGATAAGTACCTGGCTCCTGCCTTCGGATCAGCCGGCCGCAGCAGCCATTGGAGGATGAACCAATGGAAAAGGAAGATCTTTCTCTCTGTCTCTCTCACTGTCCACTCTGCCTGCCAAAAAAAAAAAAAAAAAAAAAAAAGAGAGAGAGAGAGACAAAGAATAAGGGAAGTAAGAGGTGGAAGGAGAGTGGGCAGGCAGGGAGAGGAGGTGGAGGGAAAAGAGAAAGCTTTCTACCAAGATGATTCAATGAACATTTCCAGTTTCAATGGACATCCTGAGATCATAAACATATTTGCTGAAATGAAATCATATATTCAATGGCACGTAGGGAAAATCAGTCCTAAATATTGTCGCCTAGAACTTCTGGAATGTTTCTATTAATAAATCATTCTATAATGGGATGCATCACTCTTTCACCTCCTCTTTCAAAAAATGTTGAGTTCTTGTATTCAGTCCTTTCTGGGGGCTACATTTGGGAGACACTTATATAATCTGTAAGAATTCAACCACCATGCTAAAAATATTCAAAACTTTGCCATACAAAAGGTTTGTTTGTTTTTTGTGGGGGCTGTAAATTTTTAAAATTCCTTTTTAATTTGACAGGTAGAGTTATAGATAGTGAGAGAGAGAGTCAGAGAGAAACGTCTTCCTTCCATTGGTTCACTCCCCAAATGGCTGCTACGGCCAGGGCTATGCTGATCCAAAGCCAGGAGCCAGGTTCTTCTTCTTGGTCTCCCATGCGGGTGCAGGCGCCCAAACACTTGTGCCATCCTCCACTGCCCTCCCGGGCCACAGCAGAGAGCTGAACTGGAAGAGCTGGACTAGAACCCGGCGCCCATATGGGATGCCGGCACGACAGGCAGAGAATTAACCAAGTGAGCCACGACACCGGACCCTTCATTTTACATTTTAAATTGATATGAAGCAAAGCACTCCACTAAAATAAAGTTAGAAAATCTAACTGCTATCAAAACAAAGAAAAATGTTTAAATTTTTTTTTCTTTATCTTCCTGGAGAAGAATATGTCTAGAGAGCAGAAGGTATATAATCATACAGTCATGTCATCGTGGTGGTCAGGAATCTGTTCCCAGTTTAACTCAAATTCCTTCCACTGCAGAGAGCCGGGATTCACATTTTGACGATGCAAGTCAGACTTCCTATCCTACTACATAATCCTCAGAAAAGAATCATAATCTGATTGAGGAATTGGTTGTCATTAATACATATTATAAAACATGTTGATTTTCCCTCAGTACTGAGTGTATCTCCTGATGCAGAAGGATCCAGTTCTTATTTGATATGATTTACAGGGGAGACAGGAGTGGAGAGGGAGAACCAAGTTGTGAAATGATGTACACTTGGAGATGATTATGATTAGTGAAATAAGCTAGTCCCTAAAAGACTGATATGTGGTACTTAATATAGAATATAGAATACAAAAAAATCCCACCAATACATAAGAATGAAACTGACATCCTACGATTTCGTTATTGTTTATAGCCCTAGTCTATATTCCTGTGGGATGACAGTCTTTGTACTTTTTGTTTATTGAACATTATAGTTAGTGGTGCATTAAATTTGTGATTATACAGTAAATTGAAAATATTTTTTGCAAAAATAAAAAAAAAAATTAAAGGAAAGAAAGAAAGAAAGAAAGGGGATTGAGGGAGGAAGGGAGGTATAGTTATCTTAGAACTGTATCTATGAGATAGATGAAGTCTGTTCTCTTTATAGTAATGAAAATTTTTAAAAAGTGAGAAAAAAACAGAAGTCAAGAGTAACACAATCAGTGCCATGAATTGAGCACATATTAAAAGCCACAAAATATGTTTGGGAGTTTCATATACACATATTTAGCACCCTAATCACATAAAAATGTTATGATTCCTATTTCAAACCTAAAGATACAGATTCAAAGAAAGTTAAACATTTTCCTTAGAGTCACCTAGATTGGGCACATGCAAAATAAATCTTTCGATTTCAATACACGTTTTCCTACATACACCCTAAACCCACTGCCCACCCCCCCACGATTATGTTCCCACACAGATTTCTTCCTCCAAGCATCAGTAAATGATTAACTAAGTGGAGGTGGCACAAAGGAATTCTGCAGTTATTCCAGCCCCTTTCCACCCACTCATTTAGGCTTTGTTTTTGGAGTTCATCATTAAAAGCTAATTTGGATGCCCCGGTGACTTATACAACCTTCTAATGAATATAATGAAAGTGAGGAAGCCATTCACATTCCAGGATACTCTCAGATCTCACATTCTGCTTGATTTGGGAGGATGAATTCAGCTTGTTAGGAATCTGATTCAAAGATCTTTAAGCCTGAGTATAGCTGAGCAGATGGGCAAACTCTAAGATCCTGAGTTTCTTTGAGCAAAAGTAAGGCAGCTGAAATGTAGGAAGGGCTGTAACTGGACCCATAGGTATTTCAATTTTCTGCTTGAGCATGCAGGCACAGTCAGTGTTTACTTGGAACTTCAGAAAGTCCTTGCCATTCTAAGAGCTGGCACCCACAGGCAGGGCAGGTGACCACTCGTGGGTGGAATTTCAAGGCCGTAGAGAAGATAAGCCTCTGGTTACACGTGCTTCATGTTCTCTCACAATACATAGCTCTACCTAGAAGTATATTTTCTCTTTAAATTCAAACTTACTTTCTCTTAAAATTCAAATGGCCCCTTTCAGAGCTGCTATCAGAAATCAGTCAAGTCCAGCAAAGTCACACTAAACATAATCCTTCCATCCTCACCGTAGACAAAAGGGGAATGTGGCATTCTTGCTGTCACCTTTGTGCTTCACTACCTAGAATCTTGGGAGCTTTTCTGTGTCACCTTATATTTTGTTGCTGATCTTCCTGGTTCCGTAGCTCCCGCACGCCTTGTCTCTCTGTGCTTTTTTTTAGCATTGTCGTCAAGGCTGCCTTGACCTCGACTCAAGCTCTCCCTCCATTTTACTGAGTGATATTTCCTTGATTTAAAAATTCTTAATTTTCTCTGGCTAGAACTTCCAGAACTATATTGAATAGCAGTGGTGAGAGTGGGCATCCCTGTCTGATGCCAGATCTCAGTGGAAATGCTTCCAACTTTTCCCCATTCAATAGGATGTTGGCTGTGGGATTTTCATAGATTGCTTTGATTGTATTGAGGAATGTTCCTTCCAAACCCAGTTTGCTTAGAGTTTTCATCATGAAAGGGTGTTGTATTTTATCAAATGTTTTCTCGGCGTCTATTGAGATAATCATATGGTTTTTCTTCTGTAGTCTGTTAATGTGGTGCATCACATTGATTGTTTTGCGCACATTAAACCATCCCTGCATACCAGGGATAAATCCCACTTGGTCTGGGTGGATGATGTTTCTGATGTGTTGTTGAATTCTATTGGCGAGAATTTTATTGAGGATTTTTGCATCTATGTTCATCAGGGATATTGGTCTGTAATTCTCTTAAAATGCTGCATCTCATCTCTAGACCCTCATGCTTGTTCACCTCTTGCCTCCAAATGGAAATTGGAAGATTGTGAAACATAATATGAGCCAGTAGGTAGAAATTCCACAGAGAATAGAGAAATCATGTAAAACCTGAGGCAAAGGCATCAGAGAAACCAAACTGGAATTGCCAATCCTGTATTTGGTGAGTACCATGGACTGATCAAAATTGAAGAGCAAGCTATGGTTTGCTCTATGCTTCATGTTGGATAAGGACAGTATATATATATCAATATAATCAATGCATTTGGCAATGTGTACAGCCTCAAAATAATAATCATACCAGAAAAAAACTTGCATTTTTTCTTTTTCAACATCTTATTTATTATTTTTAAAATTTGCATTATCATCAAAGGCTTATTGGCACCACTAAATAAACATTTCAACAAATAAAAAGACTATAGACGAGCTAGAAAATAGGCAGTGGCTGTGCCGATCCGAAGCCAGGAGCCAGGAGCTTCTTCCAGGTCTCCCTTGTGGGTGCAGGGGCCCAAGGACTTCTACTGATTTCCCAGGCATTAGCAGAGAGCTGGACTGGAAGTGGAGCAGCTGGGACTAGAACCGGGACCCATATGGAATGCCGGCACCGCAGGCAGAGGATTAACTTACTGCGCCACAGTCAAAGTAAAATATTTTCACCTTCACTCAAAGTAAATTTTAAAATAATCACAAGATCATTAAAACTATGTAGTATTTAATCCTGTTCAATGTTTTGTGTCATCATCCCCAAAATAGGGCTAGAAGGAATTATTATGTTCATTTTATAGCTTATGTAGTTGAGTTCCAGGAAAATTAAATTATTAGGTCCACAATAATAGTAACAGATCACAAAGTGAATCTAGTCCTGCCTGCCTCTAAAGAAAATGCTACCTGGTGCATTCCCTGTTACTTTAATTTTATTTTTCCCTTTGATGATGATGATGATGATGATGATGATGATGATATCTACTCAATCTCTCCCTGATGGGCAGGGCCTCAGAGGCACATAGGCTGAGATAGGGAGCCTGCCTACCTTTCTATGAGCTCTAGCCCCTTCCGGGACCCAACTCACAAAACAGAAACTGTATTCAATAAACAATAGCTTTGCCAGTATTTCAGGCATGGAAAGCCAAGACACTCTGGCAAAAGATCTCTGTGAGTGAGATCCCAGTGGAAAGAACAGGTCTTCAAAGAAGGAGGCACCTTTCTCTGAAGGGAGGAGAGAACCTCCACTTTGACTATGACCTTGTCTAAACAAGATAAGAGTCGGAGAACTCAGAGGGCTTCCATAGCCTTGGAAACTCATGACTGGAGCATAGGGAGATTACTGATGCCATAGACAGGAGTGTCAATTGGTAAAGTCAACAACAGGAGTCACTGTGCACTTACTCCTCGTGTAGGATCTCTATCCTTAATGTGCTGTACATTGAGATTTAATGCTATAACGAGTACTCAAACAATATATTTCACTTTGTGTTTCTATGGGGGTGCAAACTGTTGAAATCCTTACTTAATGCATACTAAACTGATCCTCTGTAAAAAGAAATTATCAACTCCCAACTTGACTCTCACTGGGATTAAACATGACAATAGGTCTGCTCTGATTTCATCATCATTTAAAAAAATCATCTATTATTTTTCACTTTATGTTTCTGTGTGGGAGCAAACTGTTGAAATCCATACTTAATGTATACTAAGCTGATCTTCTGTATATTAAGATAATCGAAAATGAATCTTGATGTGAATGGAAGGGGAGAGGGAGTGGGAAAGGGGAGGGTTGTGGGTGGGAGGGACGGTATGGGGGGGAAGCCATTGTAATCCATAAGTCGTACTTTGGAAATTTATATTCATTAAATAAAAGCTTAAAAAAAAACTTAGATAATGAAAAAAAAATAAACAATAGCTTTACTTTCCCTCTCCCACCAGTTCCTTGGCGACCCCCATTCTACTTTCTCTCCCTGTGAATTTTATTACTCTACAACTGACATATAAAGGAAAAGAACAATTTTTTCATTTCAGACTGATTTATTTCTATAAGTATAATGTTGATCTATGTTGTAGCATATGTCAGAATTACTTCATTTTAAGTGTGAATAATATTCTATTGTATGTGTACTTGGTTGTGGTAAAATGTTGTATGTACTCTATTTGTATATACTTAATGGATTTATCTGTTGATAGACACTTTGGTTGTTTTTATCTTTTAGCTAATGTGAATAATACTGCAATAATATGGCTGTACAAATATCTCAATATATTGTTTTCAAGACTTTTGGATGTATATATAGAAAAATATTTTCTGGATCACATGAAAATTCTATCTTTTAATTTTAGGAGACATTGCTAGCCTCCTTATCATGGAAGCTATACATTTTACATTCCTACTAATAGTCCCTAAGGGTTCCAATTTCTTCACATCCTTGCCAATGCTTATCTTTTCCTTCCTCTCCCCTTCCTATTTTTCTTCCTCTTTCTTGTATTTTTCCTCCTTCTCCTTCCTGTCAGTAGTCATCCATCTTAATGGGTTGTATTTCATTTGATTTTGATTTTTATTTCCCTACTGCTTAACAATGTAGATCATCTTTCATGTGTTTATTAACCATTTGTATTTCTTCTACAGAGAAAGGTCTATCCAAATCTGAGTACTCATTCTTGAATTAGGATGCTTATTTTTGTTGTTGTTGAGTTTTAGGAATTCTCTATATATTCTAGATATCAATCCTTAATTACAGAAATGATTTGAAAATATTTTCTTCTTTTCTATGAATTGTCTTTTCACTCTGATAACAGAGTCTTTTAATGTACAGGAGTTTTTCATTTTCATCAAGTCTATTGTGTCTTTTCTTTTTGTTGTTGTCTAAGTCTTTGGCATCAGAATATGCCAAAATTGTCAGGCATTATGTGTCACTATTGAATATAGTTTTGTATTTATTTCAGATAATTTTAATAGTTATATAGTAATTGAAAGTATTATGGGATATTATGTTGTTATACATGTATACATTTTGTAATGTTAAATCAGGGTAAATATGTCGATGTCCTCAAATGGTTAACATGCTTCATGGCAACTATTTAAAAGAAACATATCTTCCATTTTATTTTATAGAGAAATATATAGTACATTAACATTACCTATAGTTGTCCTACTATACATTAGAATCATAAAACTTACACATCTCTAGTTATAAATTAGTACCTGTTAATAAATCTTCCCTCTTGTCATCCACCTTTCTTCCCTCCTTTGGTAAACATCACATTATTCTCCTAATTTCTGAGCAATTACCTGTTCTTAGACACACAGTTGAGTCAGATCATTTAACACTTGTTTTTCAGTGCTTGGTTTATTTCACTTTACATAATGACTTTCAATTCCATCCATGTTGTTGCAAATGAAGATTCCATACATTTTATGGCTGAGTAATATTACATTGTGAATGTCTTAATCACTCATCAGGTGATGGTCACTTAGGCTGTTGCTTTTCTTGGCTTTTGAGAAAGTGCTGTAATAAACATGGGAATGCAAATGTCTCATTGGTAGACTGAACTCGTTTCCCTCAGACATACACTAAGCAGTGGTTTTGCAGGATAATCTGGTAGTACATTTTAGCTTTCTGAGGAACCCTCACACTGTTTTCCATAATGGCTGTGATCATTTACATTCTCATTTTCTTCTCATAATCAGTGGCGTTTATTATCATTTGTTTTTTAAACAACAACTACTCTAAGTAGAGTGAAGTGATATATCACTATGGTTTTGAGTTTCATAATATACTTTTCTTGACTTTCAAAAATCAATTGGATAATTCTTTTAAAAAACAGATTTATTTATTTATTTGAAAGGCAGAGTGTGTGGCGGGGAGAGAGAGAGAAGGACAGATCCTCCATTGGCTGGTTTATTCCTCAAATGCCTACAAGAGCCACGACTGGGTGAAGCTGAATCCAAAGATCAAGAAATCATCTGGCTCTTCAACATGGGTGGCAGGAATCCAAGTACTTGAATTATCATCCACTGGCTTCTCAAGTGCATTAGCAGGTAGCTAGATTGGAAGCAGAGTAGCTGGGATTCAAACTGGTACTTTGATAAGAGATGCAAATGTCACAAGTCATGGCTTACTAAGCTATACAGTAATGTCCACCCCTCAACTGGATAGTTCTAACCCTAAGGGGTTGCGTTTTTTTTTTTTTTTAAATTATTATTACTCACTCATATAGTGAGCTGTAACCATGTGAAAATAACTTAATAACATTAATTTGATTTTCTTTTTAATTAACAATAGTTTCACATACTATGCTTTGATTTGTAGCTAATATATAGAGTATAAAAAACATAATGTATATGAGTGAAATTGACATCTTGAGATTTGATTATTGCTTTTTGTCTTTGTCGCCTGTGGAACAGTGGTCTTCTTTTTCATTTTTAATTTTAATTTTAATTAATTTTAGCAGATTCAATACGATTTATAGATACAAGTCTAAGAATATTATGATATTCCCTTCCTCCCTCCCTAATACCCTCCATCCTTCTACCTTTCTTTCTTTTTTTTAAGCTTTTCAAATAGCATATTTTAAATTTACATCCCAGTAAAAAGGCTTAATACTTCTCAGAATAATAAGTTTAACAAGTAAAAAGCAAAAAGGCCTCAATTTGATTTTCATTCTTCTTTGTACATGTTGAATTTTTTATGTGGTAGAGGATTAAGTTTGTGACTTTAAAGTAAATTGAAACTATGTTATCATAGAAGTTAAAAGGGGAAAAAAAAAAGAAACAATGGAAAGCGGGAGAGAGGATGAAAAGTTCCATTATGGACTTAAAATTGTATATATGAAATACATGAAATCTATTCTCTTTAAATAAATTTTAAAAAGAATAATAAAAAAGCTTAGAGCACTCTAAAAGCAGAAAATACTTGTATACTCTGCCTGTTTCTTTATTAACTCCTTTAGATAATTTATTTGTGTTTGTCTTTGAATAAAATAAATCTTTAAAGACTAAATCATTGAACATAGTATTGGGATACAATGAGATATTTCAATTTGTGTATAAATATGTACTGATCAAAACAGACAATCAAAATTTACTATTCTTTGATTTTGTTTACTATTGGAGGCTTGGGGCTTCTCACCTCTATTAGTGGACACATTAATGGGGGTTAGCATGTTGGGGACCATGATCTCAATAGCAGAGTTTTCTTCTTCTTTTTTTTTTAAACTTTTATTTAATGAATATAAATTTCCAAAGTACGACTTATGGATTACAATGGCTTCCCCCCCATACCGTCCTTCCCACCCACAACCCTCCCCTTTCCCACTCCCTCTCCCCTTTCATTCACATCAAGATTCATTTTCGATTATCTTAATATACAGAATATCAGCTTAGTATACATCAAGTATGGATTTCAACAGTTTGCTCCCACACAGAAACATAAAGTGAAAAATAATAGATGATTTTTTTAAATGATGATGAAATCATATCAGACCTATTGTCATGTTTAATCCCAGTGAGAGTCAAGTTGGGAGTTGATAATTTTTTTTTTTTTTTTTTTACAGAGGATCAGTTTAGTATGCATTAAGTAAGGATTTCAACAGTTTGCACCCCCAAAGAAACACAAAGTGAAATATATTGTTTGAGTACTCGTTATAGCATTAAATCTCAATGTACAGCACATTAAGGATAGAGATCCTACACGAGGAGTAAGTGCACAGTGACTCCTGTTGTTGACTTTACCAATTGACACTCCTGTCTATGGCATCAGTAATCTCCCTATGCTCCAGTCATGAGTTTCCAAGGCTATGGAAGCCCTCTGAGTTCTCCGACTCTTATCTTGTTTAGACAAGGTCATAGTCAAAGTGGAGGTTCTCTCCTCCCTTCAGAGAAAGGTACCTCCTTCTTTGATGACCTGTTCTTTCCACTGGGATCTCACTCGCAGAGATCTTTTGCCAGAGTGTCTTGGCTTTCCATGCCTGAAATACTCTCATGAGCTTTTCAGCCAGCTCCGAATGCCTTTAGGGCTGATTCTGAGGCCAGAGTGCTATTTAGGACATCTGCCATTCTATGAGTCTGCTGAGTATCTCACTTCCCATGTTGGATCACTCTCCCCTTTATTTACTCCATCAGTTAGCGTTAGCAGGTACTAGACTTGTCTATGTGCTCCCTTTGACTCCCAGTCCCTCCACCATGACCAACTGTGAACTGAAACTGATCACCTGGAACAGTGAGATGGCATTGGTACATGCCACCTCGATGGGATTGAATTGGAATCCCCTGGTATGCTTCCAAGCATAGCCCTGACTGTTAATGAACAACTTAATACATTATCCCTCTTAGTAGTTTTTTTTATCTGTTCTACTTAATATGACTGGTTTAGTTCTGTAATTGATGCACAGTTATTCTTAAGTGTTGAAAATTAACTGAAATGTGATCCCTGTTGAACATGGGAGTGGGAATGGGAGAGGGAAGAGATGTATAATTTGGGACATGCTCAGGCTGACTTGCCCCAAGTGGTGGAGTTGGAAGCATACCAGGGGATTCCAATTCAATCTTCTTCTTTAATAACAATACAACCTAAGACCTATGTGGCCTTCAAGAAACTGTTTACTTCACTTGTAAGTAAATTCCTGGCAGGTGCTAATTTACACAGCTGTGGTGAGGGGAGCATTACCTCAGTGAAATACTGAACAGAGGATCTCGCTCATTTTATGTGTTTAGAACACTGAAGAATTTGCACAAAGCTTTCTCTCCTCAGTGTTATCTAGGAGATTTGGTTCAAAATCACTTAGAAGAGCAAAATTTTAATAAAATTCAGTGATTTACTACTGAAATATCATCACGCTCTGAGACAGTTATTAAAGTGTAAAGTAGGAGCCAAAAAGTCCAAGGACCCAGAAATTAGTCCAGGAAATGTTGACTAGTTTTTATACACTCATGACGCCTTAGGAAAGTGGACCCATGGTAGGCACCACACAATTCAGTAGCCAAGATCAGTAAATAAGGATAACAATAAGAATGCATTATCTAATAATGTTGTCATATGAGTGTAAGACTTTTAAAAAATATTGAAGTAGCAACATGCCATTCAGTGATGGAAGTCCACAAAACAGCTTAAGTCTCTCACAGAATTTGTCTTCTCGGCAATGTGGAAGAGAAAAATGATAAACAGATAAACAAACACTCTATTAAGAGACAACAAGGATTAGAGGAAGCAAGCAATTGGAAGTGTGCCATTTTAGACAGGTGGTTAGGGAAGGTCTCTGTCTTAAAGCAGAGAGGACTGAAGTCTTTGGGAGTAACTCATACAGAAACCTGGAGAATCAGTATTCCAAACAGAAACAAGACATGCAAAAGCCCTTAGGAGGAAGAGTGCTCAGTGTGTTGAAGCAGTAATAAAGTTACCTGATGCTTGAGCAGAGTGAGAAAAGGAAATAAAATTTACTTCTGTCTACTCCTTATTAATGTCTGTCTTTGCCATGGGCATTAAAGACATACAAGGACAAACACAATGTTGATCTTTTTGTAGCTCTTTGTCCTCAGGGACTAACAAATCATTTACACAAATTAAGGAATCAGTGAATTTTGTTTGACAGACAGATGGGAGTAAAGAAGAAAGAATGACTAAGGATGGGAGAAAGTGGCTGATGGCCTCATAGGCTGACAGGTCAGGGCTCTCCATGAAGAGAACTTCAGGACAAAGAATTTTAAGTAACTTTTGTAGGGTATAGAATCTGAGATAACCATGTGCACATTAGGTAATGCAATAATACCTACCTGAAAGAAGTCAGTTTTGTATACCCACAAAAGATACAGAACGGATTATGATAGATTGGAATGATGACTGAAATGCTTCACCCATCTCTGGATTCCTACCCTTTGTCATGTAGCTTTTCAAAACTTTTTTTTTTCTTTATACAGGGTGACTTGAATAGCCTGTTGACTCAGAGCTTGCCTCTATGGGTTCCATAACCCTGAAGAATGACATGAACTTGACTATATGTGAGTTAAAAACTTGAGCTTCAAGAAGACATTGTTCTGTGTGCTCCTCTACATTATTCCATTGTCATGAGAATATCCCTGGGCTAATCTATAGGAGAATGACAGACATGAGGAGCAAAATTTAACCACTCCAACAGAGATCAGCCAAGATCAACAGAACAAGGTCACCTATTCAATCCAGGATAGAAACATACATATCTGCAATAAATAATATTTGCTATATATCATGGAACTCTTCATTATATATCAAAACTAATAAACACATCTTTTTTCACTTTCTCACCTACAGACACATATGCCTTATTTGTTTACCCCAATGGTCATGTTTCTGACTCCACCATCATTTGAAATATATACAACTTTGCTAAACTGTACTACTTCCCTCCGTGTTTTAAGGAAACTAAACTCATTTCTACCCATTGTACAATACAGTCAAATAGAACCCAGCATTTTTTTTTTTATTTTATTTTTTGACAGGCAGAGTGGACAGTGAGAGAGAGAGACAGAGAGAAAGGTCTTCCTTTGCCGTTGGTTCACCCTCCAATGGCCGCTGCGGCTGGCGCACCGCGCTGATCCAATGGCAGGAGCCAGGTACTTATCCTGGTCTCCCATGGGGTGCAGGGCCCAAGCACTTGGGCCATCCTCCACTGCACTCCCGGGCCAGAGCAGAGAACTGGCCTGGAAGAGGGGCAACCGGGACAGAATTCGGCGCCCCGACCGGGACTAGAACCCTGTGTGCCAGCGCCGCAAGGCAGAGGATTAGCCTAGTGAGCCGCGGTGTCGGCCCAAAACCCAGCATTTATTACAAGCAGAATATAAAGTGATTTTCCGGGGCTGGCGCTGTGGCGCACTTGGTTAAAGCCCTAGCCCGAAGCACCAGCATCCCATATGGGCGTTGGTTCTAGTCCCGGCTGCTCCTCTTCCCATCTAGCTCTCTGCTATGGCCTGGGACCCTGCATTCATGTGGGAGACCCGGAAGAAGCTCCTGGCTTCAGATCGGCACAGTCTGTCTCTCCCTCTCTCTGTAACTCTGTATTT
This sequence comes from Oryctolagus cuniculus, assembly GCF_051225735.1. Taxonomy (NCBI): domain Eukaryota; kingdom Metazoa; phylum Chordata; class Mammalia; order Lagomorpha; family Leporidae; genus Oryctolagus; species Oryctolagus cuniculus. The sequence goes on along the minus strand of NC_142867.1, from coordinate 23,225,530 downwards.
CATATAAATAAAATAAAGTAAATCATAAAGTAATTTTCCAACACACCCTGAAACTTGCTATAATCAAATTCTTCAAAGCACATACAATATCCACTTAAGCAAATCCTTTATATTTGCAGGTGTTTCCCACTATCTACCTAGATGTTCAGTTGAGCTCTACTCTGCAACAATAAAATCTTAATGAATGCTTTTACAACTTTAAAACAATTTATCCTCAAAATTAAGTCAAGAAGGTATCAAGAGTGTACCAGAGTTTTTGGCTAAAACACTACAAAAGTTCCCCAAGACTACTTTAACAATAACAAAAAAAATATGAGGGAGCTGATGACAAGATTCAGAAGGGTGTGAAAATTATCATTTTGATCAGAACACCACTGCTGTTGGACACCAGCCATCAATGCTGCTGCTGGCACAGCACCATAAGCCTCCCTACAATGACTGAAGTGAACTCTCTGATTTCTTCAGATAACTCTACACAGTCTAATTCAGAAGTGGTAACATACAATTGACCAAAACATAGATGCCATGCTTACATCCAAGTAAATGTGTACAGCCACTGGTTTTCTCGTTGTCGTGGAAAAGTCCTTCTGAAAGCCCCACAGCTCAGGCTTGGCAGTCCCAATCAAACCAGAACTGGGTTCAGTCTGTCCATGGGGGAGGATAAATATTTGGCCCATTTGCTTTCAGAAGTAGTAATTGGGTCCTTTTCCAGCACTGAAACTCGTAAATCAAAGATTTTCCAAACATAGCTAGAGTGCTTTCTAAAAATGACAAATATGCACAATGCAGACAATATTTCATTTAATACTCAAGAATTGCTAAGGGCAGGTATCGCCAGATCCATCTGGTACATAAGAAACTATGAATCATTTATCCACTCATTCAACAAACATCTTTTTAATGTCCCAGGCATTCTGTCAGTCAACTAGGACGCTAGTAAAAAAGACAAAATTTAGGACTGCACATTATATTCTGAATGCTTTAGGTAAATATATTTATCATATCAGTAGCATTTGCTATGAGGAAAAGCAGAATGAAGGAGTTGTGATTACTTGGGGAAATGATTGAATATGTATTTTTAGAAATGCAGTCTGGAACATGTCTCTGAAGATGAGAAAACCAAACAAATCTTGAATTGAATGTACAGGATTATAAGCAAATTGAACATGAGCATGCTATGCAAAGAGAGAAGCCAGAATAAAGATTCAAGTCTAAGCAAACCTTGCAGTAGTGAGAAGACAAAAGACAAATATGCCTAAAGAAGATGGAACAAAAGAACATGAATGTCAAAGGTAGTCATAAAGTAGATCATGAAAATTATTATAGGCCCTCGTAGACGTACCTTATACACAAATTGAGAGAGCTCAATGAGGAACATTGAGGGGGAAAATGAAAGTGATTGCAAAAAAGATTTGAACATTTATTTGAAAAGTAGATTGGCAGAGAAAGGAAGATACAAAGAGAGATCTTCCACCAGCTGTTTTACTTCCAAAATGCTTGCAAATGTCAGGGTTGAGCCAGACTAAGAATTCCATCTAAGTCTCCCACATGTGTGGCAGAAACCCAAGTGGTTGGGTCATCATTTGCTAGATTCCAAAGCATGTCCTTAGGTAACTGGAAAAGAAGCAGAGTAGCTAGAGCTCAAATCACCTCTCCAGTATGGTTTGCCATTATCCCAAGCAGCAGCTTACTCTGCAGGTTCACAATGCCTGCCCCTGAGTTCCAAATCAATTAAGCCACTTGACAAAACTTTTACTGTCTATGAGGAAAGTAAAAAAGCACGCAAATTGTCATCAATGCTATATGCTTCATGTCCTGTACTCAATAAAAAAAATTATGAATATTCAAAGAATGAGGAAAATACGATCAACAAAAAAAGTAAATTAATGGAAATAGCTTCCAGAAGGATAGAAATGATAGAAGCAACATGATGGCTTTAAGACAAGTGTTGGAAATATGCCCAAGAGATGAAAAAAAATGAATCCCACAAAACAGAAAAATTCAACCTCAGAGAAAGAGTCAAAAAGAACATACAGAGCTAAAAAAAAAAGTACATAAAATAAAAATTCACTAGATGAGCTTAGTAACAGGTTAGATTTTGTAGAAGAAAAGATCAATTATCTTGAAAATGAGGCAACAGAAATTATATTCAAACTAAATGACAAAATAGAAATCACTAAAAAAATTTTCCATAATTTGTGGGAAAATGTAAAGACACATGAAATAGAGAATCCAAGAAGTAGAAGAGAATATAAGGGTAGAAGTATTAGAAAAAACATATTTAAACTGCTTTAACCAAATTTTAAAATCTTGATACAGAGCTACAGTTTCAAGAAACTCATCAAATGCCAATCTGTATAAGCACTAAGAAAAAGTAAGTCATAGAATAATAAAATTGCTAAAAAGACCAATAAAACCAGATTTAATATACAATGGGAACCACAAGCAGTTTATATATACATGGCAAAGACATTTAAATGTATCAAAGTAAAATTATTGAAAGATAAAAACAAAAAATACAATAAGGGCAGCAGCCAAGGAGGTGGGTAGATTGAAAATGAAATTATGTCAAGAATTCAGAAAATTATAAACCAGATAAATAACATACAAATACATACACACATTTAACAACATCATAATCATACTGATGATAACTAAAGTTTTATTTTTAATTTTCTTGCTTTTTAAAATATGAATCTCAAAAACAACCAGAGAAAAAGAATCTTGGTCCTCACTTTGTGGCATGGTGGGTTAAATCACCACTTTCATTGTTGGCATCCCATACTGGAGTACTGGTTCAAGTCCTGGATGCTCTGCTTCCAATCTACCTTTCTGCTTATACATCTTGAAAGGCAGTGCAAGACAGCCCAAGTACTTGGGCCCCTGACACCTTTGTGGGAGACAAGCAAGGAATTCCTGGCTCCTGGCTTCAGCCTGGCTCTCACCTAGCCATTGAGGTCATTTGGAGAGTGAGCCAGTAGATGGAAGATTCCCACCCTTCTACCCCCCTGCCCCGTGTCACTCTTTCAAATAAATAAATAAATAAAATTTAAATAATGAAATATTAACCATAGAGAGTCAATGGTAAGAACCATGGCAGACCTACCATTGCAAACTCTGCAAGTCAGAAGACAAAGGGGTGATGTCTTTGTAGAAAGGAAGCCACTTTTATCTCATAAATCTATACTCACTGAAAATATCTTTCAAAATTAAAAGTACATTAGGATTTTTTCAACTAAACAAAAGCTTGAAAGTTCCCTCATTAGGAGACCTGGTATACAACAAAGGGTAAACTCAGCTGTCTCAACATATTCAAACCTTTCCCATTCACATTCATGACTGGTTCCTGGGAGAAGATATTTTAAGTCCTTGGAATATCCTACCTGATGGAAATCTCTTTGGAGCCTTGAGCCATGCCAGGAAATTTATAGTAATAATAGGATTTGTGTTGAGGGCTTTGGACCACACCCTCTAAGCTTGACCATAGAGGGTCTGGCTAGAGATGAAACAACTTGGTTCTCAGACATTCTATACCTACTGACCAATCCCCCATAATAACCCTGGATCATATGGGCTTCTATATTTTCTAATTTTCTATAGATTTTATGACATATCATCATCAGAAAAATTAAGCACTATGTATATGAATCTGCTGAGAGAGGATTATTGCAAGTGTTCACTAGGCTTCTCCTAGATTCTAAAAGTGACTCTTATGTTTGCTGTTTTTAATCAATACCTCCTCACTGTAACAAACTATAAGAGTATAAAAGCTCTTCTGAGTTCTGCATATCTTTATGGCAAATCATTGAACTTGAGAATGGTTTTAAGGACCCATGATACAGTCATACAACCAATAAATAATGTATATTTATATATATATTAATATTTATATTTCTATACACATTCATATTTCATACATATATAAGTATGAGAACTCTTTAAGTATGCAGAATATGATATCAGAAAGAAACATGAATGTAAGAAAAGCAAGAGTACACATTCCATATTTTCACATATTTCAAGTCTGTAACCAGCTAACGTGTAACCTTGGTGCTAAAAATGGGAATTGTGATTAACTCTGGGGGAGGTAACAACTGGGAAGACTACTGATCATTTATAGATACTTATATGAATGTTAGTCAAATTAACAAGCTCACTGGATTAAATTTTGTTGAGCTATAGATTAACATTTGGGTTTATTGATAGATGATGGAAAGATAATTACTTCAATGGAAAATCATAAAATAGGTATAGACACACAATGGAATGAGGTGTCCATGAAGAAGAATATATCTAAGAAAGCAAGATTACTGTAATGACTTTCTAATTCCCAGACAATTTAGTTTCATAATAAGATCTTGAGTTTATAAGTCAAAAGTAAATTGCTCAGATTTACATTGTCCTGGTAGCTATGTTTTCTTAGGTAAATATTTTATTTTCTCTTGGAGTCAACTTATTCATCTGAAAAAAAATGCGAAAATAATATTTACCTTTCTTTTTTTAACTTTTATTTAATGAATATAAATTTCCAAAGTACAGAATATGGATTACAATGGCTTCCCCCCATAACGTCCCTCCAACCCGCAACCCTCCCCTTATCAACTCCCTCTCCCCTTCCACTCACATCAAGATTCATTTTCGATTCTCTTTATATACAGAAGATCAGTCTAGCATACATTAAGTAAAGATTTCAACAGTTTGCTCCCACACAGAAACATAAAGGGAAAAATACTGTTTGAGTACTAGTTATAGCATTAAATCTCAATGTACAGCACACTAAGGACAAAGATCCTACATGAGGAGTAAGTGCACAGTGACTCCTGTTGTTGACTTAACAAATTGACACTCTTGTTTATGGCATTAGTAATCACCCTAGGCTCTTGTCATGAGTTGCCAAGGCTATGGAAGCCCCCTGAGTTCACTGACTCTGATTATATTTAGACAAGGCCATGGTCAAAGTGGAAGTTCTTTCCTCCCTTCAGAGAAAGCTACCTCCTTCTTTGATGACCCATTCTTTCCACTGGGATCTCACTCACAGAGATCTTTCATTTAGGGTTTTTTTTTTTTTTCCCCAGAGTGTCTTGGCTTTCCATGCCTGAAATACTCTCATGGGCATTTCAGCCGGATCCGCATGCTTTAAGTGCTTATTATGAGGCCAGAGTGCTGTTAGGACATTTGCCATTCTATGGGTCTGCTGTGTATCTCACTTCCCATGTTGGATCATTCTCTCCCTTTTTGATTCTATCAGCTAGTATTTGCAGACACTAGTCTTGTTTATGTGATCCCTTTGGTTCTTAGTCCTATCATTATGATCAATTGTGAACAGAAATTGATCACTGGGACTAGTGAGATGGCATTGGTACATGCCACCTCGATGGGATTGAATTGGAATCCCCTGGTATGTTTCTAACTCTACCGTTTGAGGTAAGTCAGCTTGAGCATGTCCGGAATTGCACATCTCTTTCCTCTCTTCTTCCCACTCTTATATTTAACAGTGATCACTTTTCAGTTAAGTTTCAGCACTTAAGAAGAATTGTGTATTGATTACAGTATTCAACCAAAAGTATTAAGTAGAACAAACAAAAATACTAAGAGGGATAACATATTAAGTTGTAGGTGACAACTAACTGAGCACCAAAAAGGAAACCTGTTAAAGTGAAATGAACACTATGAGAAACGGTGACTTGTTCAGCCCTCACCCTGACTGTTGATGAAAATAATATTTACCTTTCAGTATTGTGGTGAAAAATTAAAAAATAATACCAAGAAAAGTACTCCACAAGATTAGCAAATGTCCATAATTGAAACAAGCAATCTCTATTGACTTTATTCTTAAGATGGTGGGGGAAGCAGAACGACAGAGACCAGGAAGAGAAAGAGGACATACAATGGTCTGAGGATATTTCAGGCCACATGCAAACATAATCAGGGAAACTGCCACCAAAGGGACTGTGATCTGTATCTGCACCCTCGGAAGAGTCTTTTCAGTTTTCATTTAACTGAGTCCACGTTGAAAACAAATGCAGTGCAGCTTAATGTACCTCAGCAACATTAAGGAAATACAGTCAAGAAACTGGAACTATGTTTAGAAATTTTGCGTTTTTAAACAACTTCTTACCCAACCACTTTCCACTTGAATACTTGTCATCCTCTATCCTTTTTGGATTTACCAAACATCAAAAACCAAAAACCATCTGTTTTCCAAAACACAAAGGAAGGTGTTGCTGAATGAGAACCCCAGAATGATAAGCACCTTTATCACTACAAAATAGCAAGTCCAGATCTTGAAGAATTATTGGAAGTGGTCAAATTTTTCATCCGAAAATTTCTATTTGTTATCCTCTGAGCTTTGGAAGATGCAATTTTGTCATCAGAAAAACATGGAATAGAATTCTTCCTTTACAAAGATAGTTCTCGTCTCAAGCTTCCTGCCCCCTGGTTTTCATAAATCTGTTTTTATACTCTATACCATGTATGATAATTTGGAGTTAATAAAATATAGTCAGTTTTGATGGAATTATGTAGCAAATGTCAATAAAAAAACCACAAGCTAAATATTAAGTACAAATAAAATGTTAATTTAAAAAGTATTGTGATGCAGCAAGTACTGACATGTATGCCAAGTTGATCTTGGGAAATTCCTACAACCTGCTGTGAGTTAGTGAGTTTCATTGCTGGCATTTCAATCATTTAATTTCTTTGCCACAAGATACTTGGAGATCATTCTTCTCATCATCCATTTCCCTTAACAAATGAGAAAACAGGCTCAGTCAGGGTCTTGCTTGAACTCTCAGAGCTTGTCAGTACCAAATCTGAAACAAAGGTTTGGTTATTTTACTCCAGGCCAAAGGCATTTACAAGAGTCTCAACAAACAATGGACAAGCTAGATCCATATTCAAATCTCACTTTGCCACTTTCCAATGGTAGTAACCTATGCATAGTTATTCAACATATTTAACCCTTTATTATTTTGTCAGAAGACAACTGTAATAAAATCACCTAATTTAAAGGACTAGACTAATTTCAAAATTAATAATAAATATAAAGACCATAACATACTGCCTATAATATTATGAGTCCAATAAATATTACCTGTTGGAATGCTAATTAGCAACCTTGTACTTGAGAAATGAAATCTTAGCAATGATGATGCCACTGTGTGAATGAGCTGGTAACAGGGATAGCCATCTGTTTTTCTTATTAGAAATGAATCAGAAGATGTCAATTCAAAATGAGATACTGATTTCATTCTTCCTGTAGATGTTGCTCATATCATGCTTCTAAATCTGCTTTCTGTTGTAAATGTGAGTCCATGCATGGATCAGAGAAATTAAGCCTGTCCATAAAAGTGTTCTCAGAGTCTTTGCTGGTACCCTCAATCATTTACCAGACATGCTAGATAAGCTGTTTCTGTCACATAAGATATGTGATTAATTGCATGCGTGTGTGTGTGTGTGTGTGTGTTTGTGTATGCATTTTTCTATAGTACTATAATTTAAAATCTATAGATCTTTTACTTATATTGTAACTTAATGAGAGAACATGGTGGAATATATACAAAATTATTTTAACATCTATCAGACACAGATTCCATCTTATTTCTCTCTTCAAATAGCTGCCCATACAAAGCAATCTATTTGGACCTCATTTTTGTCATGAACAAATGGAAGTGAGGCGTCCTTCATCAGTTATGAGGAGTAGTAGAAGAGAACTACAACATGTATCTTAATTCTCTTCTTTCAAAGAAAATATACACAAATCTCTCTCTCTTTCTCTCTCTCTCTCTCTCTCTCTCTCTCTCTCCCTTCTTCCCTCCCTTCCTCTCCCCCTCCCCTCAGTGACAAAAAGAAAATGAAAATAAATCTAATGTTTGCCAGTTGATCAGATTTTTTTTAAATATAACAATCCAAAGCTGTTCGTTTTGGTGAATAAAAAAACATCCTGACATATTTGATGATAAATGACCTTTTTGTCCTCTGATCACACTAGTAACCCAAATTAAGTTCAAAACAGTGTTTTTAATGTTCACTTGAATTTTGTGTAAACTGGAAGGCAGAAGTAGAGGGCAGGAGAAAATGAAGAAATTGAAACAAGTGACTCAAAGTTAACCACAGCTCTTAAAATAATTTATGCATTGTATGCCATAATTTGTTGTTTTTAGAAATATGTATTGAACCTGGTGCCCGGCACTGAGCTGGGTGCCAGAAATACAGATATTAATAATGCACTAAGAATCCTTAGGCACTCACCGTCTAGTAGGGCATAGAAGTAATCAAAAAGACAATTACACTGCAGCATGTTAAGTGCTATAGAACAGAAATGGAGCTTAAGGAAAAATCCCTCATAGATATATCTGCTAACTCGTGCCTAAAACACATGAAGGCAATGAGACAGAAGAGTGAAAGGCATAGATGAAGACGCAGGGGAGCATGGCACTCTGGAAAATTACAAGCGGTGGCTGTAGAATTAGGACAAGGAGGGAAGATTGGAAAATACAGGATGATAAAAGTAGAGAAAAATCACAAAATTATTTTATGCTAGCCGGCGCCGTGGCTCAATAGGCTAATCCTCCACCTTGCGGCGCCGGCACACCGGGTTCTAGTCCCGGTCGGGGCGCCGGATTCTGTCCCAGTTGCCCCTCTTCCAGGCCAGCTCTCTGCTATGGCCAGGGAGTGCAGTGGAGGATGGCCCAGGTGCTTGGGCCCTGCATCCCATGGGAGACCAGGAAAAAGCACCTGGACCCTGGCTCCTGCCATCGGATCAGCGCGGTGCGCCAGCTGCAGCGGCGGCCATTGGAGGGTGAACCAACGGCAAGGGAAGACCTTTCTCTCTGTCTCTCTCTCTCACTGTCCACTCTGCCTATCAAAAAAAAAAAAAAAGAAAAAAAAAAGAAAAAATTATTTTATGCTAAGTAATTTGAAATTTATTTTTTTCTGAAGTTGATACGCATCTATCTAAATATGTGTACATAGGCCAGCACCATGGCTCTCTAGGTTAATCCTCCACCTTGCGGCGCCGGCACACCGGGTTCTAGTCCCGGTCGGGGCGCCAGATTCTGTCCCGGTTGCCCCTCTTCCAGGCCAGCTCTCTCCTGTGGCCTGGGAAGGCAGTGGAGGCTGGCCCAAGTGCTTGGGCCCTGCACCCGCATGAGAGACCAGGAGAACCACCTGGCTCCTGGCTTCGGATCAGCACGATGTGCTGGCTGCAGTGCGCCGGCCACGGCGGCCATTGGAGGGTGAACCAACGGCAAAGAAAGACCTTTCTCTCTGTCTCTCTCTCTCACTGTCCACTCTGCCTGTCAAAAAAATAAAAAAGAAATAAAGAAATAAATATGTGTACATAAAATTTATACGTATACATGCATACTCTCATACATACTAGTATATATTACATAATTCCAGTGGAATTTTTTCATCAACTTTACTGTTTGGAAAAGGATTTCTGAAGACTAGTGATTTTTGCAATTGTCCACCTGAGTTCAAGACTAGGAATTGGAATGGGAATGAGTAGTAGATACAAAAAATTATATAAAGCAAAATATTCATAATTTGATGATTAATGAGTGCAATGGTTTGGATATGCTTTTAAATGCATCACCTGAATGTCCACATGCTGGAAGCTTGGTCCCAAGGTGGCAGTGTTGGGAGATGGAGAAAAGGCTTAGGGGGGAACAATTAAGAGGCAAGGTTTTGGGGGGGATAATAAAGTCATTAATTATTTAAGTCATTGTCTTTAGAAGGAATTAATGTAGTTCTCTCACATGTTGTTAGTTTCTGCATGGGGAGACTGTCTTAGGAAGAGCAAGTCTGACCCCTGAATCTTGACTTCCAAGCTCACCATGTGAGATTGTCTGCAGATGCCTCTTCCATTGTGATGCCATCATCCTGAGGCCTTCACCAAGGACAGAAGAGGCACAGCTGCTCACTGTTGGAGTTTCAGCCTTTAAAGAGCGGTGCTCAAAATAAACTTCTTTTTTGTACAAGTATCTAGAATCAGGAGTTCTCTGTTAGAGCAGCAGCAGTCTGATACAATGCAGACAAGAGAAATGAAACAAAGAATTATTCAATTCACCTCCTCTGATTAATTTAACATATATATATATATATATATATATATATATATATATATAGACAGGCAGAGTGGACAGTGAGAGAGAAAGAGAGACAAAGGTCTTCCTTCCTTTGGTTCACCCTCCAACGGCCAATGCAGCCGGCACACTGCGGCCAGCACATCGCGCTGATCCAAAGGCAGGAGCCAGGTGCTTCTCCTGGTCTCCCATGCGGGTGCAGGGACGAAGCACTTGGGCCATCCTCCACTGCATTCCTGGGCCACAGGAGACAGCTGGCCTGGAAGAGGGGCAACTGGGACAGAATCCGGCGCCCCAACTGGGACTAGAACCCGGTGTACCAGTACTGCAGGCAGAGGATTAGCCTATTGAGCTGCGGCGCCGGCTATTTTAACATATTTTAAGTCATTTTCAGAGATACATACTTTTATTATTTTCTTTTCTTTCATACATATATGTGTGTATATTTATATATATAATTAAGATGTTTTTGTTATTTCTCTAGTGCATCAAACACCTTCCCAACTCAAACACATTACATTTGCTAGATGATGGTTTTCCCCTAAACATTTCAAAATTAGCCCAGGAATTAAATTCAGGTCTCCAGTATTATTTGTCACACAGAACTCTCTTGATTATCTTATCTAAAATATTTTTTCTACTCAATCTCTTTCCCTTAAGTTGGTTTTATGTTTTTCACAACATATATGAATATCTGAAATCGACTCATATAATTGCCTGTTTTTTTTTTTAACTGTCTCCATCAGAATAAATGCTTTTTTAGGACTGCAGACTTCTCTTCAATGATATATCCAACACTGAGAACAAAACTTAGCACAAGTGGTGGGCAATCAACACATGCATTACTAATGAACGAGGTGTATAGATACATTTTTTCCCTTTCTGATTAGTAGCAAAGCCTTTAATGTTCTATACTTTTGAATCATAGTTAACACTAAAGTTAATATGGATAAACTCTCTTGTTGTAGAATCATGGAATTTGTGCCCTGGAAAGGTTAACAGTAAAATCCAGAGCTCCAGTTCATCTTTTTTCTTTTGTTTGTACTTTCTCATCATATAGTTACAAATGATACCTTCTATTTTTTCTGCTTTCTCTTGTCACCCATTTATATAAGCATCTTATGTATACCAAAATATGTATTTATTATTGGACAAACAATTGAATATATTTAACACTTTTAATTTTCAATCAAATAATAAAACATTTCACCAACTTCAATTTTACCTGAAACTCTGACCCTTATTCTAATCATATTGCCTGCAGTTTCAATCATAACAATAATATTACTTTTTCTTAGTCACAAAGAATACCACTATTATCCCTACTCACTTACAGTGGCTTTGGGGTAAGGTAGGAACTGTTGCTAGAACACTAATTGGGTTGTAGTTTTTGTGGGGAGCAACTGGGAGCAACTCGGACTAGACTAAGTTACTGGAATTAAGACTTATTCTATGCATCTGCTTTCCCACAATATGGCGCTGAGAAGGGAAACAGCTTCTACACAGCTGCCTCCAGTTCAACCAATAAACTGTGGGACCTGCTCCTGATTGGAGGAGAGCAGCGTACTCGGCGTGTGGGTAGCAGAGTTGGGATTGGTGGAAGAGGACTATAAAGGAGGAGAGAGACAACATGCACCAGGAACATCTAAGGGGAACATCTGAGGGAACACCTGTGCAGCCCCCGAGAGAGCCGGCCGGCGGTGTGCCGCTCCCCCGTGGAAGTGGGGAATGTGGCAGGGGGAACTGCCCTTCCACAGAGGTGGAAGGGATAGTAGCCAACCCGGGAAGAACCAGCAGCAAACCCGGGGAGGGCCAAGCAGACGAAAGAACAGCGCAGGGTCCTGTGTCGCTCCTCCACGAAGAGGGGGAGCGACAGTTTTTTTTTTTTTTTTTTTTTTTTTTTTTTTTTACGAGCAGAGAAAACTTTAGAATGGAATGAATTCAAACAATTACTCATAAAAAAGACCAGTAAAACACAATTTATCTGTAAAACTCCAGTCTCCTGGAATGATACTAGAATGAAAAGACATCAACAGATATTATTTAACACCTCCACAAAGAGCTGCATTTACCTGCCTAGCTACTACATGTTCATAGACATTTTTCATACCACAATAGTCTGTCTCTTTCAATTTTGAGCTTAAAATGCATTCCCAAATGTTAATGCATTGCTTCCAAAATACACAATAGTATTAATCAGACAATAATCTGTAAAAGTATTTAGTGAGGTTTTACAAAAAGGTCAAAATAATAATATCTCAAAGGTTTATAATTTATATGGTGCTTTTCCATTATGAACAGCTCCTATATTTGCCTTGTGACACTGTGTTTCCAGGCTTACTGGTTGATAATGCTATTCCAACAAACACTGTTTTGAAAACAGTTGAAACAGCATGCCAGTGAGAATAACACAAATCTGAATTAAAGACCTTCAATCCAGGTTCTTGAAAGGACCCCAGGGCCCATGCGGTGGCTTACTGGGTAAAGTCGCCATCGGCAGAGCTGGCATCCCATACGGGCTCTAGTTCGAGTGCTAACTGTTCCACTTCCAATCTAGATCCCTGTTGATGCATCTGAGAAAACTGCAGAGGATGAACCAAATCCTCGGGCTCCTGAACCCACTTGGAAACCCAGAAAACTCCTGGATCCTGGCTTCAGGTCAGCACAGCCCTGACCATTGTGGCCATTTGTGGAGTAAACCAGCAGATAGAAAATCTCTCTATTTCTCCGCCCCCTCTCTCTCTGTGGCTCTGCATTTCAAATAAATAAATAAATCTTAAAAATAAAGTACCATCAGATAATCCATATTATTCAGAGACTATTCACATTCATCATCCTGTTGTGGTTAGGATGGGATGTGCTTCTCCAACCCATCCATGCAGACCTGAATCACCAAGATTTGTGTGGTTAGGCTGTCCTTCAGACATTCCAATAATTAATCTTAAAGCAGTCTCTGAATAGCTTCTACTGGAGCTCACACTCAAAACTAGTAGAAGTAGAATAAACCTGAATTCTACTCCCAACCCATAAAGCTGTTCCAGCTGACCACCACACCAGAAAGAATGAAAATATTTGGTTTTTTTAAGCCACTTAGATAATATAATTATTTTAAAACAACAAAATTGATTAGTACAGACCACAACCTCTGTATCCTGTTGACATTCAAAACTATTGGTAAGACGCACATTATGATGTCTGTCACTGGGACAAAGAAATTTAAAAAAAAAATAAAAATAAAGCTAAAATTAAATGTCTGTATGTTTATTTCCTGGCTTGATCATTTAGAAACTTTAGACTTAGGTCAGTAACTTTCCCTTGTTCCTTATATACAATATGCAGCTAATTATTGCCACCAGAAATTGTGAACAATAAATAAGATAAATTCTACAAATCAATTAGTACAAGGTTTGCTCAAAATAGTGCTGAATCCAGGAACAGATTGTCTGTGTCCACATCCTGGATGTCCACAATCTCTCTGAGAGCAGAGAACTTTGAATAGTATAATTTTTTCATTGCCCACATGCATTCTTTCCCTCAATCCCTCCTCCTATAAATATTTTTTTTTATTTTCTGGTGGTCAATATATTCCATAGAGTGCATGTGAAATTGACTCTTCTCCAGTGTTGGACATCAAGGGTAAGTGTATAATTAAGCCTGTTAAATCAGAATACTGAATCAGATTTACATGAATGATCATATGGTCAAAACCTGGTCAATTAAAGTCCTTTCAAAAACTTTTCTGAAGCTACACAGATTGAAATGATCTTTCTCTTCTTTTTTATAAATTTTTAAAATTTTTATCAATATAAAGAGACAGAATTTATGCATTCCATAAATACAGTTCAAAAAAGATAACCACACTTCCCTCACTTTCCTGCTCCCCCAAATCCTGCTCCATCCCTCACTTGTCTTCACCAATTTTTGCAAAGACATAATTTTAATCCACTCTATATCTACAGGCTTAACTCACTGCTAATCATAATTCACAACAAGTAAAAAGTAGGATGCTCACAGTTACACAAGAGTATAAACATGGTCTAGAAACCACAATAATATCTCACAAGGACCATTTCATTCCTATACATTTTTCTTTTTTTTTTAAACTTTTATTTAATGAATATAAATTTCCAAAGTACGACTTATGGATTACAATGGCTTCCCCCCCATACCGTCCCTCCCACCCACAACCCTCCCCTTTCCCACTCCCTCTCCCCTTCCATTCACATCAAGATTCATTTTCGATTATCTTAATATACAGAAGATCAGCTTAGTATACATTAAGTATGGATTTCAACAGTTTGCTCCCACACAGAAACATAAAGTGAAAAATAATAGATGATTTTTTTTAAATGATGATGAAATCAGATCAGACCTATTGTCATGTTTAATCCCAGTGAGAGTCAAGTTGGGAGTTGATAATTTCTTTTTTTTTTTTTTTACAGAGGATCAGTTTAGTATGCATTAAGTAAGGATTTCAACAGTTTGCACCCCCATAGAAACACAAAGTGAAATATATTGTTTGAGTACTCGTTATAGCATTAAATCTCAATGCACAGCACATTAAGGACAGAGATCCTACATGAGGAGTAAGTGCACAGTGACTCCTGTTGTTGACTTTACCAATTGACACTCCTGTCTATGGCATCAGTAATCTCCCTATGCACCAGTCATGAGTTTCCAAGGCTATGGAAGCCCTCTGAGTTCTCCGACTCTTATCTTGTTTAGACAAGGTCATAGTCAAAGTGGAGGTTCTCTCCTCCCTTCAGAGAAAGGTACCTCCTTCTTTGATGACCTGTTCTTTCCACTGGGATCTCACTCACAGAGATCTTTTGCCAGAGTGTCTTGGCTTTCCATGCCTGAAATACTCTCATGGGCTTTTCAGCCAGCTCCGAATGCCTTTAGGGCTGATTCTGAGGCCAGAGTGCTATTTAGGACATCTGCCCTTCTATGAGTCTGCTGAGTATCTCACTTCCCATGTTGGATCACTCTCCCCTTTATTTATTCTATCGGTTAGTGTTAGCAGGTACTAGACTTGTCTATGTGCTCCCTTTGACTCCCAGTCCCTCCACCATGACCAACTGTGAACTGAAATTGATCACCTTCTCTATTATATGTCACAGATCAGAAAAAATATATATTTGTCTTTTTGAGACTGGATTATTTCACTAAGCATAATGGCTCCAGTTGTATCCATTTTGTTGCAAAAGACAGAATTTCATTCTTTTTTTCATGGCTGAATAATGTTCCATAGTGTATATACACATCTTCATGATTGAATGCCAAAGTACAACATATGCTTAGAGTTGAAATGGCCATCATTGGCAATGTATTCAAGAGATCTAGTTTAAAAGCAGCCAGAATACATAAAACAGAAAACTAATATATGGATAGAAAATGAATTTTGGTTACATTATTTAAGCCTCTGAATCTGTTTTGGACATTTAACAGAACTACCAATAGTTCAGCAATATGAGCCAATACATTCCCACTTGCTTAGGCCAGTTTGCAATGGGCACCATCATTTGCAAATAAAAAAAAGTGAGAGTTGAAAAAATTAGGTAAAGTCTCTGAATCCAGGTTCTCTAATATATGAAATGGCAACAAAAAATAGTATTACTTCATAGTATTGAGATGCAATGATGTTGTGAGGAGTAAATGAGTATGTGCTACACAAACAATATATGGCCAAAAAAAAAAATCCATCCGTATGATCATCATGACCATATGACCATCATATGATATGGCCATATCATCATATCATATTTCACACATGCTCTGATAAATGTCATAGACTAATATGCCAATGAAGACACATTTCTTCACTATTCTCTCAACTGCTCATCCATAGAAGGGGGGTTCTGTAGCATTGTTCTAAGGGGAAAATAAAGGAACTTAGAGAAAGTGGAGAAACAGTAACAGTAACAGAAACAGTAACACACTTAGAAAATCTCAAGTCAGATACCTGGTAAGAAAATGAAATGCAGGGGCTTACCTGCAAATGCCTTTGAAGACTGGAGCAACTGAAAGAGGAACCAAGAGAGGTGCTGAAGCTTGAAGGGGCTGAAAGTAAAACAAGGAATAACTCCTATGATATTGAACTCCACCCCCTCATGAGTTGACAACAAGAACCTATTCCTGGGAGAAGAGTTAGAAATATGTAAAGAAAGGCTACTGGTATCTGGCTCCTTTTCATATGCTGTCACCTTGTTAAACACTTGAAAAGCCATGTCACACACTGAAAATAATAGTCTTGAAGACCTGCGAAGTCCTTACTCCTGAATCCCTGACAGCCCAGAAGACAGAATTTGAGATTTCTGTAGCCCTTACAAGGCAGCCACAGTCACTTTTAATCTCCCAGACTGAGAAAATTGGATGCCATTACTGAGTAGGCATTTCTGCAAAGCATCCGGTAGGTGAAGGGCCAAAAGCCCAAAGTATTTCTTTTCAGAAGACGCAGGTGTGTACTGCTAGCCAAGGGCTCCCATTTCCTGATTTAGCAGAACCTTCACCCTGGTATATCCAGGATGTTCAAGTGGTCCTATCCTTAAATAAGCCCTTCCTTTCTCTCCCCATGCAATCTTCCTCAGTCTCACCTCCTCAGAAACATTATACCTAAAAATCAAACTAAACTTTCAAAGTGAAAACAAAAACATGACTCCATGATGCATAACATTGTATGTGGGTAGTAGAGGTAAATTAATATTGAAGTCAACTGAAATTTAGAGGCACGGGAATAAAAACAGTGTATTAGAAAGTCCCCAGTGATGCTAAACATGCCCTGTAATATTATTTCCTTATTCATCTTCTTCGTTTACTTCTCTACTATTGGACTCTACTAAGGAGTTCAAAACCTGGGTATCGAGGGAATCTTTTTATTTTTTTATTTATTTTTTTTTGACAGGCAGAGTGGACAGTGAGAGAGAGAGACAGAGAGAAAGGTCTTCCTTTGCCGTTGGTTCACCCTCCAATGGCCGCCACGGCCGGCGCGCTGCGGCCAGCGCACCGCGCTGATCCGATGGCAGGAGCCAGGAGCCAGGTGCTTTTCCTGGTCTCCCATGGGGTGCAGGGCCCAAGCACCTGGGCCATCCTCCACTGCACTCCCTGGCCATAGCAGAGAGCTGGCCTGGAAGAGGGGCAACCGGGACAGAATCCGGCGCCCCGACCGGGACTAGAACCCGGTGTGCCGGCACCGCAAGGCGGAGGATTAGCCTAGTGAGCCGCGGCGCCGGCGGGAATCTTTTTAAATCTCATGTTTATGACAAAACTAATAGTAAAAATATTCATGTAGCCATTGAGACAGTATGGTTTAAGTCAGAGCGGTAATAAGTGGTATTAAGTACTGAATAAGCATAAAAACCAAAGTATTTTCCCAATAGATTATTTTTTCTTCTACCAAATGGGCCACTCTTAATCCTGAAATTAATTTGTCTCCTTTTAAAAGCAATCCCATTTCCCAGCTCACAACTAGCAAAACCTCAGCATAATAATTCAAGTATGGATTCAAAGGTCCCTTTCAAAACATGGACCCCAGGAGAACAGACGTTATTGCTATTCTTGACTACCTCATTTCTTTTTACAGAAGTGGAAACTGAAACTTGGGGAAAAAGTATTGTGAAAGAGTGACCATCCATTACATAATTGTTTTGAATCTACAGGTTTCAGAACAGACATCTAGCCTCCTGAATCCTAGCTTAATCTCTGCTAACCTCATCTGATTGTGACTCAGAACAGGATGAAAATATTGAATAGATCATGGGTGGGATTTTTCTGGGCAGGTGAATCAGTCTATCGGTGAACTTACTGTCCTAAAAATTGTTTCTAAGCACTTAGCTCCCATCAGTTTCAAGTAATAGGCCCCCTTGTACTTCCTATATCCCACAAGTATACCAATCCAATTCTCCCAGGTATAGGAACATTTCATACAATTGGATAAATCAACCTTAGGTCAACTTGGCTTTGGGACTCATTTCTTCCACTATATAAGAAGAATATCCTCCACTTCTTAGGTTTCATGTTTCAAAAATATATGCTGTATGTCTTGAGTCTGAACAAAGTCAATTCTTGAAGAAAAATAGGGTAATATGGAGAAGTCATAAGTGGGCTTAAAGTACAGGAATATCACCAGAGCAAACTCAGTTAATTTTCTACTTATTTTTGACTGGCCATAGGTCCCATACTCTAGTTATCACAACAAACCATGACTCAAATATTTATTCATGTATTTTTAAAATTCAGAGGGTTCTTATACATTTTGTGCAATTCCCCCATTTTATAAATAAGAAAAAAATAAACTTCTTATTAGATACAGGTATTTATCAATGCCAAACCAATGCTTAGAAGAAGTAGTAGTTACCCTAGAATACAATTATCAATCCTGGCCTGCCTTACAACCATGAAATCATGCGTGTTTAAATTTAAATACTGTAACAGAACAGGTACACACAAAGAACCCACCTATATACATAAACCTTTAACCACAGGGCAGTTTAAAGTAAATGGGACTTTTTCTGGATTTTGTTCCCTAGGCTGTCAAAACACATAGCCAAATCTCTTCTGTCACTGTAGTGTCTTTCATCTTTCATTTTTTTTTTCTTGTAGTTTGCAAAATGATGAATTTATTATCATCTGAGAGCATAATTAAATCGCCATCCCTTCCCTTTTATATAACATGAACTGATAAAAGTGGTTAAGTTGAAAACTCCTAAATGCAGTTGGTTTTCTCTTTTGAGTTCTTCTTCAGGTGTAACAGAATATAATTATAGTTCCTTTAAAAATTTTTATACTCTTTTAGAAAAGATGATCATAATCCAAAGCAAATTAGGATCCTAAACAACAGAAAGATTATTTTGGCAGAAGTGAAAGAATATATACTGAAATCCTCAGATTTCCTGACACAGATGTTTTTTTGGAGCCTTATATGCATTTGTTCAGCCTGAAGAAGGACTGTGAGTTCCAAAGTGTACACAAAATTCATTTGAGAACTGGAGAGAATAGGGAGGTAGAAGATGAAATATCTTCTTGACAAACACACTATTTAGATGTCCACATTGTTAGTGAACTGAAGTTTTTCAACTTATGAAATGAAATAACTCTGGGTAGACTGAATCTAGGATGCTCTTTGGATTCAACAATATAGATGACCTACTTCTTCGTCTCTCAACATCACAGCTATTGGGAGGGAAAGATCCACATACAAGTAAATATAACATGTGGTGATATGCACCACTGCAGATAAGGAAAAGACAATTTTTCTTTGAGGGATTTTAATAGCATTGGTTGAACTCTTTAATTATACACAATTTTTCTTAGGTGTCTAAATTTAACTGAAAAGTGACCCTTGTTAAATTTAAGAGTGGGAATAAGAGAGGGAGGAGATGTACAATTTGTCACATGCTTAATCAGACTTACCCCTAATGGTATAGTCAGAAATGTGCCAGGGGATTCCAATTCAATCCCATCAAGGTGGCATGTATCAATGCCATCTCACAAGTTAAAGGGATCAGTTTCAGTTCATAATTTATCATAATGATAGGATTAAGTGTCAAAGGGATCACATACACAAGACTAGTGTCTGCTAATACTAACTGATAGAATTAAAAAATAGAGAAAAATCCAACATGGGATGCGGGATACACAGAAGACTCATAGAACGACAGATGTCCTAAACAGCACTCTGGCCTCAGAATCAGCCCTTAAGGCATTCAATCTGGCTAAAAAGCCCATGAGAGTATTTCAGGGATGGAAAGCCAAGACACTGTGGGAAAAAAATGACCTAAATAAAAGATCTCTGTGAGTGAGATCCCAGCGGAAAGAATGAGCCATCAAAAATGTCAGTACCTTTCTCTGAAGACGGAGAGAACTTCTACTTTGACTATGGCCTTGTCTAAATAAGATCAGAGTTGGTGAACTCAAAAGGCTTCAATAGCTTTGGCAGTTCATCACAAGAGCCTTGGGTGATTACTGTCATCATAAATAAGAGTTGCAATTGTTAAGTCAACAACAGAAGTCACTGTGTACTTACTCCTTATGTGGGATCTCTGTCCTTAATGTGTTGTACTATGTGAATTAATGGTATAACTAGTACTCAAACAGTATTTTATACTTTGTGTTTCTGTGTGGGTGCAAACTGTTGAAATCTTTACTTAATATATATTAAATTGATCTTCTGTATATAAAGATAATTGAAAATGAAAAATAAAGTGGTCTTTGAAAAATTTGCTAAAATGTGTATTATGAAAAAAAAACTATGCACATATTTCAATTTTTTTCCATGAACTTTTGGAAGTATACTCATTTATCATAACTCTGTCAACAATGAAAAGAATAAAATGAGTCAATTATTCAAATGGCTTGGGAAAGTGTCCAACTGATAGATATCATTCAATAATTGCTACCTGATGAAAGTTGTGGTTCATAATACTTGCAGCAGATATGATGAGCTAACTTTTATAGAGATCATTACAGTGCTAGACATAATAGTAAGTGCTTTACACATACTAATTTAATGGTCATGGAAATTCTTTGAGGTGTGTATTTTACAAAAGAGGTTAAGCAATTTGTCTAAGGTTACAAAATTGAAGGGATGGAATCAAATGCAAATGCACTCAAAGTCTCAGATCTGTGCTCCAAAATATTGTACCATCTTGCCAGCAGTAGCAAAACCAAATACAGCCACAATAAATGAAAATCACAGGATTTTATATCAAATGAACCTCTATACAGGACATGAGAAGTAATATAAGGCTTTACCAACATAAATGTTCATATAATCATGTGAAATTTTTATATCATTTAGATTCATTTCAGTTGTCCAGATCTGTCAGAACTTTTTGCACTGGTTCTCAGGAGCCTACACTGCAGCAAGTTCTACTATCATTTCTATGCATAATAATATTTGAGAGCCACTAACACAAAGAGTTATACTAATATGGCAGATAATAAAGTGCATATAAGAATGATGTTTGTTAGTCCAGATCCTTCAAGAAGCATACAGCCAAAAGGAATAAATGTGCACAATTTTTACTAAGGGAAAAATCCTGTAATATGAAACAGGGAAAGAGTCAAGTGATTATGTTGGACTTTATCTGAGCCCTGTGCTCCTTGAAAAGAGTGATGGTCAAGCAATTCCCCTTGCTCTTTGTGTCCCAGAAAATGACTTGCTACAAAAAATCACATTTCCTCAGACTCATAAAAAGACTTTTTGATCTGTGGCAAAACCTGCACACAGGCTACAAGCTCCGATTCTCCATCTAATAAACTGTTAGCTGAACTGTTTGTCACTACTGACCATGTGGATAAAATGCTCTCTGACTCGACTTCATCAAACTCCAGACTTTACTACCCCTCCCCCAGGCTCCTGAACTTCACCCACCACTCTTGAGCATTGGAATGTAGGATGTGTCTTTCATGATGGCCCTTGCAAGAATTGGCTGATCCTGGTTGCATGTGGGGAATGGAGCATGCTTGATTAATTGGTTCTATCACTCACTTATCCAACTTTCCCACACCTGATCCTAGCCACCCTTGTTTCCTCCCTCCTGTTAAAAATATTCTGTCTGACTTGCAGCTTTGATGGTCAGAGCATTCGCCTTATTTGAACAATTCCCTTTCCTTGTTACAATAGTCCTTTTGTATAAAGTCTCTCCTTACCTAAGTCGGGGTTTACCTCAAACTTGACGCAAGTAAAACTGGGGCCATAGCAGGCTGCCAGTTTGCCTTGAAGTGTAGGAGAGAAGAGAGGAAGAAGAGTGAAATCATCCAAGGGTTTGGTAAATCCATCAGGTCAAAGGCTAACAGCAGAGGAGGCAATGGATCCCAGGAATGAGGCTGCTTAAGTATCCACAGCATTCTAAACTACTGGCTGATACTAGCCCATAGAAAGCACATTCTCACCTATAATATGTGATTTTTTTTTTTTGACAGGCAGAGTGGACAGTGAGAGAGAGAGAGACAGAGAGAAAGGTCTTCCTTTTGCCGTTGGTTCACCCTCCAATGGACACCGCGGCCGACGTGCTGTGGCCAGCACACTGCGCTGATCCGATGGCAGGAGCCAGGTACTTATGCTGGTCTCCCATGGGGTGCAGGGCCCAAGCACTTGGGCCATCCTCCACTGCACTCCCTGGCCACAGCAGAGAGCTGGCCTGGAAGAGGGGCAACTGGGACAGAATCTGGCGCCCCGACCAGGACTAGAACCTGGTGTGCTGGCGCCGCAAGGTGGAGGATTAGCCTAGTGAGCCACGGCGCCGGCTTATGATGGGTTTTTAGAGTACACAGCTGGTATCCTTGGTCAACTATATTCCTTGACTTTGCAGTCTGAAAAACACATGCTCATGACTGCTGCAACGTATTTAAAACTACAATTCCCTATCCCCTTCCTCCATCCACCACCTCCAACAAAATGGCAACAATGAGCCCCCTGACAGAAATAGGCTCTCAAATGTTTCCAGCTGGTGAATATGGAGGGCTCCCAGGTGTGGAAACTTGCTCACCTGTGTGTGTGACTACACTGTGACTAGAATGTTGAATGAGCAATGCATCATAGGTGTCTAATAGCAGAGCATCGAACAGTTGCTTCTAGTAAGTGCAATTTAATTTTTAAGGCTGAGGATACCAATAGGGAAAGATGATGTATCTCTTATTGTCAATGTTTCAGCTCTGAAAAGGTAAGGTAATGCAGTCGGTGATATTGTTAAGATCCAGCTTTCCTAAACCTAGACAGCTTGTTTCATTTTACTGTATTTCTTCATCCATAAAATAGCACATATTTATTACTATACTTCACAGGGATGTTGGAAAACAGTATGACATGCCTACAAAATATTTTAGTTTTCTCAGGAAAATTGCATAGAGTAGAAACAGTTCTGAAGTCACTTTGAGTCTTTGCAGAGAAGGAAAGACAGTGTTTTACCTGGCTTTCCTGTTTGTAGATACATAGGATGTTTTTGAGGTGTTCTGTGAAGCTGAAGTTTTAATTCTTGAGTTGGAAGGAATGTCAGAAAAAAAAATAGGGAAGAAAATGGTGCCAAAAAGAAAACAATTATTTTTAAGCACCCATTCTGGTGTCTGGAACTATGCTACGGGTTTTACTGAGTATAAGTTTTCCGTTAAAGAACAGTTCAGTTCTGTCTTTTTTTTTTTTTTTTTGACTTGACTCTTGTTTTCAATATAATGATTTTTTTTCTTTGCAAAACACATTAAACAAATACAGTACAGAAGATAATATTTCAACATGATGTTTCAAGCCAAGGCATATTCACCAATTCACTTGACACCTAAGTTTCCAGTTAGAGAACATCATAAAGCATGAAATGAATTGAGTCACAATTGGAATGTACTTAAAAGGTTTTGCTTTAAATATAGATGCCAGCGAAGATGGCAAAGTAGCACCTAAGACTCCTCAGTTTGCTTTGCGTGTATGCTGTTTCTGTGAGTTTCAAAGCACTATTGTTATAGCATTTACTTTGGTATAAAAGGATTTTTCTGTGCTATAAAGTTATTTAATGTAGTTTGAAGGTAAGAGAACCATAAGCCCCCAAAGCTTGGAAACTTGCTGAAGAAAATGGTCTAAATATAATGCACTTCAAAAGAAAAATCCTTTGCACCTCCATTCACATTATGCCCCTTTCCGTTACTACTTCAGTGAGTAAGTAAACCCATATTACATTATATTTTACATAATAGGCTTTCTTAATTTATTCAAAAATAGCTATTTGGTACTTAAATAAACTTGCTTTTGTTATGTGTTTGACAGATTTTTCTATCTTTGTAAATTGTTTCCTTAGATAATTTTATTAGTTTGGGATCAAAAGCATCATAATTTTCCCATTAAAATTGAGAGAACTATATTTATATTTATATTTAATAGGTTTTCAGATGAAGCAGTGTTATTAGATATGAATTAAAGTCATTAAGAAAATGACCATTCAGGAGAACTTTACACATCGCAGCAACCCTGTGGGTGTGTATTACCATTATTAATATTATATTCATCATCAGTATCATCATCATTATTTTAATTTTAATCCTAAATTCCAGATAGGGAAGCTAAAGCATAAAGTAGTTCTGGGACTTGCCTAAAATGAAGAGTCGTGATTCCATCCCAACTCTGACTCCTGTCTCAGTGCTGAGTATTTGGACCAACAGGAGCAAAACTATTTGACTCAACTAAAATCTCTAGTTTCTGTCTCTTAACAAGTTACATTATATATTAATACTTTGATAAGTTATTGACAAACATTGAAATAATAATAATTAATAATGCAAAATGATTGATTTTAAAGAAAATAAAACTCGGGGCATTTCTATATCAGTTCTGTGAGGAGAGCGAGTGGGCAGAATTGGAACAATTCTGTCATGCACAAATTTCATCAAAACAGTTTACTGGGGGAGGGCATTTAGTCTAGCAATTAACATACTGATTAAGATGCCTGTGTCTTATTTCATAGTACCTGGGCTCAATTCATAGCTCCAGCTCCAAATTCTAGCTCCCTGCTAATGATGACCCTGGGAGGCAACAGTGATGGCTCAGTTGGGTTCCTGACACCCACATGGGTAAGGTAGATTTCATTCCCAGCTCCCAGCTTAGAATCTGGCCCAGGCCCAGCCAGTGAAAACATTTGGGAAATAAAGCATTTGTCTCTCTATATCTGCCTCTCAAATAAGTAAAAGTTTTAAAGGGAGTTTATGTGTGTGTGTGTGTGTGTAGTTATTCATATTGGTATTTTTTTCTGTTACATATACTATTTGATGAAAGTTTTGCATGTTTGTTTTTTCTATTGCAATAAAGTAAATTGAAAATATTGTTCTAAATGAACTCTGAGAAGCAACTGAAAATTCCATATTTTTCTGATTCTATATAAATTACCCAAGCAGAAATTCCCAACATTAGCTTCTACACACTGGTAAGTAGCAGTCAATTTTACTTTATTTTTTAAAGTCTTGTTTATTTATTTGAAAGGCAGAGTGAAAAAGGTCAGGGGGAGATTTTCCATTTCTTTGTTTATTTCTCAAATGTCCACAACAGCTTGTCCTAGGCCAAGCCAAACCCAGGAGAGCCATGAACTGCATCCTGATATCCCACATGGCTGGCAGGAACCAACACACTGTGCTATCATCTTTTGCCTTCCAGGTACGGCCTGTCAGTAATATCCTGATTATCTAAAACTCAGCATTTTGGATAGATCCTAAGATGATAGAATAGGGAGAGAGCTTAAAGTTCTGGTCTAGGGGAAGATAATTTTTAAAAAGTGGAGAAAGTCCAGTCTCAGGGAAGAGTTAGTGAGAAAACTGCAGAGGAAACATCATGCAAGTTAGAGGGAAGCCTTGGGTCTAAGTGGAGGGTGTAGACATGCAACATGAACATGGACACAAAACAGGACCCCAGCAACCAAAAACCTCAGCATCAGCTTTGGAGAGTGAGGTGAGATCAGACAGCAGCAGCCCAAGCTGCTGATAGAGCTGAAGGGAGAGCCTGGCATGAGCCTGGCTTGGAGCCCTGCGGGGGACTGTGTACCAGCCAACCTAGGGGGAAAGGGGGGCATCTTTCTCTCTCCCCAACAATTGCTGAGAAAGGGAAGACACCATTTTGACTTAACTAACAGCTGTGATAGCTTGTGTCCCTGTGCCCAGCAATCAGCTGAAAGGCAATCCCTGTGTCTGGCACGGAGAATTGACAGGGGGCTGGGTATCCACTAGAACTGTGAGGTGCCCCCAGACTCCCAGCATGTCACTAGCTCTGGGGCTTAGGCTGCTAGGTGAAGTAAACACAAGTGGCTAGCTCTGGGAGCACCTCCACCCCTCTGTGGACAGGATGGACTGGCAGGAAAGAGTGGATCCTTGGAGCCCTATGACTCCCTGTGGGAGCCTTGTGTGCTGGGACTGTGAAAACACTGTGGCTGTGTGGGAGGGCACAGGGTGTGACTAGGTCTCTGGGCAGTCGCTGCCGGCAGCTCCACATGTTCAGAGATCACTGATTGCCTCAGGAGGGTCATTGCTGTGGGAGCTGTGCTCACACTGAGGACTGCCAGATCTTTTGTCTGATTCTTGTGGCACCACAAATGAATTTTGCACTCCCTGGGACTAGTGTTCAGGCATGGGTCACCTTGGAAGAGAGGAGGTGAGGGTAAGACAATGCCAGCAGAACTGATCAAAACCTCCCCTCTGATTAAGAGAGAGAGAGAGAGAGAGAGAGAGAGAGAGATTTACCATGCCCAACTCAGTGTCACCTTGGACACACTTCTTACCTTGGAGCACTGACAGAGCTACCTGGCCACACCCACCATATGTATCTGGATATTCACTGAAAGAGCAAACACTCCACTGAGCCACAGAGGCATAGCCCAAAGATAAAAGACATCAGAGGAAAAAAAAATAAGTTGCTCCACAAATGCCTAAAAATAAAAACAAAAATTTAAGAAACAAGAATAAGGAAGACAATATGACCCCCGAAGGAACACAATACTTTTATAGTGAATGTGAAGATGAAGAAATTGATGGAATGCCAGAAACAGAAATCAAAAAATTAATAGTAGGATTACTCAGAAGTAATCAGAATCAAATCCATGAATTCAGGAAATCTACACATGGCATGAATGAAAATATTTCC
Source organism: Oryctolagus cuniculus (assembly GCF_051225735.1). Lineage (NCBI taxonomy): Eukaryota > Metazoa > Chordata > Mammalia > Lagomorpha > Leporidae > Oryctolagus > Oryctolagus cuniculus. The sequence continues at coordinate 23,198,839 of NC_142867.1, read as the reverse complement.
CATGAAATTGAATTTTTAAAGAGAAATCAAAATTAAATAATAGACCTGACTAATTCAACAGATCAAATAAAAATGCAATGGAAAGCCTTAACAACATACTCAGTGAGACAGAAGAAAGAATATCCGAGTGAGAAACAAATCTCTGGAAATTTTGGAGTCAGACTAAAAAAAGAAAAGAAGAAATTAGAAAATTAAAAACAGTGTTGGAGATTTATAAGATAATATCAAATGATAGTATCTCATAAACATACAGGTCTTAGGAGTTCTTGAAGGCATGGAAAGAGAGAATGGATTAGGAAATCTTTGTAGCGAAATAATTACAGAAAACTTCCCTAATTTGGAGAAAAAAAGGGATGTCCAATATTGGAAGCACATAGAATTCCTAAAAGACATGACCAGAAAAGATCTTCACCCCAACACATTGTTGTCAAAGTTTCCACAGTAAAACATAAAGAAAAGATTCTAAAATGTGCATGAGAGAAATTCCAGACTAATTTTAAAGATTCTTCAATTAGACTAACTGTTGATTTCTCATCAGAAACCCTATAGGCTAGAAAAGAATAGTGAAATATAGTCCAAGTCTTAAGAGAAAAAAAATGTCAACCCAGAATACTTTATTCTGCAAAGCACTCATTTACAAATGGAGGTGAAATAAAGACCTTCCATAACAAACAGAAATTGAAAGAATTTGTCTCCACTTGTCCAGCTTTACAAAAGATACCTAAGGATGTACTACATACAGAAACACAGAAATGGTCATCGCTATGAAAAAATATGTGAAGCCAGAAAATCTTCAGTAAAATGCAAAGGAAATCCAAAGTAAGCAATAGGAATATTGGTGCCTACATCAAGAAATTGGAAATATCCAAATAAATGAGCTATCAATTCATAGCAAGTTCCTAGAAAACAACAGCAAAGCAAACCAAAAATTGGTAGGAAAAAAGAAATCATTAAACTTCGAGAAGGAATACATGAAATTGAAACCAAAAACAATACAAAATATCAGTGAAATGAAGACCTGGTTTTCTGAAAAATTAAACAAAATTGATACACCATTAGCCCAAATAACCAAGAAAGAAAGAATACTCAAATCAATAAAATTAGTGATGCAAAGGAAATATAACAACAGATACCATAGAAACAAAAAGAATCACCAGGAATTACTACCAACAAATCAGGAATCCTAGAACAACTGGATAGATTGGTGAACACATGCAACCTTCCAAAACTGAGTCATGAAGACACAGGAAACATAAACAGATCAACAAACAAGACAGAAATTGAGCTAGTAGTAAAGATCCTCCCCCCCCCACAAAGCCCAAGAGTGGAGGGCTTCATTGCTAAATTTAACCAGACATTTAAAGAAGAACAAACCCCAATTCTAGTCTAGCTATTCAAAACAATTGAAAGGGAGGGAATCTTCCCAAACTCCTTCTTATGAAGCCAGAATCACCTTATTTCCTAAACTAGAAAAAAAAGGTACAACAAAAAATAAGAACTACAGACCAATTTTCCTGTTTAACATAGATATAAAAGTCCTCAATAAAATACTAGTCAACTGAATCCAACAATACATAATAAAGATCAATCACCCAGACCAAGTGGGATTTATCCCTGCTATGGAGGGATGGTCCAACATTCACAAATCAGTCAGTGTGATACACCACATTAACAAATTGAGTACAAAATCAAGATGATTATCTCAATAGATGCAGAGAAGAAAATTGATCAAATACAATGTCCTTTCATGATAAAAACCTTAAGCAAATTGGGTAAAGAAAGAAAATTCCTCAATACAATCAAGGCAATTTATGACAAACTGATGGTCAGCATCTAATTGAATGGGGAAAAGTTGGAAGCATTCCCACTAAGGTCTGGAGCCAGATAAGGGTGCCCACTCTCACTATTGCTATTCAATATATTCCTGGAAGTTTTAACTGTAGCCATTAGGATAGAAAAGGAAATCAAAGGGAAACAAATCAAGAAGGAAGAAATCAAACTATCCCTATGTGTATTTGACATGATTCTATATACAGGGGATCTAAAAGACTCCACTGAGAAACTATTAGAACTCATAAAATAGTTGGGCAAAGTGCAGGATATAACATTCACACAAAAAAGTCAATAGCCTTTGTATACATTGAAAATGCTACAGCTGAGAAAGAACTTTTTTTTTTTTTTTTTTTTTTGTGGACAGGCAGAATGGACACTGAGAGAGACAGAGAGAAAGGTCTTCCTTTTCCCGTTGGTTCACCCCCTAATGGCTGCTGTGGCTGGTGCATCACGCTGATCCAAAGTCAGGAGCCAGGTGCTCCTCCTGGTCTCCCATGCAGGTGCAGGGCCCAAGGACTTGGCCTCCACTGCACTCCCGGGCCACAGCAGAGAGCTGGACTGGAAGAGGAGCAACCCGGACAGAATCCGGTGCCCCGACTGGGACTAGAACCCAGTTTATTGGCGCTGCAGGTAGAGTATTAGTCTAGTGAGCCATGGCGCTGGCCTGAGAAAGAACTTCTAATTTCAATCCTATTCACAATAGCTACAAAAAATTCAAATATCTTGGAATAAACCTAATCAAGAACATAAAAAAATCTCTACAATGAAAATTGCTAAACATTAAAGAAAGTAATAAAAGAAATGGAAAAATCTTCCATGTTCATGATTGGAAGAATCAAAATCATCAACATGTCCATACTACTGAAAGCAATTTACAGAGTCAGTGTGAGGCCAATCAAAATACCAAGGATATTCTTAGCATATATAGAAAAAATGATGGTGAAATTCACACAGGAGACCTGGAATGGCTAAAGCGATCTTATACAACACAAACAAACCTGGAGGCATCACAATACCAGATTTTAAGATATTCTACAGGACAGTTGTAATCAAAACACCCAGGTACTGGCATAAAAATAGACATATAGACCAATGGAACAAAATAGAAACTCCAGAAATCAATCCACACATCTACAACCAAGTTATCTTTGACAAAGGAACTAAAATGGATCCCCTTGAGTAAGGACAATCTCCCCTGCAAATGGTGCTGGGTATGAAGAAAAACCTCTACTTCACACCTTACACAAAAGTCTACTCAAAATGAATCAAAGGTCTAAATCTATGACCAGATTCCATAAAATTATTATAGAACATTGAGGCAACCCTGCAAGACATTAGCATAGGCAAAGACTGTTTGATAAAGATCTCAGAGACATGGGCAATCAATGCCAAAATTGACAAATGAGATTATATCAAGCTGAGAAGCTTCTCTGGCTGCAAAACAAATACTCAGCAAAGTAAAAAACTGTAAACTGGTCCAGCCACTATGGAAGAGTTCATGGAGATAGCTCAGAAATCTGAATATAGACCTAACATATGCCCTAGCCATTCCACGCCTGAGAATTTACCCAAAGAAAATGGAATAAGCATATGAAAAATTATCTGTACTCCCCATGTTTATTGCAGCTCAATTCACAATAACTAAGATATGGATAACTCAGATGTCCATCAACTCAAGACTGAATAAAGAAATTATGGGATCTGTACACCATGGAATATTACACAGTGGTAAAAAAAATAAAATCCTGTCATTTGCAACTAAGTGGATGCAATTGAAAAACATAGTAATTAAATAAGCAAATAACAGAAAGATTTATTAACACCATATGTTCTCCATGATCTCCATGATAGAGTACCTAAAAGTAATCTATAGAAGTGACATCGACACTTTGAGAAGCAATGACTTTGAACAGAGCTTGTCTCAACTGTTGAGGAACAGGTTTTTTTTGTTGTTGAACTATTTACTTTGAGTAGGGTTAATCTTATGTGTATAAAGTTAATTGAAAATAGATGGTAGTAAAATATAAGAATGGGAATAGGAGAGGGAGGAGGATGGGTAGATGTGTGGGTGGGAGGGAAGGAAGGATGGAAAGAATCACTATGTTCCTGAATTTGTATTTATGAAACACATGATGTTTGTATACCTTAAATCAAAGCAAATCAAAAACAATAAAGGCATACATATAGGATATATGTGTATATATATGCACATATATACATGCACACAAAATTTTTTATCTTTAGTACTTTATAATGTACTTTTAATTCTCAAATCTGGAGAAAAATAGATATTTATTTTCTGACACTTAAATATAAAGAGAACTGTATAAATCTTTGTCAAATAAAAACATACTATTCTAAACAACAAAATAAAATTCAGCATTTTTAATATTTTTAATCATGTCATTTATTCTTTAAATGTCTGTTTTTGCATAAAATAAATAAATATAATCAAAAGCAAGAAATTATTTCTCCCATGGTCAATGATCCCTTACCCCAAACAGGGATATCTGAGGTATCATGAGAGGTTAAGAAAGTATACAGAGAAAGGGATTACATAACTTGAATCTAGGAGGGCCAAATGGAAGCCAAAAATGTCTAGGAAAACTCCAAAAAAGAGAAGATACGATTGAAAGAACAGAAGGAACTAAAATATTAAAAGATAAAGGAGTCCCTTGCTGCAATAAAAAGGTATGATTATGAACACATTAAAGCTATTTCTAAACTGATTTCTTTTTCCTGAAGAAGGGCATTTTCCACAGAAAAGGAATAACAGTACATTTATTTTGGGATAACAAACATTCAAACAAAAATGCCAGTACTGAAAAAGAAATATGCTTAGATATATCAAGGCAAACTGTGCTGAATTTAAAACACCCATAATCTGGGTAAGATTCTGAATCTTACAGAACTTGATTTATGGATTTAACAAATCACTAGCAACTAATTTTAATAAAGTATGTGGATACATATCAAAAAATGAAAATAGGACATAATAACAACCCTTACATAGTCAAGGAATATCATTCCTGGACTGTTCATGAGAATATGAGACCATTACCAATGAAGAAGTATGATATAAAAACATTACAGTGGAGAACATCGTATTTCATAATTATATATGCCTACATTTTTTTTTTCCTGAGAGAAATGATGCATCCTCTAAGTGTAAAATATTATGGATTCTGTGTCATGGCCATTACTTTTATGTCTCACTAAATTGGGTTTAGAAATCTCTGCTCTGTAAGCATACAGAGATACATAGGTAAGATTTCTTTTCAAGCATACACCCAGACTGCCCTCATCTGTATCATCCCAATACAAATCGTTATTTTACAGTTAAACTTATGATGTTTCATTCTACCTGGCCAATTCTATTTAGTATCTTACAGAATGAATGAAAAAAAGTTGAACAGCTATTTCCCATAGCTCTTGGGGAGGCAGCACATTATGGGAGCTTTTGCATTTGGTCTTAGATAGCCTCTCATTCTGTTTTTCAAGGGGTGTGTGTGTGTGAGTGTGTGTGTGTTTAAAAAGGCAAATCAACAGAGAGATGGGGAGGTGACAGAGTGAGAAAGAAGGAGAGGTCTTTCATTTGCTGATTCTCTCCCCAAATGGTTTCAATAGCATGGTCTAGAACAGGCAGAGTCAGGAACCAGGAACTCCATCATGCTCTCCCACATGGGTGATAATCTTCTGTTGCCTTTCCAGATGCATTAGCAGGAGGCTGGGTGGGAAGTGGGGTATTAGGGACTTGAACTGGCAGTCTGAGATGGGATGCTGGGGTCAAAGGTGGTGACTTAACCTCAGCACCACAATGCCAGTCCCTTAGATGGACCTTCATCCTCAGCCATTTCGTATGTCTGAAATGTTAGGCAAATTATCTAATTTAGCTACTTTTTCTCATTTTACAATGGAAATTATTAAGACCAGCACCATAGGACTGCTCAGATATTTTATAATGTATTACATGTAAAATTGTAGCTAAATAGATTCTTCAAGCCTTAGAGAAAGAACTTCAGAGTACAAGCCAGAAGATGTAGGTTTAGGCCTTTGTCAAGCTTTATGCAAATTATGTAGCTTCATGGTATGACACTTATTTGTTAGCCACATTGTAAGTCTTTCTAAAAAGGATCTAAAGTACCACGTAGAGTAGTTAATGGGTTTGATAATATAGTTAAATGATGAATATGGAAGCATTTTGTGAACTGTAAAATTGCTAACTATAAAGTCAAAGAAATTTATTCATGCAATGAACAGTAACTACAGAGTTGGCACACATCTCAATGCCTATGTTTTCACCAGAATTCTGACCACTGCATCTCTATACTTACTATACTTTCACAAACTTTTTTATGTATTTAACTGGAATTCTGATGAGATTTTGGATCTCTACTCTTTATCACATAACACTGAACCATTTGGACAAAGCTTTTAACAATGACTGTTATATAACTATTGGAATCTTAGAGTTGGAAATTTTTCCATGGGGACCTTCTAGAATGAAACACACCTTGCAATAGTAAGAGAACAATCATGAACTAAAGTTTAAGTTTTGACAATTCAAAAAAACACAGCCTTTCAAGATTAATGTATTAAGTAACACGGCTTGACCTGAACTCAAGTGAATTTAATGTTTTCTCTAGGGAACATTTGCTTTCTTCCCTGCAGTTAGCTTGCCTTTTAATCTAATTTTGCAGCATATGAGGTTACTATTTTCATTTTCCAATTTATCAGCACCTTTCCATTTTCCAGATCATTACCATTTAAGATCTTCTGCTCATTCTTCTTGAGAGTTCCTAGAGTAATTAAAAGAATTCCTCCTGGTGGTTCCCTGACCTTTGGCAGTACGTGTCAAATGCTAGCTCTGTCACAGGGCTCAGAGACTTTATGTACACGTCTCCCACAACAGTGCTCTCTCCCATTTATACCTCTCTCATGGCATGCTCTCATGTATCCATGCAACTGAGATTCATTAAATGCCTTCATTGTGTCAAGCTGCATGATCATTGTGGCTTTAACTCTTCTAAGGGACAGTAAAAAACAGTTGCAATATGTTTTGATAAATGTTGCGATAAAAGTATCCAAAAAGCTCTTTCTGATTCCAGCAGTGTAGGGTCAGAAAAGGAAGGGTTCTCAACAGAGCAGAGTTGCATGCATATAGCACATTGAGTATAAATCACAGAGGAGTATTCAATAACTGTATGAAGTTTCATGGGCCCAGAGAAAGGGGGAATGCCACCTCTGATCAATTAAATAGTAAATCCTCTTTCTTCTCCTTGTAAATTTACTCAAACTCCATTCGCTTCTCTTATCCAATATTGCCTCTATCAACCAAGATAGCATCATTGCTCACCAAATTATTTTTAACCCCTAAGTTAAAATTGTTTCCTAAGTTTCCACTGTTGTCTGTTTTTTTCCGCACCACAGGGACTTTTTTTTTTTTTTTTTGACAGACAGAGTGGACAGTGAGAGAGAGAGACAGAGAGAAAGGTCTTCCTTTTGCCGTTGGTTCACCCTCCAATGGCCGCCGCGGCCAGCGCGCTGCGGCCGGCACACCGCGCTGATCCGATGGCAGGAGCCAGGAGCCAGGTGCTTTTCCTGGTCTCCCATGGGGTGCAGGGTCCAAGCACTTGGGCCATCCTCCACTGCACTCCCTGGCCACAGCAGAGAGCTGGCCTGGAAGAGGGGTAACCGGAACAGAATCCGGCGCCCCGACTGGGACTAGAATCCGGTGTGCCGACACCGCTAGGCGGAGGATTAGCCTAGTGAGCCGCGGCGCCGGCCCGCACCACAGGGACTTTAAACTTACTATTCTTCTTGCCTAGGACTTCATCCTAAATATTTGCTTGGGTGAGGATTTCTTACTTACCACGTTCAAATTACATATAGCGTTAATGAGCTTTTATCTAAAAATTCAGTAAGCTTTTTTCTACCAGATTATGTCAGTTATTACTGTACTTCTTCCTTTAAAACAATTATAATTTTAATTATTAATTTTCTTGCTTATTGTTGGCTTCACTGTACTAGAATATAAACTCTAAAGTACAAAGACCTTGGTTATTTTATTCAGCAATCTTTCTCAAGTTCCTGGAATGTACACAGCATATAGTTAGTTATCAACAAGCATCAGCTGATTGAATGAGAATGCAGAGGCAAGAACTAGGCAGAAAATTCCTTTCTATCTTGTAGCCATATTAATAAATAAGATAAACCTCCAGCCAAAATTTGCTTCATATATTAAGACTGGTAATGCTACAACACATCAAAATGAAAACATCTATTAGCTATATAATGAGACATTTGGGAGAGAACAAGAAAATTTTAAATCTTGTTCTAAAAGTTCTTAAGAAACTAAAGAAAGGAGATTGGACATAGAATTTTATTGTGGATAAGGTGTGAAGACAGGGTCAGGATTCTTGCATACGGATACGGCTTGAATCTCACAATTCCACAGATGGAAGTTCTCAGGATTTCTTGTAAACTTCTCCAGATATGGGCAGAAGAAGAGGGAAGAATAAAGCTTAAAACTTGCCAATCAAACATCATAGAATAAAGGCAGAGCTTTCTATAGAGAATGCCACCTCAGAGAGTCTAAACTATAAAAGGATGTACCTGGGAGATTATTGAAACATTTCTAGAATATGAGGCTTACTTTTTAGAAATATTGCTCAAGCTGAACTTTGGAGAAAGTGAAAATCGTGTGAGATAGAAAATAGGGAGGTCACTGAAGAGACTCTTGCAATAGTCTGTGTGATAAGCAATGGGAGCTCCCACCAGAAGCTCTTGGAGGTTATAAAGAAATATGTTATAGAAACAGGAATATATCTGAGAGACATATAATCCTTGTGGATTTTTCCTTTAGTGGGAAAAATAATTCTTAAAAAAATTTATTTTCTCAATATCTTCACTGATTTGGATTCTGCAAAACATCTGCAATAAGTTCACCAATTTCCACAGTAGCTTAAAGTAAAAGGGCATTATAACATGGACAATGATGGCATCCATTGGCCACATTTGAGAGTGAAGCTTCTAAAGATTACTTGAGTACATCAATTCAAGAGAACCATGCCAAGGAAGAGATATGTTATCAGTGTGGGGGCATTCATAATTCAGATGAAATCTTGAGCAGGTATTTCAGGGTCCCAACACTTTTGAAAATAATCATTAGTATTGGGCTGATATTTGAAGTGTTTATATTCTGTTTCAAGCTTTGTTTCTTATTGATCTCAAATCTTAACTGTTACACTGAGTCATAAGGACTTTTTCCACTTTTTCTGAAGATGTCTAAACCACTAGGCTGAAAACTTGCTCCTCATAGAACTATTTCTCTCTTCATTCAACCAATATTGATTAAGTATTTATTCTGTGAAAGTATTGTTCTAACAATTACTCAGGATATATTGAAGAGCATAGCAAACCCAACAAAAATTTTTTACCTAAGGAAGTTTATCTTATAGTAGATGGAAATAAAAAGGCAAGTAACAAATAAAATAAATAGATAAAGTGGATAGAATGCTCAATGGTTTAAAACACTACTGAGAAAGAGGAAAAATACAACAAATAACTGAAAGCGAAGCCTTTTTTAGAGGACAGGGAAGGGACAGTATTAACTAAAATGTTCACAGTAGACCTCATTGAGAAGGAGACATTTGAGGAATGACCTCAAGAAAGTGAATGATGAGCCATGTGGCAAACAACTCCAGGCAGCATACGTTTTACGACAGAGTTGTAACTGGAGTTTTAATAAAGAGGGTAATAACTATGACACAGGTAAGAGTGTCAAGGGCTAACAGGTGAAAATAAAGATATTTCAAGTAACTTGGCTTATACTATGGACTTTGAGGTAAAGAGTGAAAATCTGAACTGCTGTTATGTTCCTTTTGGGGAGTCATATTGTCTTTCTTCTTCTTATGTCTTGATTTATGTGTTTGTATACATTTGGGGAAATGCTTGTTGGTTTTCTCCTCTGATAGCTTTTATCTTTGAACTATGCCTGTGTGGCTTAGTGGGGTGTTTGCCACTTCAGTGGATTTCCAGAAGTGTGCGCTGGGTAGAGCCCGGGAGCTCTGGTAAATGCTCAAAGTGGGGTAAAAGTCCGGGTGACACCCAAGTTGGGAGTGGTAGATGTTCTCTATCGTCAGCAGTGGGGAGGGTATGATATATGCCAGTGTAATTACAGCCTCACCTCCTCTTTTCCAAAATGTAACCTACAATGGCTATAACCTCCACCCAGGCAGATGGAAGAACAGCACAAAGGATCTGTGTAGTACTCAGTGTGAACACAGAACCCTCTGCGATGACCCACACCAGGCAATCAGCAAGCTTTGAGCCTCTGAAGCCAGACACAGTGGTTTCCTAGAGATCCAACTACACACCACAGCCTGTCATGCTGTCACAGACTTCCCATAGTTATAGTACGCAAAGCTCCCACAGTCACAGGGTGCAGAGACTGCCCCATCCACCGAGAGACTAGGAGCTTTCCCAGAGCCAGATACCTGTGGGTGCTCTGCCTTGGTAGTTTGAGCCCTGGAGCCTGTGATAAGGTGGGGGATGGGAGCACCTCATGGACCTAAGTGGGTGCCCAGCCCCCTGCCAACCCTCTAGGCCAGACTCAAAGTCAGTGGAGATTTATCCCTCTGATAAAATGTCCTAATTGGACACCAAAGAGCTGCCACAGCCTCTAGTGGCATTAAGATGGCACTTCCTCCCTGCTGGTTGGATGCCCTTCCAGGGAATAGGGAGAAGGAGATGTGCTTTCCTTTCATTGGGTTAGATTTGAATTACATTCTTAACGAAAACTCTTGGCAAACATGTAAGTAGACTATAGGAGGTATAGCAAAGCTAAAGTGAGACTATTTGGGGAAGCCAAAATAATAATGGCTCAGAGCATATTGGAAATCGAAGAGAGACAGAGACAGGAATGTTGGACAGATGTTGGAACAGAGTTCTTAGATAAGCATAAATTTAGAAGTCATTAGTATTGCTCATATGTACGAATCCAAGTGAGAAAAGGCAAGAAATAAAGTTTCATTCAGACAACGATTATGAAATAAGTGCTCAAAGAAGGTGCTTAAGATGTAGTGATCTGGCCGACGGCACAGCTCACTAGACTAATCCTCTGCCTGCGCTGCCGACACTCCGGGTTCTAGTCCCAGTTGGGGCACCGGTTCTGTCCTGGTTGCTCCTCTTCCAGTCCAGCTCTCTGCTGTGGCATGGAAAGGCAGTGGAGAATGGCCCAAGCACTTGCACCCACATGGGAGACCAGGAGGAAGCACCTGGCTCCTGGTTTCAGATCAGTGCAGCACACCGCCTGTAGCGGCCATTTGGAGGGTGAAGCAACAGAAGGAAGACCTTTCTCTCTGTCTCTCTCTCTCACAGTCTAACTCTGCCTGCCAAAAAAAACAGGCAGCAATCTATGCCAGCAATGGACCAACAATGGTTTAAGTAGTTGGATCTCTGCTATCCATCTAGGAGACATGTATTGAATTCCTAGCTCCTGTCTGGCTTGGCCCAACCCAAGCTGTGTGGGTATTTGGAGAGTGAACCAGTGTTATCTGTTTATCTATATCTGTATCTCTGCCTTTAAAATAAAATAAAAATAACTAAATAAATAATTTTTGAAAAAAGAATGCCATTTTAGTAAGGTTGTCATACAGAGATACTAAACATAGACTGGCATCAGTTTTCAATCTATCAGTTTCTGCCACCAGGTAAAAATGTATTAAGTAACACCAATCACAGTCATTGAGTAAATGGAACCTGATATTTGAAAAGAGCAAACCAAAAGAGCACCAAACTAGACAATAAGAGGGGATCAATAAAGGCTGGTATTTGTGATATGTATTACAAAAATATTTTTAAAATACATCACTTTTCAACCAGATCCGCATGCCTTAAGGGCTGATTCTGAGGCCAGAGTGCTGTTTAGGACATCCACCATTCTATGGGTCTGCTGTGTATCTCACTTCCCATGTTGGATCGTTCTCTCCCTTTTTTATTCTATCAGCTAGTATTTGCAGACACTATTCTTGATTATGTGATCCCTTTGGTTCTTAGTCCTATCATTATGATCAATTGTGAACAGAAATTGATCACTGGGACTAGTGAGATGGCATTGGTACATGCCACTTTGATGGGATTGAATTGGAATCCCCTGGTATGTTTCTAACTCTACCATTTGAGGTAAGTCAGCTTGAACATGTCCCGAATTGCACATCTCTTCCCTCTCTTATTCCCACTCTTATATTTAACAGCGATCACTTTTCAGTTAAGTTTCAGCACTTAAGAAGAATTGTGTACTGATTACAGTATTCAACCAAAGGTATTAAGTAGAACAAACAAACAAAAAAAATACTAAGAGGGATAACATATTAAGTTGCACTCTCTGGCCTCAGAATCAGCCCTTAAGGCATGTGGATCCAGCTGAAATGCCCAAGAGAGTATTTCAGGCATGGAAAACCAAGACACTCTGGGGGGGAAAAAAAACCTAAATGAAAGATCTCTGCGAGTGAGATCCCAGTGGAAAGAATAGGTCATCAAAGAAGGAGGTACCTTTCTCTGAAGGGAAGAGAGAACTTCCACTTTGACCATGGCCTTGTTTAAATATGATCAGAGTCGGTGAACTCAGGGGGCTTCCATAGCCTTGGCAGCTCATGACAAGAGCCTAGGGTGATTACTGAGGCCATAAACAACAGTGTCAATTTGTTAAGTGAACAACAGGAGTCACTGTGCACTTACTCCTCATGTAGGATCTCTGTCCTTAGTGTGCTGTACATTGTGATTTAATGCTATAACTAGTACTCAAACAGTATTTTTCACTTTATGTTTCTGTGTGGGAGCAAACTGTTGAAATCTTTACTTAATGTATGCTAAACTGATCTTCTGTATATAAAGAGAATCGGAAATGAATCATGATGTGAATGGAAGGAGATACGGAGTGGGAAAGGGGAGGATTGCGGGTGGGAGGGACGTTATGAGGGGGAAGCCATTGTAATCCATATTCTGTACTTTGGAAATTAATATTCATTAAATAAAAGTTAAAAAAATACATCACTTTTCCCATCCCACCACATCTATCTGCTGCTACCATCTTGATCCTGGCTACCATCCTCACTGACCTAAACTGTTGCACTTGTCTTTAATTTGTCTCTTTAAATATCCTATCACCTCTTCAAACACATGCGAGGTGAGCCGAACCTCAATAGCCAGAGACACCAGCAGGCAAGCGGAAAGAGGAGACTAGAGGGAACGACCCTGGGGGGAAAAGTTCACCAGGCTAACTAGAAGAGAGAGAGAGAAAAAAAAAGTGACTGATACGGACATGGGTTTCTCTCTCTCAGCTCACCTCTCAAAGGCAAGCAAGACAAAGAGCAGGCGCCATCTTGGACATAAGTCATAAGCAGAGTGACCTCAGGTCTGCACCAGCCCTGAGCCTAGCAGAAAAACCTGACTCTGGGCGGGGTGAATTAACAGATTAGGACCTAGTGAATTTGTGGTGCTACTGAACTGAGACTGTGAAAAAAGAGATGTTGGGGGAGAGAACTCACGGAATTCACGTGAGTACTCTCCAGAGACGCTACAATTCTGTAACTTTGGCAACCCAGTGGGAGACTGAAGGAGAATTTGAGCCCACTCTGAGGGCAGAACTGATTCCCTGTGTGGTCCTTGGGAAAGAGCTTCCGATCTCTGGCTCCTGTGGGTATATCATTTGCCTGCTAACTACCTCCAACTTCGTTCAGCTGTGCGGAATTACTTCCCTTTTGAATGAAAGAAAGAAAGAAAGAAAGAAAGAAAGAAAGAAAGAGAGAGAGAAATCTACCAAGTCTAACCTGGGAGTGTCACCTTTGGCACACCAAACAGAGTTCTCAGGCCACACCCATCTCAAGCCTCTAAGGCTCCATCAAAAACAGACAGTCCACTTAATCTAGAGTCATAGTATAACAAGAAAAAGCACCACAGTGAAGAAACCAACTATCTCCAATATGCCAAATAACAAATGCAAAAACCGAGGTCATAAAAACAAGGAAGTCACTATGACACCCCCAAATGAAAAAGACACCCCAATTCAAGATTATGAAGATGATGAGATAGAAGAAATGCAAGAAGCAGATCTCAAAAAATTGATAAGAACATTAAGAAGTTCTCAAAAACAAATTCTTGAACTACAGAAATCCTTAATGGACAAGATAGAAAATCTCTCTCGTGAAAATGAAATATTAAGGAGGAATCAAAATGAAATGAAACAACTATAGAACAGGAAACTGTGATAGTGACGAGAAATCATAATGAAGTGAAGAATTCAATAGATCAAATGACAAACACATTAGAGAACCTTACAAACAGAATGGGTGAAGCAGAAGAGAGAATATCGTACTTAGAAGTCAGAGAACAGGAAAGGATACAGTCAGACCAAAGAAAAGAAGAGGAAATTAGAAATCTAAAACATATTGTCGGGAATCTTCAGGATACTATTTTTTTTTTTTTTTGACAGGCAGAGTGGACAGTGAGAGAGAGAGACAGAGAGAGAAAGGTCTTCCTTTGCCGCTGGTTCACCCTCCAATGGCCGCCGCTGCAGCCGGCGCACCGCGCTGATCCTGGCAGGAGCCAGGAGCCAGGTGCTTTTCCTGGTCTCCCATGGGGTGCAGGGCCCAAGCACCTGGGCCATCCTCCACTGCACTCCCTGGCCATAGCAGAGAGCTGGCCTGGAAGAGGGGCAACCGGGACAGAATCCGGCACCCCAACCGGGACTAGAACCCGGTGTGCCGGCGCCGCAAGGTGGAGGATTAGCCTATTGAGCCACGGCGCCGGCTCTTCAGGATACTATTAAAAAACCCAACATTCGGGTTCTAGGAGTTCCTGAAGGCATGGAGAGGGAGAAAGGATTAGAAGGCCTTTTCAGTGAGATATTAGCAGAAAATTTCCCAGGTTTGGAGAAGGACAGAGACATCCTAGTACAGGAAGCTCACAGAACCCCTAATAAACACGACCAAAAGAGATCCTCACCACGACACGTTGTAATTAAACTCTCCACAGTGAAACATTAAGAAAAGATCCTAAAATGTGCAAAAGAGAAACGTCAGATTACTCTCAGAGGATCTCCAATCAGACTCACAGCTGACTTCTCATCAGAAACCCTACAAGCTAGGAGGGAATGGCGAGATAGAGCCCAGGTACTAAGACAGAAAAACTGCCAGCACAGAATAGTATATCCTGCTAAGCTCTCATTTGTGAATGAAAGTGAAATAAAGACCTTTCATAGCAAACAGAAATTGAAAGAATTTGTCGCCACTCATCCAGCCCTGCAAAAGATGCTTAAAGATGTGTTGCACACAGAAACACAGAAACATGGTCATCAAAATGAAAGTAGGTAAAGGAAGGAAACCTCACAGCAAAAGATCACAGGGAATTCAAAGCATATATCAGAACTTATCTTTGGCAAATGGCAGGGCAAAGTTACCACTTATCATTAGTCACTTTGAACGTGAATGGCCTGAACTGTCCAGTTAAAAGACACCGCTTGGCTGATTGGGTTAAGGAACAAAACCCATCTATTTGCTGCTTACAAGAAACACATCTTTCCAACAAAGATCCATACACACTGAAAGTGAAAGGCTGGGAAAAGATATACCATGCCAACAGAATTGAAAAAAGAGCGGGCGTAGCCATCTTAATATCGGACAACATAAACTTTACCACAAAAACTGTTAAGAGAGACAAAGAGGGACACTATATAATGATTAAGGGATCAATTCAACAGGAAGATATAACAATTATCAATGTATATGCACCTAACTACAGGGCAACAGTTTATCTAAAAGATTTATTAACGGACTTAAAGGGAGACTTAGACCCCAATACAATAGTACTGGGGGACTTCAACACTCCACTCTCAGAAATAGACAGATCAACAGGACAAAAGATCAACAAAGATACAGTAGATTTAAACGACACTATAGCCCAAATGGATCTAACAGATATCTACAGAACTCTCAATCCCACAGCTAAAGATTTTACATTCTTCTCAGCAGTACATGGAACCTTCTCTAGGATTGACCACATACTAGGCCATAAAGCAAGTCTCAGCAAATTCAAAAGAATTAGAATCATACCATGCAGCTTCTCAGACCATAAAGGAATGAAGTTGGAAATTAGTAACTCAGGAATCCCTAGAGCATACGCAAACACATGGAGATTGAACAACATGCTCCTGAACGAACAGTGGGTCATAGAAGAAATTAAAAGAGAAATCAAAAATTTTCTGGAAGTAAATGAAGATAACAGCACAACATACCAAAACTTATGGGACACAGCAAAAGCAGTGTTAAGAGGAAAGTTTATATCAATAGGTGCCTACATCAAGAAATTGGAAAGGCACCAAATAGATGAGCTTTCAATTCACCTCAAGGATCTAGAAAACCTACAGCAAACCAGACCCAAATCTAGTAGGAGAAGAGAAATAATTAAAATCCGAGAAGAAATCAACAGGATTGAATCTAAAAAAACATTACAAAAAATCAGCCAAACGAGAAGCTGGTTTTTTGAAAAAATAAACAAAATGTACACCCCATTGGCCCAACTATCTAAAAAAAGAAGAGAAAAGACCCAAATCAATAAAATCAGAGATGAAAAAGTAAACATAACAACAGACACCACAGAAATAAAAAGAATCATCAGAAATTACTACAAGGACTTGTATGCCACCAAACAGGGAAATCTATCAGAAATGAATAGATTCCTGGACACATGCAACCTACCTAAATTGAACCAGGAAGACATCGAAAACCTAAACAGACCCATAACTGAGACAGAAATTGAAACAGTAATAAAGGCCCTCCCAACAAAGAGAAGCCCAGGACCAGATGGATTCACTGCTGAATTCTACCAGACATTTAAAGAAGAACTGACTCCAATTCTTCTCAAACTATTCAGAACAATTGAAAAAGAGGGAATCTTCCCAAATTCATTCTAGGAAGCCAGCATCACCTTAATTCCTAAGCTGGAAAAAGATGCAGCATTGAAAGAGAATTACAGACCAATATCCCTGATGAACATAGATGCAAAAATCCTCAATAAAATTCTTGCCAATAGAATGCAACAACACATCAGAAACATCATCCACCCAGACCAAGTGGGATTTATCCCTGGTATGCAGGGATGGTTTAATGTGCGCAAGACAATCAATGTGATACACCAGATTAACAGACTGCAGAAGAAAAACCATATGATTATCTCAATAGATGCCGAGAAAGCATTTGATAAAATACAACACCCGTTCATGATGAAAACTCTAAGCAAACTGGATTTGGAAGGAACATTCCTCAATACAATCAAAGCAATCTATGAAAAACCCACAGCCAACATCCTATTGAATGGGGAAACGTTGGAAGCATTTCCACTGAGATCTGGTACCAGACAGGGATGCCCACTCTTGCCACTGCTATTCAAGATAGTTCTGGAAGTTCTAGCCAGAGCTATTAGACAAGAAATAGAAATTAAAGGGATACAAATTGGGAAGGAAGAACTCAAACTATCCCTCTTTGCAGATGATATGATTCTTTATTTAGGGGACCCAAAGAACTCTACTAAAAGACTATTGGAACTCATAGAAGAGTTTGGCAAAGTAGCAGGGTATAAAATCAATGCACAAAAATCAACAGCCTTTGTATACACAGACAATGCCATGGCTGAGGAAGAACTTCTAAGATCAATCCCATTCACAATAGCTACAAAAAAAAAAAAATCAAATACCTTGGAATAAACTTAACCAAGGACGTTAAAGATCTCTACGATGAAAATTACAAAACCTTAAAGAAAGAAATAGAAGAGGATACCAAGAAATGGAAAAATCTTCCATGCTCATGGATTGGAAGAATCAATATCATCAAAATGTCCATTCTCCCAAAAGCAATTTATAGATTCAATGCAATACCAATCAAGATACCGAAGACGTTCTTCTCAGATCTGGAAAAAATGGTGCTGAAATTTATATGGAGGCACAAGAGACCTCGAATAGCTAAAGCAATCTTGTACAACAAAAACAAAGCCGGAGGCATCACAATACCAGATTTCAGGACATGCTACAGGGCAGTTGTAATCAAAACAGCATGGTACTGGTATAGAAACAGATGGATAGACCAATGGAACAGAATAGAAACACCAGAAATCAACCCAAACATCTACAGTCAACTTATATTTGATCAAGGATCTAAAACCAATAGTTTTTTTTATAATTAAAATAATGTTAAAATTATATATAATGTCTTGAGAGCTAATTCAAGTACCATATATGAGCTATTTTAAGTTATACAATTCTCTGGTTTTAATGTAGTCACTAATTGTGCAGCCATTAAAGTTTTATGATGTTCCCATTACCTCAACAAGAAATACCATACCCATTAGTTGTCACTTCCTGTTGCACCTTCAAAGCATAGCCAACAACAACATACTTTCTAAAGCTCTATTCTGTACTGCATGTACTCATACACATTATGGGATTTTTTTTAAATGAACATATTATTTTCAAGGTTCATCTGTGTCTTGCTATGGATCAGTACACTAAATAATATTCCCAAATACCATTCTCTAGTATGGATAAGCCACATTTTCTTAATACATTCATCAGTAGACATATTTAGACTGTTCTCACTTTTTTATGATTACATATAATGAGGCTGTGACTTCCATGCACAATTTCTGTGTAAATATATAGTTCTCATTTATCTTGATATATGACCCTATGTATCATAACTAAAAAAAATCACCTAACATAAGATGGTGAAGATTTCTTCCATTGACTATTTTTGGTTCTAAGAGTTGCAAAGTTTCAACTCTATGATATATTTTGGTATATTTTGGATACAGTGTCAGATAATACTTCAATTTCATTGTTTTGTATATGGATACCCCACTGTTCTACTATGAATTATCCCAAAGATTTCACCTCTGGAATTAACTGACATAAAGTTAGGATTTATTTTTTGAGCACTAAATTCTATGTTATTGATCTGTAAGTTAACCCTTGTACCAGTATCACACTGTCTTCATTGCTATAATTTTGTAATGAGTTTTCAAATTGGGAGGTATAAGTTCTCTAACTTTCTTGTTGAATTTCTTTTCATATTCTGGTTTCCTTATGAGTTTGTGGTCATATTGTTATTTTCTGCATGAATAGGGAGATCTTGACATTGAGTCTGCATATCTTGATATTATTGTGATTTTAGAAATATTAATACTTCAAATCCATGACCATGATATGCTTCAATTTACTTGTCATATTTAATATCTTCCTTTTCTTTAAAAGATTTATTTATTTTACTTGAAACCCACAGTTACACAGAGAGAGGAGAGGCAGAAGGAGAAAGAGAGAGAGAGGGAGAGAGAGAGAGAGAGAGAGCCAGCGAGGTCTTCCATCCGCTGGTTCACTTCCAAGATGGCCTCAATGGCCAGAGCTATGCTGATCCAAAGCCAGGAGCCAGGAGCCTCTTCTGGGTCTCCCATATGGGTGCAGGGGCACAAGGACTTGGGCCATCTTCTACTGCTTTCCCAGGCCACAGCAGAGAGCTGGATCGGAAGTGGAGCAGCTGGGTCTCAAACCGGTGCCCATATGGGATGCCAGCATTGCAGGTGGTGGCTTTACCAACCACACCACAGCACCGGCCTCTAATATCTTTCTTTTTTTCTCATTTTTCTTTTTTTTTTTTTAACTTTTACTTAACAATATAAATTTCCAAAGTACAGTTTATGGATTACAGTGGCTTTTACCCCCCCCCATAAATTCCCTCCCACCCGCAACCCTCCCATCTCCTGCTCCCTCTCCCATTCTACTCACATCAGGATATATTTTCAATTATCTTTATATATAGAAGATCAATTTAGTATATACTAAGTAAAGATTTCAACAGTTTTCACCCACACAGAAACACAAAGTTTAAAGTACTGTTTGAGTACTAGTTATAGCATTAATTCACATTGTACAGCACATTAAGGACAGAGATCCTACATGAAGAATAAGTGCACAGTGACTCCTGTTGTTGACTTAACAAATTGACACTCTTGTTTATGACGTCAGTAATCACTCTAGGCTCTTGTCATGAGTTGCCAAGGCTATGGAAGCCTTTTGAGTTCACCAACTCCAATCTTATTTAGACAAGGTTATAGTCGAAGTGGAAGTTCTCTCCTCCCTTCAGAGAATAGTACCTCCTTCTTTGATGGCCCGTTCTTTCCACTGGGATCTCACTTACAGAGATCTTTCATTTATTTATTTATTTTGCCAGAGTGTCTTGGCTTTCCATGACTAAAATACTTTCATGGGCTCTTCAGCCAGACCCACATGTCTTAAGGGCTGATTCTGAGGCCAGAGTGTTATTTAGGACATCTGCCATTCTATGAGTCTGCTATGTATCCTGCTAGGCTTCAGAGAAGATGCTTTGCATTATGAAATGTATTACTAAGTATTTTAACATTTCAATTCTATTGTAAATGAATTTCTTAAAAGCTTTCATGTTTTGCTATTTTATAAGTTTGATATAATATGATATTGTACATATTTGTAATTTGTATGTATAATGAATCCCATATCTTTCACCCTTTCTGAACTCATTTGTAAGTTCTGTTTACCAGTGGATTACTAGGATTTTCTTTATACAACATAGTGTCATTTTTGAATAACAATGGTTTTATTTCTTCCTTCTTATTTGGGATGACTTTTATTTTATTTTTTTATTTCACCAACTTGAACCCTGAGTAAAATTTTGAATACACATGATGACAGTATATATTTGGTGTTGTTTCTGATTATAGGTGGAAATATTAAATCTTTTACCAATAAGTATGACGTTAGCTGTGGGCATCTTGTAGTTGCTCTTTATTAGGCTTAAGAATTTTTTTTCTTAAGAAAGAGTATTGGCTTTTATCAAATTTTTTTTCATATACATTGATGTGTTCTTATTTTTTCTTTTTATTAACAGGGTGTGCTATATTAATTAAATTTCAAGATGTTAAATTAATCTTTCATTACTGGGATAAATATCACTTGGTAGGGTATAAAGTTCTTGTGTGTTTGTTGCTTGGTTTGGTTTTCTATTATTTTTGGAGGATTTTGGTAGCTATATTCATGAGATACTAGTATGATCTCAGTGTGATGTCTTTGTTGTGTTTTGCTGTCAGAATATTAGTGACTCATGGTTTGAATTTGTGTGTTTTCTCCTGTTCTGTTTTTGAAAGAGTAGGTGCAAAAGTGGTGTTAATACTTTAAATGTCGGATGGTAGTCATCAATAAAACCATTTAAGTCCGGGCTTTTTTCATCATAGAAGGGATCTTTAAATTGCTAAATTAATTTGTTTTGTATGGGTCTACTCAGATATTCTGTATGTGATTCATTGACTTTTAATAGTTTGTGTCTTCCTAGGAATTTGACCATTTAATCTAAAGATCTTAATGTGCTTACATCCAGTTGCTCCCAGTGGCCCTTCATATTCCTTTTTTTTTTTTTTTTTTTTTTTTTTTTACAGGCAGAGTGGAGTGTGTGAGAGAGAGACAGAGAGAAAGATCTTCCTTTGCCGTTGGTTCACCCTCCAATGGCCGCCGCAGCCGGCACACTGTGCCAATCCGAAGCCAGGAGCCAGGTGCTTATCCTGGTCTCCCATGGGGTGCAGAGCCCAAGGACTTGGGCCATTCTCCACTGCACTCCCTGGCCACAGCAGAGAGCTGGCCTGGAAGAGGGGCAACTGGGACAGAATCCGGCTCCCCAACCGGGACTAGAACCTGGTGTGTCAGTGCTGCAGGCGGAGGATTAGCCTAGTGAGCTGCAGCGCCGGCTCATATTCCTTTTTTATTACTGATATTTTGGACGAGTATCTCATCCTTCTTTCTCAGGAATTTCTTCTGATTTTAATAATTTCAATCATCTTTGTGTTTTTTGGTCAGAAGAACTAAAAAATTATTTTCAATTTTATTGATCATTTCAAAGAATCAACTTTTAATATTATTTATCTGCATCATACTCTTTAGTGTTTCCTTCTTTTAGTGCTTTGGGCTTAGTTGGTTTTTCTTCTTCCAATTTCTTAAGGCAGGAAGTTAGGTTATTGACCTGAGTTCTTCATTCTTTAAAATTATTATCATTTAAAGTTGTAAGTTTTCCTCTAAGAACTGCTTCCTATGCACCCCATAGGTTTTGACACATTATTAGTATTATTTTTAAGATTTATCTATTTATTTGAAAGGCATAGTTACAGAGAAGTAGAGGCAGAGAGAGAGAGAGAGAGAGAGAGAGAGAGAGAGAAGTCTTCCATCCATTGGTCCACTCACCTCAAAATGGCCCCATATCCAGAGCTGTTCTGATCCTAAGACAGGAGCCTGGAGCTTCTTCTGTTGTCTCCCATGCAGGTGCAGGGGCCCAAGCACTTGGGCCATCTTCTACTCCTTTCCCAAGGCATAGCAGAGTTGGATCGGAAGTGGAGCAGCTGGGACTTGAACCAGCACCCATGTGGGATGCTGGCACTGCAGGTGGTGGCTTTACCTGCTATGGCCACAGCATCAGTCCTGGCACATTATGTTTTCATTTTCTAAGTATGTATTTTTTAATTTCCACACAGTTGTGGATTTCCCCAATTTCCTTTTGTAGCTGATTTCATGCACTTATGGTTTTAGAGCATTGCAATTCTTTTAAATTTACTGATGCTTCTATTATGCTGTAACATACTGTATACCTTGGAGAATTTTTCTTGTGTGCACTGCAGAAGAACATGCTCTCCACTATACTTAGGGGAGTTATTTTATAGACATCTGTTAGGGATAGTTGAGCTCTACTTTTTAGAAGTCTATTACCTTGTTGATCTACTTAGTTGTTATACACAATAATCTAAAAGGTGGTATTTAAGACTTTTACTTCTCCTTTTTGTTTTGATCAATGTAATTAATGTTTTGTCAACTTTGCTGATCTTTTCAAAAAGCCAACTCTTTTTTTTTCCCTTTTCAGTTCTGTCAGTTTTGCTTAATGAATTTTAGAGCTGTGAGAATTAGAGACATGTGCTTTTAACATTTATATTTTTGAAGCTTTGATCCTTTTCCAGTAAAAAATGTCCTTCTTTGTCTCTAGTAACTATTGTGATCATATTGTCTACTTTATTATCACCATTTAGCTGTTTTTACAATTATTGTGATGAAACATATTTTTCCAGCATGTTTGTGTACTTAAACTTAAAATGTGTCTTTTGTAGACAACACAGTTGAATCATGACATTCTGTTGTGTTTTTCTGCATTTTACCAGTCTCTGCCTTTTGATGGTTTAATATACTTCATATAATGTAACTCTTAAATGTTGTGTCTGTTAATGTGCTATTTATTTCCTGTATGTCTTAGGTGTTTTTGGTTCCTCAATTTCTCCATTAATTCTTCTGTGATTAATGAATGTGGCTAATGAATTGATCATTGCGTTGTGCTGTTATATTTTAAATTAAAGATTTAAAAAGGTTTAAAGCAAAAACATGTTTTCTGCCATTTATATTTACCTCTATTTCACCATTGCTACTGTGTTTTCTTTATTCATGTCAATTTGAATTATTGTCTAATGTCTTTTTAGGATAGCTGGGAGGATTCTCTTAAGCATTGCTTATAGGGAAAGTACTGCCATCAGATTCTCTCACTCTGAGTTTATCTGGGGATGTGTTAATTTCACCTTCATTTTTAAGGAGAGTTTTTCTGGATTTAAGATTTTTGGTCTCATTCTTGTTCCTTCACACTTCAAATGCATTTGTCTGTTGTGTTCTGAACTTCATGGCTTCTGATAAGTGAGTTGTTACTCCTACTACACATCCCTTGTATGCAATGCTATTTTTCTCTTGCTACGTCAAGAGTCCCCTCTTACTTTGATTTTCAGTGATTTGAATATCATGTGTCTGGATCTGTTTGAGTACAATCTAGTTGGAAACCTTTGCGCTTTTGGAAATGTAAATTAATTTTCAGCCAATTTAAGAAGACTATGACCATTATTCCTTCAAATAGTCTTTCTTCTCATCCTTTTTCCTCTCTTCTCCCTTAGACAGCCATTATGTATGTATTGGTATATTTGTTCACCAACTCTCTGAGATTCTGTTCATTTCCTTCACTGTTAATTTTTTTTCTTTTTGATGTTCATTTTGCATAACCTCAAATGAACTGATTCTTTCTTCTACCATATCAAATCTGCTTTGAGATTGTTGAATGATTTTTTTTTTCTCCTTGGTTATATTTTTCATTTCAGAAATTCTTTTTGGTTCTTTATGTTTCTATTCCTTTATTAACATTTTCTAGTAAGAGAGACATTTATTACAACTCCCCTTATTTTCTTAGACAGGATTCCTTTTGTTCATTGAGTATATTTATAAGAATTGATTTAAAGTCTGGGTAGTAAATAGAACATTTGAAGTTCTTCAAGGACAGATTTAATGACTTTGTTTCTCTGTTTATAGGCCATGTTCTCCTATTCTCTTGTATATCTTCTTTTTTTAAATTTGTATTTAAAATTTTTGATTTCTTTAGTTGAAAAGCAGAAATACAGAGATAAGGGGAGAGAGAGAGAGAGAGAGAGAGAGAGAGATCTTTCATGCTCTGGTTCACTCCCCAAATGCCATCAACAGCCAGGGCTGGGCCAGGCCAATGCCAGGAGCCAGAAGCTTCTTCTGGGCCTCTCATGTGGGTGCAGAATCTCAAGCACTTGCGTCATCTTCCACTGCTTTCTCAGGTTTATCAGCAAAGAGATGCATCTGAAGTGGGACAGTCAGGTCTAGAACAGGTGCCCACATGGGATGCCGGCACTGCAGCTGGGAGCTTAACCTTTTATGCCATGGTGCTGGGTCCCCTTTGTATATCTTCTAGACATTTTTTAAGTGAGAATTTTAAATTATATGAGGAGATCTTTAAAATGTTCATGAAACAAGCATATTATCTTTTTATTCCACTTGTCAAAAACTTTTTGAATCACACTGGTATAGTGGCAACTCTGCAAATCAGATCTTCCAGTTATCCCCTCCCTCTACAGAATATTTTGTTGTTTTTGTTGCTGCTACTGCTATTGCCATATGCTTAGGGAATTTCTTGGTCCAATTCTGCAACCTCCATACTCTCCGTGTTGGATGTAACTATTGACTGAACTTTCTGCTTGATTGACTCAGTGGCTAGCTTGTGATTGGACAGATTTTTTTTTTCTCAAATGTCTTAAACCAGTAAATCCTCCATGCTTTGTGTGTGTGTGTTTGTGTGTGTGTGTGTATTAGGAACATGTTCAACACACTGGGTCTTTTACTGCCTGCTTGCAAAGAACCACAAAGTCTGCCAGACATGAATAATGAGGCCTACTTTGGTCTTTCTTAAAATCTAGAATACATACAGGTACCTGCACTGCTTTGCATATGCATATAGCCACTAAACCCCAGGAATGTCAGAATTTTCCAGAGGACTTTTTTTTCCAGTCTCTTGTCTGCCTCAACTGGTTTTACTTAGGCAGTTGTGCTGCTATCAATTACCAGTGATTGCCAACGAATACCTGGGGAGAAGGTCCTAACCATGGAACCATCTCTCAGTTGGGTCAAAAAGGACAAGTCTTGTGGAAGAGGCTTTTCCAGTGAAGTGTCAGGTAGGTCAGATAGTGACAACTGTTAGTTTTCAAGACACCTGGGGACATGGGAAATGGCAAATTGGGAAAACGCGAGCCAAAATACCACGAACTCACTGTGTTCACTGATCTCCCGTTAGTTTTTATATATAGTCCTCCAGTTTTTGCAAGGCTCTGGTTAATTTCCAGAGTTCTGAACAAGTTAATTTTAACAACTCTTGTTGCCTTTATGATGGAATAGAGGTCCATACTTTGCCATTCTAAAATCCTCCCCTAATATTTTTTAAACACTAGACTAAGCATTTAACTCCTTTTTAAAAACGATGCAATAGTTTCATTTTAATTTTCAGATAACATCCCATAAAATGACCTAGAACTCCCAGATAATCTGGTGCTACCTATCTCTGAGCCTCAAACTCCAGCATTCCCCTCCCAGACCTCCTTTTTTTTTTTTTTTTTTTTTTTTTTTTTTTTTTTTTTACAGGCAGAGTGGATAGTGAGAGAGAAAGACAGAGAGAAAGGTCTTCCTTTTGCCGTTGGTTCACCCTCCAATGGCCGCCACAGCTGGAGTGCTGCGGCCGGCGCACCACGCTGATCCGAAGGCAGAAGCCAGGTGCTTCTCCTGGTCTCCCATGGGGTGCAGGGCCCAAGGACTTGGGCCATCCTCCACTACACTCCCGGGCCACAGCAGAGAGGTGGCCTGGAAGAGGGGCAACCGGGAAAGAAGCCGGCGCCGCTAGGTGGAGGATTAGCCTATTGAGCCGCGGCGCCGGCCCCAGACCTCCTTTCAATACCTGTTGTAAACCACCTTCCTGCTGGCATTTTGCAAAGAGTATCCTTTTGCAAATAACACATTCCATCTCCCCATACCACCCTGCTAATTTATATCAACTCTCAGGTCTCCCTATAAATGTCACTTCCTGGGAAAACCTTTTTTCTCTCACAGGGAAGATTCAGTTTCTGCATGAAACACTCTCTTGACACCCTGCGTTTCTTCTTCTATAGCACTTACCATAAATGTAATGAAATGGAAGTTGTTTATTTTTTCAATGCTAACAACTATGATAGAAATTTAATCTAGCTCAGAGGAAAACGTTCAATAAATATTTGTTGAAATGAATGAATGAATGAATGAGTGGGAGAACAGAAGAAATCTATCATATACATATCTGGCCACAGAAATTGTTCTGTCTTAGGAAGTGGTGACAAAGAGAAGGGCAAGCAACATCTGTGAGACACCCGAAACTCCATACTGACTTTACTGCTCCAGTCAGTGTGCAGTAGGCGGGCATACAGGTTAAAATGGATTAGGTTTGTGAACTGGAAGACCATGCCTTTGCCATGCCCCTGGGTGACCTCACACCATAATTGATACCTTCACCAGGCCCCTGTGTGACCTCATCCCCCTACCTGGCCACATCTGGGTGCCCACCAGCCAATCAGGTTAATTAACCACTCCCCTTTGGAAGTGGGTTAAAGGCCTGGGACATGGTGTGTCCAGCCCTTCTCTTCTTCCCTGGCCTCTTGCCAGGAGGGGGCTTGCTGTAGCCCTGCACCTCCAGAGTACGTGGCCTTCAGACCCCTGCCCTAGGCTTCCTGGCCTCAATGCTCCTCCACGTGGCTGGTTCCTGGTGCTCGGTATGAATCCAGATTTACCTCTCTCCCTTAATGAAGCTGTCGCTCTCTTATGCATCTTTCTCACTAAATAAAGGCTTAAAATGCACCATGCTGCCTCATTTATATGTGCCGGTATTTAGAATTCTTCTCTAAATATTAGGCAAGAACCCTCTCGGGCTTATTAATATTGGGGATTTATTAATAAGTGTATGGTGATATCGTATGGCACCCCAAATTCCGGTAGCATATCTGGTACCCCAGATGGCGCTTCTGGGGAACTTTAAGGGGCCACATTTTTGTATAAATTTTAGGGGTCATCTCCGATATCAAGTGCACATCCTCTAAAAATATAATTTTTTAAATTAGAGGATTATGCTATTAAGGGTAACATTGCTTCATCTCCCTGTATAAATGAGTATGTCTTCCAGAGGAACAAAGGATTTTTGCAGCAATTAACAATATAGACTGTAGATTTCATGAGAATGTCTTACCAATAAGCCCTAGAAATTCTGTAATTTATTTGGTAACCCAGGAGCATGGGTATATTTTGAGATCTCTGAATATATCTAACATGCAGCCACACTGAGAGCCACTATAAATATAAAGATATTTTGTCTCAAGTTTGTAGTTTGTTTCTGTTTGTCTTCCATTTGAGGTGTTCATGTCTTTACAATACAGGAAGAGTAATAAAATTTGAGAAGGCTATGAAAAATGACAATCTTAGGAATATAGAAAGATAAGTAATAACCTAGTTGTGTGTCTCAAACAAAAAAAAAAAAAACAAAGTAAAGGTACTGTTCATATTTGAAATGATAGAAAAAAAAGCTTGTCTCTGGGGAAGAGACAACTGCTTTCTGCTAATACACTCCAGGGTGGCTTTGTGGTTGCCTTGATTAATTGGTGACGATGAAATAACCAGTGCTCAGGGATACATGAGACAGCAAAGGATTGTAAGTGACAGTTTGCTGTTAAAATTCATCAGCCCCTGCAAAGTGCCTTGATTAATGAAGTCACCGTGCCTGCCTCCACCCTGAGAAGGGGGCCGCTGTGGGAGGAAAGAGAAAACAAATTTGCAAGGATGCTCTCACTAAAGAGGTTCCGCACCCAGGTGCATTTAATCTATCTGTTGTTGCATTAAGTGCGTACCTTCTCCCTCTCAATTGTTCACTGGCACTGCCATTAATCACAGACCATTGTAAAGAAAAGGCAAGTAGGGAGGAGGTAGGAGAGACCACGATTTCCTTCTCAGCTTGTAGCTGAGGAGAATGATGGGTAAGCAGGCGACACAGGAGGGGAGCTGCTGGGTTATGACCAACCAGAGGAACTTAAAACAGGATCTGCAGAGTTGAGCCTCAGAAGGCCACAGCTGGATGCTCCTTTGCTTGTCACTGCCTCTTTGGAGCAGAGGAGGTTCTTGATGCAACATCTCCATCTACAGCTGGCTAGCAGAACTGCTCCCAGGGAGTCAAGCTCCAGAAACGGCCCAGGGGTTTTGCAAATCAGTACCCTAGCTGAAGAAGCTGGGCAACATTGGTTTCCATGGCGCAGGACTGCCTTCCTTGGTGTCTGGTCCTATAGCATGCCATCCTAGACAGTCAGGCTAGTTCAATCTGAATCTGCACAAAGAAAAGATTCTCATGAGAGCTCATGAATGACCCTTTTGTCACTGGAGGAAAAAAAGAATAAAAAAAAAAAAGCACAAAAATCCTGCAGTCTGCCCAAACATTGGTAGCTGACCTAGTAGGAGAGCGCTGCTGTTCTGCGTTAGAGCTTCCTTTGAAATGCCTTGAAGGATTTTTAAGAACTGTTTTTCTGAAATCAGTGCTAAAAATCTTTCTGGGATGCTATATTCAATATAAAAAAATCTCATTTTAGTGGTATATGGTCATACATGTAACATCTGCATGCTTTTTAGCACATAAAGAATGCCATCCTAGTACGACAGGGTTGAAATTCCTAATATGTGAATAGTGGAAGGGTCGGTTGGAAATCTATACTTCTACAGTGCTCTTGCTGTGTCCTAACAGTTTACAAACATGATCTCATTTAATAGCAAAAAAAAAAAGAAAAGAAAAGAAAAAAGAAAAAAAAAAAACCCTGCAGCAGGTACTATTATTTCCTGATTTTATAAATAAGAATAATTCAGTGAAGAGACTTACAGAAGTACCTCTTCCCATGTCCCATAGCTGGAGATTAGTTTCAATCTTTTGTTATATCATTAAAAATAACTGTACCCTCTCAGCCTCCATGAACGCTACTGTGCTATTCCTCTGTAAGGACAATGAAGACACTTCATACATAGATGTCATCTCAGCTCTGGTAATATGAGATGTGTAACTATGGAGAGCTCACCTGACCTCTCTGAGCCTCTCAGTTTCCTCTCCTCTCCTCTCCTCTCCTCTCCTCTCCTCTCCTCTCCTCTCCTCTCCCCTCCCTTCTTTCCATTCCTTTCCATTTCTTTCTCTCTCACTCTCTTCTCTCCCCCTCCATCCCTCCTGACTGATTGACCTTCCTTCCTTCCTTCCTTCCTTCCTTCCTTCCTTCCTTCCATCCTTCCTTCCTATGTTCTTTCCTTCTTCTATCTGTACACTGATGAGTTTGGATGAAAGAATCCATCCCTGGATTCTTGAGAAGAAGACATTGAAATTTTAAGTCTTACCAATTGAAAATGATTCCACTGTTGAATGGAATTCAAATCAACTGGACTATCCTACTGTTTATGATAGCATAAAGCACAGGCCATGCATGGCCACCCTCAGACTCTACTCCCTTGAATCATGCCTTTCTTTTGCTAAGGAGTACACCAATGGTTGACAGGTAAAGGTGTTTTTCCACCCTTGCCTTTGACAATCACTAGAAGAGAGAGCTTGGATTTTGAATTTGCCATGGTCAAGACCCTCTCTGCCTCACTACCTCACTGGCATTCAAGGAATTCTGCTTGGCACCAGTGCACCAGTTATCAGTACAGTACCACTTCTAAGAGGGCTATGCCCTCAGGAAATGTTTAAGCAATACACAGGAATTTTAAAACCACTTTGGAGTAGGACATGGTTAATAGTATTTCCCCAGACTATTAAATATAGCATTCAAACTGGAAAATTACTCATTGATTTGCTTTGTGAAAAGATAAATGTGTATTCCACTTTGTTCTGTCCCAGTACAGGCTTTATTGGCTGGTTTTTTTTTTTTTTTTTTTGCAAAATAATCTGAGTTTCCCTAACGAAGCAATACAGCATGTGAACACTGCAAACATGTGGTCCATGATAGGACAAGAGCCCTTGCTAACAAAATTCAGCACTTGGAAATGCCACCCACAACTCCCAAAAGCAGGTGCACACATCAGCTCAATGAGGTGGCCACACTATTCCAGACAAATAAAGCACAATGGCAGACATGCTGCCCAGAAGAAAATAATCATGGTAAATAATTCAATGCCTCATGTGCCTCTGAAGTCACTGTGCTTTTCACTTTGCATAAAAACAGTTTTCTTAATGACCAGTGATTGCCATTTGTAAGACCCTGCCAGACCACATATGCCTAATAATATTCTCTCATTTTCATCTGGTGTTTTACAGCTCACCTAGGGGTACTGAGTGCCCAGTCTCATTTGGTTATCTTAACAACCTTTTTAAAGCAGGAGTTACAGGTACTCACTGCACTTGCTGTATTTGATTGTTCAGAGACATGCTGTCAAGTTTTACTGTGTCTGTTTGTTCTCTAACAGACACATATGGAGGACTCACTCTGTTCTAGGCATTGGGAGAAGGTAGAGGAGCACAGCAAAGTAAGGGAGACAGTAGGGATGAGTTAAATATCATCTGTGTATCAGTGTTTTCAAAGAATTCACAAATCTCAGGGGATGGTAGATGTGTAAAGAGATAACTTCAATTCAATCTGGACAGTGCTAAAATGGAAGAATTCACAATCCCCAAGAGAGTAATAATATGATTCTGAATATTTTCAAGAAATTTAAAAAGAGCTATTTAAGTGTGCTTTTGCTTTTGTTTCTTAGAAGATATATGATGATCTGTTATAAAATGATATGCATTTTTGGATTAGAAATCAGATAGGTTTATGAGATACTTTATTATTGATTCTTTCTTGGGACTAACAGCAAAACCTCTAGGTAAAACAGCATACAGCCGGCGCCGCGGCTCAGTAGGTTAATCCTCCGCCTTGCAGCGCCAGCACACCAGGTTCTAGTCCCGGTCGGGGCACCGGATTCTGTCCCGGTTGCCCCTCTTCCAGGCCAGCTCTCTGCTGTGGCCAGGGAGCGCAGTGGAGGATGGCCCAAGTGCTTGGGCCCTGCACCCCATGGGAGACCAGAAGCACCTGGCTCCTGCTATCAGAGCAGCGCGGTGTGCAGGCTGCAGCGCGCTGGCCGCGGCAGCCATTGGAGGGTGAACCAACGGCAAAAGGAAGACCTTTCTCTTTTCTCTCTGTCTCTCTCTCTCACTGTCCACTCTGCCTGTCAAAATAATAATAATAATAATAAAAAACAGCACACAATTTAACTCTTATTTTACTTAGGTTCACAGAAGTTGAACAATCTACTTAAAGAAAATATCAGCAATTAGAATTAACTAAGGAATTACTCCACACAAAATGCTAATCTGGATTCTAATCCAGGGCTTCTCAAAATCAATGTTCAAGCACCCCACTTGAGCACATTATTAAGCTATGGATTCAGGTTCAGGTGTGGAGTAGGTTCTGAGACTTAGCATTTCTGGCAAGTTAATAGTTAATACCAATGCTGTTGGGCCACAGATCTCACTTTGAGTAGAGAAGATTCAAAGTGATGCCTTACAGTAAGAATGTATATCATCAAAGAGATGGGAAAATCAGAGTATATGTATGTTGCAAATGGTAAACTGAGTTAACAGAAACTAGGAGAGATAAATTAAGACATTAAGAACTTGCAATTTTAAAGTTTAAGGACAAGTTATTGGTGTTGAAGACCTAATAGACATGAAAGGAACTTAGTCAAGGTCCAACTCAATGGCTCAAAACTCAGAGTTCATGAATCTCCAGAGATCCAAGAAAGTATCAGTGGGATCCTAGAGCTACTTTACACATTCAAAAAAATAGCTATTGGAGAGTGATTATTTCCACAATCCAAGGCCTCTTTATGAATGAAAATATTACAAGAACTATCATTGCTTGTTATGAGAATTACTGCTCCTTTGTTTTTGCTTAGTCTTCCTGTTGTTGGTGTAATACTTATTGTCTGTGTTTTGACATATTTGTCTTTGACTAATTAAAAATATGAAAATCAATTCAGTATTAGCAAGTAAAGTTCAACTAGTATTCAGAAGCTAAGAAAAGAATATTTGGTAGTGAAAATATAGAAAATAAATTCAAATCCCTTGATTTATAAGGCTGCTTTTATTTATGTTCATGCTATGGTTTTATCTTTGGGCTTTTAATTTTTGCTTGTTTGTCCTTAACATTGGTTTTGAAATTGATTAGATCACCAAATATTAAATTCCTAAGCAAAGCTTTAAGAAGTTGAAGAGTAAGAACCAGATCCCAAATGTTTCAACTTTGAACTAATAATATTTAGCATTTACAAATAACCTATTATTTGACAAACACCTATATTCATTATCACATTAATCCATCAAAATAACTAAAAGGAAAGTAATTTTCTGTCACTTTCTGTAGGGGAGGAAAATGAGCCTGGGAGACACACAGTGCCTTGCTCATGAAAACACAGAAATGAACTGCTTATGACACAATGGAACCCAAGTCAGCATATGCAATATATTCTTATAGAATCTAAGTTTCCCTTCTTTCAAACTGCTGTTGGATTCCCGAATCTTCCTAGCATGTATTTGAGCACTGAGGAGCAGCTACCACATTATTTTTTGATCTCAGACTCTTTCCAAATTTCTTGAGAAAAACTGCAAATGGAGAGCCCCAATGTTCTCATTTGCCCTTCAATGTCTCGCCATTCTCTTGAAGACCCTGAAAGGTTCACTCTCACAGATGCACAGAGAAGCAGGATGTTAATAACAGGAAAATAATGATAAGAACACAAACTGAGTTCTCAACATTTTACCCTAACAGTGCACTAGAGCGAAAATAGGTTTAGGAATCAAATAAATTCAAATTTATGCCCAACTTCCAATGTACTGGCTTCTTATCACTGATGGTTCACTGGTCTCCCTGAGCCATTTCTATTTTCTGATAAAGAAGGAAAATATTGCATTCTTCATTGGTCTGTGGTGAAGAGTTCACCATCTTGTG
The DNA here is from genome assembly GCF_051225735.1 of Oryctolagus cuniculus. Classification (NCBI taxonomy): domain Eukaryota; kingdom Metazoa; phylum Chordata; class Mammalia; order Lagomorpha; family Leporidae; genus Oryctolagus; species Oryctolagus cuniculus. Next base: position 23,165,548 of record NC_142867.1, on the reverse strand, counting down.
TAAACAAAGCCCCTTCTGGGTGTCAAGTACAAAATCAATATATCAAGAGCTCCTACCAGATCAGCCCATTGCCACATTGGAAAACACAATTTGTTTTGGGCTTTGCTTAGTCAGATCATGGTTTCCCAACCAAAGCTTTCCTTTTTGCTCCAGATAATCCAGAATAAAAAATCTAAGCATTTTTTTTTTTACCTGACTCTAATTCTGGTATTCTAAAATACTTTAAGCTAGCTAGCCATAGGTGACAGCATACATTCTGAAAATAAATCACTTTGCAGAAACCACAAATGAGACCAGAACAGAGTCCATGTGACCAACTAGAGGATGCCTACTTCTTAGGAAAAGTGTGAGACGAGAAACAGAAATTTGGGTTTCAGTTTTCATCTCTTTTTAGCAAGTTTAGTAAAACAAACTGGTGAACTCATTTTTTTCTCTTTTTCCCCCTTCTCTGATCCAATCATACATTGTTTACCTCATTCACTCTGGAGAAGATAAAACAATGAAAAAATCAATTTTACCATCACCCTCATACTCCAAATGAATAAATGCATGAAAAATTCAAAAATCCAGTAGCCTGGTAGTATCAAATGGGTTTCACTGTAATTTCTTATGAGTGTGGGTAAAAGCTTAGATGACAAAGCACAGAAAACAACCCTGTCTTTAATAACAGAAAATAATAGATTTTTTCAGAGAACTTAAAAATAATAGAAAGAAAAGAAAGACAAAAAAAGAGGAAAATATGATAGGGGGAACACGACTTTAATTTTTAACAACTTTAAGTGCTCCATGAAATAAATTGATGTCTCCAATTCTTTTAGTCTATTTGGATTCTCCCTGCATAGCCAGCATCAGAACCCTCATATGCAAGCAGACTGGCAAATATTGATTTTTAACACCACCAGCGAGGGACTTCTTATTCCATTCTCAAGAATACATGTGTGGAATGAGTTTTGCAAGTTGAATCAAGTCAGTCCCAGCGAGGTCCTTTCTCCTGCTGAAAAAGCAAGCCCAAAGAGGCAGACTGACTTCTAGCAAAGAGCAATCTGTCATTTAGTGCAGTGGTAGCACTCGGCATTTCTAAAACACGAGCAGCTCTGCAGAGTCAGGAGGAGAAGCAAGCACCTGTTTCTCTGCCATCCACGAGGGAAACCAGGATGGACTTCCTGGCTCGGGCTCAGCCCAGCTCTTTTGGGCATTAGGGGAGGGAACAGTGGATAGAAGATCTTTCCTTCTCTGTCTATCTCTCGGTCTCTTCCCATTTTTCAAATTATGAAAATGAAGTATTGGAAAAAGGACTACAGGGTTAGCAAAATATTTGGAGTCAAAAAGCATAAACCATGGGGAAATTAGGACACCCTTTATCAAAGGTGTGAAGAACGGTAAGTCCCTCATGACAGCTCAGTTCTCCAGCCTCATGACAATGTTTTCTTGTGAGTGAAGCTCCACCCAGATGAATCACTCACAGTTTGGAATCAGGCATAATATCTCTTGCTTTATAGGTTTGCTTGAAGATGGCATCCTCAAAATGCATTTCCCCAGTGTGGCAGCACTTATCCCATTGTATTATAAATGTTTATTAACTTACTAGTATTCTCCATTGAATAGCAAATTCTTTGAGAGTAAAATACTGTATTTACTTTGCCCTTGTCTCTTCAATGTCTAGTAACAGATATTTATTATTATATTTTAAATATTTTATTTATTTTTAAACTTATTTTAAAGGCAAAGAAACAGGAAGACAGAGACAGACCAGCTTTTTTTAAAAAAAAAAGTTTATTTATTTGAAAGGCAGAGTTATAGAGAGGTTAGAGGCAGAGGCAGAGAAAGAGAGAGAGGTCTTCCATCTACTCGTTCACTCCCCAAATGGCCTCATGGCTGGAGACGGGCCATCTGAAGCCAGGAGCTGGGAGCTTCTTCCATGTCTCCTACGTAGATACAGGGGCCTGAGGACTTGGACTATCTTCCTCTGCTTTCCTATGCACATTAGCAGGAAGATGGATCAGAAATGGAGCACCTAGGACTCAAACCAATGCCCCTATGGGATGCCAGCATTACAGGTGATAGTTTTATCCACTATGCTACAGAGACATACTTTTAAATTCATTGGTTAATTTCCCAAATGCCCACAACAGCCCTGGCTATGTCAGGCCAAAACCAGGATCTGGGAACCAAATCTGGGTCTCTTATGTGGGTAGCAGGGACCCAGAGACTTGGAATGTAATCTACAGCACCCTAGGTTGCACATTAGCTGAAGCTAGAGTCAAAAGCAGAGCCAAAATTCAAACCCAGGCACTCTACTATGGCATATGGGCATTCAGAGCAGTGTCTTAACTGCTGCACCCAGTGGCCATTCTTAGTAATATTTTTGGCTCAGTAATAAATTCATGATGAATAAGTAAAAGAATAAGAAATCACAAGAGGCCATTTCTGGCCTTGTCTGTCATTTGCTGGCTATTACAAACGTATCAATGTATAACATTTAATAAATTCCCATTTTGTGCTGGTAACAACTTAAGCTTTTTATACAGTGTTTCTTTTCATTTTCACACTACTACTATGAGATACTAAGAATTATTAGCCCCATTTCAGCAGTAAAAATAGAGAGGATTAAAAATAGAGAAACTTGCTGGCGCCGCGGCTCACTAGGCTAATCCTCCGCCTTGCGGCACCGGCACACCAGGTTCTTGTCCCGGTCAGGGCGCTGGATTCTGTCCCGGTTGCCCCTCTTCCAGGCCAGCTCTCTGCTGTGGCCAGGGAGTGTAGTGGAAGATGGCCCAAGTGCTTGGGCCCTGCACCCCATGGGAGACCAGGAGAAGTACCTGGCTCCTGCCATTGGATCAGCACGGTGCGCCAGCTGCAGCACGCTGGTCACGGTGGCCATTGGAGGGTGACCCAACAGCAAAGGAAGACCTTTCTCTTTGTCTTGGAAAAAAAAAAAAAAAAAGGCCGGCACCGCGGCTCACTAGGCTAATCCTCCGCCTAGCGGCGCTGGCACACCGGGTTCTAGTCCTGGTCGGGGCGCTGGATTCTGTCCCAGGTGCCCCTCTTCCAGGCCAGCTCTCTCCTGTGGCCCGGGAAGGCAGTGGAGGATGGGCCAAGTACTTGGGCCCTGCACCCCATGGGAGACCAGGAGAAGCACCTGGCTCCTGCCTTCGGAACAGCGCGGTGCGCCGGCCGCAGCACGCCAGCCGTGGCGGCCATTGGAGGGTGAACCAACGGCAAAAGGAAGACCTTTCTCTCTGTCTCTCTCTCTCACTGTCCACTCTGCCTGTCAAAAACAAAACAAAACAAAACAAAACAAAAAAAAAAAACAAAAAACTTGTACAATTTCACACATCTAGAAAATAACAGTTAAGATTGTGCAATGATGCACTTCCTCACTTTGATTCTCAAAATTTGAACAATTCATAGAGACCCTCAAGGTAATAGGAATATTATATTCCTCTCTTGGAGTCATTCAACATGTCATTCATCCGTTTATACATTGATTTTTGCATTATTCAACAAGTATTTATTAAGAATCTACTTTAGACTCTGTTAGACTTCAATGGATCAAACTTGAACACCACTTATTTTCAAAGAGCTTGAAGATTAATTGGAAAGATAATAATAACACAGAGAGCTGAGATATAAATTAATTCTTGCAAGAGCTATGAAATATAATAGAAATTTAGTCTAGGTCAATCCACCTACTATACATGCCAATTCCTCCATCAGCAGCAACATCAAGCAGTAGCCCATTTTTTAATCACTTAAAATGCAATTTGATTATCATATTCCTTACTCAAAACATTCAGTAACTTCTCCCTGAAAGCAAAAAACTCTAAATTTTTTAATTAACATGAAATGTTGTTTTCACATACATTGCCAGGTTTACCTTCTGTGTGTCTCTGGACTCCACCACCAGTTGTCTGTACCATCTTCTATACTTGTGTACTTCTGCCTTGTATACTCTGTGCCTTTGTTCTAGTTTCTTCCATTGGAATAATATTAATTCTTTTTATTTAGATCTCTCTGCTAGTCATACTCTTTCTTTTCCTTGACCCTTCTAAGACATGTTTTATACAAGTATCTATTTTGTTATATAGCAGTATAGCTTTTTCAGAAATACGGAATTATTCTAGCTTGAAGTTAACTGTTAATTAATATGTCATAATGTGTCTCATCTTCATATTCTCAGGGTCAAATACAATGGTGTGTGATGCATATTCAGTGCATGTCTGTTACAATGCATGGACTAACACATGTCGTATAGCATTCACTTATTCGAGCATTTTATCTCCCATTTCGTTGGTAAGTTTTGTGAAAGCTGAACTATATATACTTTTTGTTTGTTTGTTTGTTTGTTTTGACAGGCAGAGTGGACAGTGAGAGAGACAGAGAGAAAGGTCTTCCTTTACCATTGATTCACCCTCCAATGGCCACTGCAGCCGGCGCACCGTGCTGATCCGAAGCCAGGAGCCAGGTGCTTCTCCTGGTCTCCCATACGGGTGCAGGGCCCAAGGACTTGGGCCATCCTCCACTGCACTCCCAGGCCATAGCAGAGAGCTGGACTGGAAGAGGAGCAACTGGGACAGAATTCGGCACCCTGACCAGGACTAGAACCTGGTGTGCCGGCACCGCAGGCAGAGGATTAGCCTATTGAGCCATGGCGCCAGCCACTACATATACTTTTGCATCATTTACTTTTACCACTTCATAGTTCCTAGTACAGTATTCTGCTACAATAAGTGCCCAACAAATATTTGTAAATGAGTGGGCAAATGATAATGGTAAGGTAGGGGTGGTTGTATATACTTTATTCATTGTTGCATCATTTTGTGTCTGGAAATGCTAGATATTCAGCAAGTTGCAGTCAATGAAATCAGTTCCAGTTCCCAATATCCTGCTAGAGAATGCAATGGACATATTGTTCTGTCTTCTCTGCCTCTGCCTTTCTGAACCTTCTTTCACTTCCCACGTGATTGCCTCAGAAATAGTCCATTGAAAAAATATGTTGTTAGCTCAAGTTGATGTGTTCAAGAAAAATAAATCAGAATAAAACTGGTAATTGTGGCGCTTCGTAGGATTTTTAAACTTGGGACACAGAATTAAATTGATGAGCAGGAGTTTTTTGGTAAAGAAATTAAGGTAAAGTCTTGGAGTGCAAGGCTCTCAGGTTCCTTCGCAAAGCTGTCCTTTCCATTGATGTACTCCTGCAATATGTGATCTAGACAAACGTCAATGCATTTCACTTTTGTTAAAGATTGTTCAAGATGAATTTTTGTCACTTTCTTCCAAAATGATGACTGCACTGACCATTCTGATAAAAAGAAGAGATAATGAGAGAGCCTGGATAAAATAAGAACTAAAACGCACTAATAGCATAACAGAACTACATAAATTTTCTGAGGACCTTTTCAAAGTCATGACGTAACGATTCAAATAATACGAATATCTACTTAGGGAATGTCTGAAAAAAATAGGATACTATATAACAGCTCCATTAGAAATTACTAGACTAGAGAGGAAACCAGACCTGGTCATGTCAATGGTATTCAAATGAAAAACAACCTCAGCCTAGCTGGATTTAGAATAGAAGAAAAGATAATAGAGGGCAATACCAGGAACTTGGAGGACAGTCTACCGCGTCTCCAAAAATTAATGTCCTTCTTTTCTTCTTTCTTTACTTTTCTTTTACTTTCTTTACTTCTCTCTCTGTATATGTATATGTATACGTATATGTATATGTGTACATACATGTGTATATAAAATCTCTCAGAGAGGCACTTCCAAGATAGAAGATGAGTAAGAAACTATGGCAACCAACTCCTGGCGGAGATGCCAATGTGAATAACCATGTACTCAGCAAGCCTCTAGCACAAGAGCTATTAAAGCTAGGCTGGGAACAAAATCTCTAGACTTGCCCCAGTATCAGATGGAGATCTGTGTCCTGGTCAGAGACAGATTTGTTTTGGTGTATAGTAAACTAGTATCTCCTGGACCTGATATTTGCCCCCAAGATAGTACAGGATCTGGTGACTGTGACAGTCAGGTATAGCTCATCAATAGCTGCCTAAATCGCTAAGGAAGTACCTCATCACACTTGCTACAACCTTGGCCAGACAGCAAGGAATCACAGGATTGTTTGGTACTCAGTGCCAGGCTGATAAAGTCCAGCATTAAACAGATACATAAGTCCCTATTCCCAGGCCTGTGCTGCAGACAGACTTTAGGACATGCTTCAGTGTCCAGTGGAGTTCTATGGTCCTGGTTGAGCAGTCTTATGCCCCAGCTAGCTTTATCAGTGGCTGATAGGTGGAGTATTGTGCAGTGAGCTCACTCCAGCAGCAGAGAAAGACAGCTCATTTCAGCAGCAGAACGGAATTTCTAGAACAGCCATAGCCATAGTCTGCATTGCAAAAGCTAGTCCTACAATGCACAGATGATGTCAGATGATGTCACACTCCAACAAGCATCAGGACTTCCAGGGAACCATGACCTCACCTAAAGAGCAAGATAAGGTATGACAAACAACTATCTAGAAGCTGAATTTCCAAATGTTCAGTTGAAGATGTCAACTTTATCATTTTAAGGAAACAATGAAATTCAAGGACACACAAAGAAACGATTCAGTGTCCTAACATAGAGATGAAAATAATTAGTGGGCACCACGGTTCACTAGGCTAATCCTCCGCCTTGCGGCACCGGCACACCGGGTTCTAGTCCTGGTTGGGGCGCCGGATTCTGTCCCGGTTGCCCCTCTTCCAGGCCAGCTCTCTGCTGTGCAGTGGAGGATGGCCCAAGTGCTTGGGCCCTGCACCCGCCTGGGAGACCAGGATAAGTACCTGGCTCCTGCCATTGAATCAGCGTGGTGCGCCGGCCGCAGCGTACCAGCCGTGGCGGCCATTGGAGGGTGAACCAATGGCAAAGGAAGACCTTTCTCTCTGTCTCTCTCTCTCACTGTCCACTCTGCCTGTCAAAAAATAAAAAAAAAAGAAAAGAAAATAATTTAAAAAAATCAAGCAGAAATCCTTCAACTGAAAGATACACTAAGTGAAATTAAAAACTTTAAAATGACATCTACAGCAGAAAAGATAAAAAAGAAGAAAGAATTAATAAACTTGACAATACTCTATTTGAAAATACGCAGCTGGAGGAGAAAAATGATCAAGAGGAAGGAAGAAAGCTTCCAGGAATTGTGGGATAGTGTAAAAGGGGCAAATATTCTAATTTTGGGGATTCAAAAGGTATTTGACAAGGCCAAAGTATATTCAAAGCATATTCAAAGAAATACTTGCTGGAAAAAAGACACAAAAAGCACATAACTAGGTTTCAATTCACCCGAGTATAGGCTTCTCAACAGAAATTTTAAAGGCCAGGAAGGAATACGATGAGACTTTTACGGTACTGTAGGGAAAAAATTTCCAGCCAAAAATATTGTATCCTGCAAAGCTATCCTTTCAGATATAAAGTCATTCCTAGATAATCAAAAGCTGAGGAAATGTATCACCTATAGGAATGTCTTACAAGAAATATTTAAGAGTTCTCAAAAATGAAAGAAAAAGATTCTAACAAGTTACAAGAAAAATATCAGAAGATGGAACACTCACTGGTAAGAGTAACTATATCAATAAATTAAGAATGGCCTAATTTGTACACATGGTAGGTAAATATTATTTTTATTGTGAAGACTAAAAATATTACTGTACAACAATGTCAAGCAGTATGGAAATATACCAAATGTAATATCAAAAATTCAAATTATGGAGTGGGGGAAATAAAGCACAAAGTAGAGTGTTCTATTAGGATTTGTTACCTATTTTTATTTGTCTCTTTTCCTATTTTATAATGAATATTATTTTCTTATCAGTTCAAGATAGCTTGTTATAACTAATAGAAGCTTTATGTAAGCTTCAAACCAACCGCAAAACAAAACCTATGCATCAACTTACCAAAAATAATGAGCAAGTAATCAAAATATACCATTAGACACAAATCAATTAACCAAAATAAGTATTGTATTTTAGGGACAATGAAAAGTAATATAATAAAAATATAAAAAATGTGTAAAAATGGCAGTAGTAAGACCTTACTTATTAATTAATATGAATGTTAATGCACTAAATTCTCCAAATAAAACACATAGAGTGACCAAGTTGATAGCAAACAGGATCCAACTACATTCTGCTTATAAGAAACTCACTTCACTTGTAATGACACCATAGTCTGAAAGTGAAAGGATGGAACAAGATATCCCATTCAAATGAAACCCTCCAAAAAAGCAGGAGTAGCCATACTTATATCAATTAGAAATAGATTTTAAAGAAGTAGTGAAAAGAGACAAAGGAAGGTCACTGTGTAATGGTTAGGGGCGTAAACCAGTAAGAGAAAATAAGAGCTGTAAATATACACACACCCAATATTGCAGCATCCGAATACACAGAACAAATATTAATAGACATAAAGGGAGAGATGTACCCCAACAAAATAATAGTGGGGGCTTTATAAAACCACTTTCTGAAATTGGGAGATGATCTAGGCAAAAAATAAACAGAGAAAGCAGAGTTAAATTGCACTCTAGACCAACTGGATCTAAGAGACATCCACCTAAGCACTTTTAGCCAACTAATCTTTGATAAAGGTGCTAAGAACCTGCTCTTGGCAGTCTTTTCAGTAAATGATTCAGGGAAAATTGGATAGCCACAAGAAGAAGAATTAAAGTGGAATACTATCTCTCACCATTTACAAAAGTAAACTCAAAATGGATTAAAGACAGAATGTGAGACCTGAAACTTTGAGATATTAGACAAAAATGGGGAAAATACTTAGGACATCAGTGTAAGCAAGGATTTTCTGGTGCAGACAGCAAAAGCTCAGGAAATAAGAGAAAAACTAGACAAATGGGGTTTCACCAAACTAAAGAGATTTTGCACAACAAAAGGAAACAATCAAGCAAGTGAACAGACAGTCTACAAAATGGGAGAAAATATTTGCAACCTATATATATATAAGAAGGAATTAATATCCACTATATATGGAGAACATAAGCAACTCAATAGCAAAATAACAAAACAAAAAAAATCAATTTAAAAATGATCAATACATTTAAACAGACATTTCTCAAAGGAATATATACAAATGGCAACACCTATATGCAAAAGAAAATGCTTAACAACAAGAATCATCAATTTAATGCAAATCAAAACCACAATGAGATGTCACTCCCTTCAGTAGCATGGCTATTATGACAAAAGATAAGAAGTGCTGGCAAGGATGCAGAGAAAGGGAAAACCTTGTGCACCTTTGGAGAGAATGTTAATTAGTACTGTTACTGTGGAAAATAGTTCAAAGTTTCCTCAAAAAACTAAAAATAGATCTACCATATGATCCAGCAGTCTCACTTATGGGTATATATCCAAAATAAATGAAATCCATCTGTTGAGGAGACATTTGTACTCCCATGTTTGTTGCAGCGCTATTCACAATAGCCAGGACTTGGAAACAACCTAAGTGTTGGAATATTACTAAGCCATAAAACATGAATAACACTTTGTCATTTGCAACAATATGGACTGAACTAGAGATCATTAAATGAAATAACCCAAGCATGGAAAGACATGTTCTACATGATCTCCTTCATATATGAAGTCTAAAAAGAAACAAGTGCTCTCTTTTAAAAACATAATTGTAATTACCAGAGGCTAGGGAGGGAATCTAGCAGGTAGGAATTGAGAAAGGTTTATTGATGGCACTAGGTTATGGCTAAATATGAGTAAGAAGTTCAGGAATTCTGTTGCACAGCAGGGTGCTGACAGACAAGCAATATTAGTTTTCTGTGTACTTATTTATTTAAAAAAATAGAAGATAGGATTTTTGAGAAATGGTAAATTCCTACAATAGAGAATTATTAAATGATTGAAAGGATAAATTCATTTACCCTGATTGGACATTACATAATATATACAAATAACAACACATCACATAGAGCCCTGTAAATATATATAACTTTTATGCCTATTGGTTGGTGATGAATTATGTCTGTGACCATAGAGTGTGTTGAAAGTATGTTTTTGCAAAAATTCAAAAGGGGAAAGGAAGAAGGGGGAATTAAGGGAAGGAGAAGGGGAGGGAGAAAAGTATGATTGTCTTCTTAGAACTGTACCTGTGAAATACATTAAATCTGCTTTTATATTAATAAAAATTAAAAATAAATAAGCAAATAAATAAAATATTTAAAGAAAATTTTATTTATTTATTTATTTTTGACAGGCAGAGTGGACAGTGAGAGAGAGAGACAGAGAGAAAGGTCTTCCTTTGCTGTTGGGTCACCCTCCAATGGCCACCACGGCTGGCGCGCTGCGGGCGGTGCACCGCGCTGATCTGAAGGCAAGAACCAGGTGCTTCTCCTGGTCTCCCATGGGGTGCAGGGCCCAAGCACTTGGCCCATCCTCCACTGCATTCCCTGGCCACAGCAGAGAGCTGTCCTGGAAGGGGGCAACCGGGACAGAATCCAGCGCCCCGACCGGGACTAGAACCCGGTGTGCCAGCGCCGCAAGGCAGAGGATTAGCTTAGTGAGCCGTGGCGCTGGCCTATAGAAAATTTTTAAACAAGAAAAAAATTTTAATCTTTCATGTCCCACGTGTATTATCTAATATTAAAGTTATAAAAAATTAAAATCCTCTTCTTCACTAAGAAGTCTTCCTGTTATTATCAAGGTGACAATCTGGTGTGAGAGACAGTGCACATTATAACAATTCCTTTGATCCAGAATGGCATCATCACAATGTAAGTGGGGAATCAAGCTAGTGTGTCTGTACCAGATTCGTAGTGATGTGCAGCTGGAAGCAATGCATGATGGCTCAAGTAACTGAGTCCCTGCCACCGTCCTAGGAGATCTGGATTGAGTTCCAGACTCCTGCCTGTGCCTGTGCTCTAGCCAAGTCCTGGCTGCTGTGTGCAAGTGGGAAATGAAGCAGAGGATAGGAGTTCTCTCACTCTCACTCTCACTCTCACTCTCACTCCAGGCTCTCTCCCTCTCTCTATTTCTGTCTACCTTTCAGAAACAAAAAAAAATAAAGAAAAAATAAAGAAAAAGAAAAAAAAAGAAAAGATTTCGGTGAGTCAGAAGCAGGCAAAGATCCCTAGAGCTTGTGATCTTTGAATTAGAACATAGATGACAGATAGGCATTTTTCTGCCATGCATTTTTACCTTCCAAGCTTGAATTACACTTCATAATCAATTGGTATATATGGAGCAATAATTTTATATCTTTTTTCTAAAGGAAAATCCATAAAACTTGATTTTTTCCCATTTCTTTATGTTCTAACATCTGGCCTAGACGGAGAATTATGCCAGAATTGAACATCATTACCAACTAGCAAGTACTATAACAATTTTCTATCTTGTCTTAAAAGGAAAACCCATAAAAGTTCATTTTTCTCATCTCTTTAGGTCCTGAGACCAGAGCTGAGCATTGCACCCGTCATTTGAGTAATGATCGTATCATTTAGTGTTGCCATCTAAACTAATGCTAGCATGCCTAATTGAAGACCAGAGGAAAAATGTAGTTAGAGGGAGTAAAGGGGCAGCGAATGAGACAAGGAACTAATCTTTGTAAGTACATTCTTCCTGCAGATAAACTCAACTCTCACACTCTCTGCTGCATCTTCAGCTTATTTCTGATAAAATAACTACTCCCACAGCAAGGAATGCTTGTCACCACCACCTGCCCTGCCTCCATGAACACACAAACATTTCAGATTAGGTGTTAAAAATGGTGATTAAGTGGAACAAATGTTAGAGATGTAGAAACTGAGGGCACAGACAGATTAACAATTTCTAGCTCTTACATGAAAACTTTAACCCTCCAAATGCCTTTCTATGTGATGCCAGGTTTTGCAGATGGGATCGATACTACTAGCCTTACTATGCGCATGAAGAAATGGAGATTTCAAACAAGTCTCAGCTCTGTCAACTATTAACTCTTGAGATTGCACAAGGTACCTCAGTGTGTCTCAGCTTCAGCTTTTATAGGAACAGTAGTAGAAATTTCCTACAGAAGCTACTGCTGTGAAGTTCAGTACAGAAAACCCATGATGATTAAAACTATCTCTTAATGTTAGAACTCATCAATATAAGCTGTTTTTAATCACTAATGCTGTGATTAAGATAACAAGTTTGGGGGTGGGTATTTGCTATAACAGTTCAGATGCTGACTGAGGCACTCACATTGCATATCAGAAGGTGTAGGTCTGAGCTCTCACTCCACTTCATATTCCAGTTAATGTGCTCCTTGGGAGACAACAGATAATAACTTAAGTGACTGGATCCCCGCCACCCAATTGAGAGACCTAAGTTGAGTTCTTGGCTCTCAAATTCAGCTTGACCCAGTCCTGGCTGTTGCAGGCATATGGAAAGTGAACCAGTAAGTGGGAGATCTCTGTCTTTGCCTTTCTGCCTCTCTGTATTTTAAATAAACATTTTAAAAATTTTATTTTATTTTAATACGCTACTTGGATCACAGTGGCTTAACCTTTTCTTCTCCTATTAAGTCCAATTTGCAAGCTGATGGTGGTTGGGAGAGTAATGAGAGACAAAGGCTTCTTTTCACTCAAGGCCCTGCATCAGCATCTGGTACTGTGAAATACCTATAAAGATCCCCCATACTTGGCCCACTGCTGAAGAAAATTGGAGTGGAGGGAGATTTTTTTATTGCAGACTCTACATGGCCTTGATTTCTTCCACTCACATTCCATTAACCAGCACCCAACCACATGGTCGAATAAACTACAAAAGAACCTGGGAAATGCAGTGTGTTTCCTAGGAAGAGAAGAGCATGGGTTTGCATGAACATAAAACCTGTATGCCACCGTAAGTAACTTTGTCCAGGCTCATGCAACTGAGCAACAACTAATTGAATAGGGAGTGTTTATTTGTGTGGGATTTATGGTGTGAGGTCACATGGCTGCATCCTTTTTGCTCCACACTGAAATTGAGGATAATTAGGCTGTTTTTCAAAGCCAATGGGGGTGTCATTTCACCAAGAGGCATTGATTGTTCTTTACTTGCTCTGAGTCCTGGTTTAGGTGTTTTCTTCACTTTTGAATAATGTTAGGTATTTCACCTACCAAGATATGGATTTAGAGTGATACTAGTTGAAGCACTCCTGGGACTTTCAGGGTAGACTAGAAGTATTAACATTGCCCATGGTCCAAGGTGGAGAATGTCAGGGCACAGCAAGGGTGATCTGGCCTATTGGTGTTATACTTCCCAGAAGGGAATGGGAAAAGCATTGAAGGCCTATTTGAGAGACAAATCCTCTTCCTTACAGTCACAAAGCATCCAATCCTTTTTTTTTTCAAAAGCGTGTATAAAAGGAAAAAATTTCATATATTTCATATACGCAGTTTTAAGAGCATAAAGATACTTCCCTCGTTCCCTCCCTAACTCCTACACTCCCTCTCCCTTCATTTCTCACACCTCACTCAATTTATACAATGACATAGCTTCAGTTTACTCCCATAATCACAAGGATTCCAATTCTAAAATCTGTCCCTGATCGTGGTGTTTGGCCAGGTCACAAGCTTGGGTTCTCCCTACCTTGGAAACATAGAATTCACCACAAAGCCAGATACATTTAGATTTTTCTTAATTTCAAAACTTGTTAAGGAGACAGTACAAATCAAAGCAACTGGTTTTAAATACTGGTTTGCCTTATGTCACTAAAGTGCAGAGATCAGCAAATGAACTTATAGACCTAATCTAGCTCCCCACCTGTTTTTGAAAACAAAATTTACTGGCACACAGCCATGCCCACTCATTTACTGACTGTAGAGCAGCACAGCTGAACAGCTATGACAGAAGCCTGATGTGGTCTGCAAGGCCGTAGATGTTTTATTCTCTGGCATTTTACAGAAAATATTGGGTACCTTTAGTTTGCTCACATGTTAAATGTACATGATTATGGCTTGCACAAAACTATGGAGAGTATTGAATAATGTATCTAGAGGATCTAAGGTAATTTACTACCCAAAATATAAACTCAATAAGCAACAGGTTCATTTCTCTAATTACTTGTGTTGGCATACATTTGGGTTGATGGAGTGTAGATGTTCATCTACAAGAGTGACAGTCATTAAGGGAAGATTTCCTAATGCACACCTCCCAAACTAGAAGAATAATGGGAACAACATCCGAACACATCTACCATCAGCATCAGCTGCACTTCTGCAGAAGCTGAGAAAATCAAGAGGACTTTGTTCTTCTTGACATCATTTTACTAGGTAGATCATCTTTTTCTGATATTTTAAAAATTTTAGTTACCTAGGAGATAGGTAAATACAATTTATATTTGCTCAAGGTACTCCTTAAAGCTCTCCCCCCCCTAAAAAATCCATCCTATTTTGAAATATATTATATGCATTCTTACTTACACAAAGAACCAAGTGTCTTCTGTAATTTGGAAGAGAGTTGCACATCCTTAGTGTTCTAGGACTTATATATTAGTAATAAATGTGTGGTTCTACAGTAATCCATTTGCTCATGTTATAAAATCTCATTATCTCAATGATTCCTCAAGATAGATATTGTTGGGGAAGACGTTTGAATCAGTAATTCAGATGTCAATGCCTGGCTCCACTCCCAATTCCAACCTCCTGCTAAGGTAGCTGGGAGGCAGCAAGTGGTCGCTCAAATTGTTGGTTCCCAACACCCATGAGGAGAACCCAGAAGGAATTTGAGCTCCTAATTTTGGCCTGTCCCAGCCTCAACTCTTGTAAACATTTGGGGAATGAACCAGTAGATTGGAGACATCTCTCTCTCTCTCATCCATTAAAGAAGTAAAAAACAAACAAACAGAATTAAAAACGTGTAATATGTTGTAATTTTGAGCTCAGTGATGAAGAAATTGGGAGCAAACCAACCTTCCATGTTTATGCAGCCATTAATAGGCACAGTCAAAATCCAAAGTCAGTCTGACTTTTTTCTGGGATTCTATATAATCTTTAACAAAGATAATGATGTCAGAAACTATGAAAGGGCAAAATAGTGTTGTTATAAAATCTGAACAATTGGTAAGGAGAAAAAATAATTTATGCAAATATATGAATAACAACTACAGATATTTATAATCCTTTCAATGAGAGCTATGTATCTCTCACATGTCTCAACGGGAAGCTAATAGAAAGGTTTAAACCATATGTAAAACATTCTGAGCTTCAGTTTTGAACAAACCGTATCTCTTCTCTCAGCTTTTCTATTTGTAAATGAGAAAGCTATAGCTTCTTTATAACAGAGAAAGCATGTATTGGTCCCTGGGACTGATCCCACAATTCTAATATTTTAGCTGAGCACAGCTCAGAGTCCCTGCTGTTGGGAGACACACACACACACACATACACACACTAAACACACATATTCTTTTTTTAGTCCTTGATTTCAAGTAAAACAAATGGGGATGGGAATTCGGTGTGGCTATTAAGTCGCTTTTATGCTGCCCACACACCATGTCAGAGTTCCTATTTTAAGCCCTAGCCTCTCCATTTCTGATTTCTGATCCAGATTCCTATTAATGCCCACCCTAGGAAGCAGTAGACAATGGCTCAGGCACTTGAGTCCCTACCATTCACATGGGAGATCTTTGGAATACCTGGATCTTTGTGTCAGCCTGTCCCAGCCATAGCTGTTGAAGGTTTTTGGGGAGTGAATCATTGGGTGGAACTTGCTCTCTCCCTCCTCTCCTTTTCTCTCCCTCTCTCTGTGTTTTTCTGTTTCTCTTCTTTTCAAATAAAATGAAAATAAGTACATACAATGCAAAAATAAAGTAAAATAAATGAAAATTAAGTTAAAGAGAAAAATAAAGTTCATGAAATTACTGAGTAAAGGAAAAAGATACAATCAAGGAATCTGCATAAAATTTCGGACATTGATTGGGAATATAATATACATGAAAAGACAGAAAAATGAAAGTACATCTACTGATAAAAGCAAGGAAAAAAGTATTCTAATTTTCTGTTAGCAAATGCACACACTCAGTCTATGGGTAAATGGCTGATAAAAATCTGATGATAATTTTGTATTTTCTTCACTCTAAGTACCTACTTGAATGAGGGAAGTAAAGAGGTAGGCATAGCTAACATGTACCAAGCAATTACCCTCTGCCGGATACTAGACATAGCCAACATTCAGGACGAAATTTACCCAGTGCCGGTCTCCACTCAGCATGATTACCACAATGGCACGAGGCTCTCCATTGTGCAGAAGCAGACATTCTGCACACAGTGGCCTATTTTGCTCCAGACCACACTGATAGTTATTAAATACATACCCAAAACTCAAGTGTTCTCCACTAACAATTTATAATTACAAAGCAATCCTCACCTTCATCATATTTTTCTGAGTTAATTTTTAAAAGTAAGAATATGGAAATCAGATATAGTTTTCTAGAGAAACTAATTTTCAGAAATACCAAGCAACTTGTCTAAATTCACATACTGCATAAAAGAGTTGTATGAATATGGACATGATGAACGATGAAACTCTTTTTTATGATAAACTCTTGAGTCAATATCAGCCTGGTGCTAGTGAGAGGCATGTGTCCTGTGGATCAGAAAACACGTGTTAGGGTTGCATGAATCTGTTAAAATCTGGACTGCAACACTTACTAGCTATTGGGGAAAACTGATTAATTAGTTCTTCCACCAATTAATTTGTTCTTCTGACATTTACTTCAATAGATTTTTGTGAGAATTAAATAACTGAATGAGACTGGCTGGCAGTATAGACTCAGTAGAAGGTTTGTGGCTGTCTTAGGTGGAATTTTTCAGAGGCCAAACATGAAACAATGCTGTATGCACTCAAGAGAAAACCAGAAGGGAACGGAGAAGCAGGTCAGGGCAGGGGAGGGTGTCAATGTAAGATAAATTTTCAGGACAAGTTCCAACTTCATCTCAGATCAAAACTGAAGTATGGATTGCACTTTGGGTTACCACCCCCCCACACACACACACACATACCTGTAAATCACAGAAAGGAAATGTCCATTCATACATCTATACCTCTCAGTCATTTAATAGAAACCACAGCAAGAGTGGTGATGGAAGAGGAATTGAAAAATCATAGGATTTTGGATTTATACACCTGCAGGCAAAGCAGGAAGAGTACCCTGAGTGTTAAGAAACAGGAACAAGGTGGAAAGCAGGAAGGGATTGGAAGCTGTATGAACACTTACGAAGACCCTAAGAGACCTGAATGGAACAGGCAGTGATTTTTGTTCTAGAATAATTTTGCTATTATCTTTTTTAGAATGGGAGTGGCATGTGTCTATCATGTACCTTCTTCCTAGGAATACTGGAGAAACACCTTTACACCCTTCTTGACTCCAAGATAGAACTCAGGTCCAGGCCAAAACAAGGATATAAGCTTACAGGAAGATATACATTCCAGATCACTGTAAACAATGGAAGCCCTGAGCTGAAAGCATCATAGGGTCACCTACAGTATCCATCTCAGGTACAGTTCTCAGCCAAGGAACCAGATTCCAGCCTCTGTGATTTGTTGGCGATGAGGAACATTGAAACAGTGAAGCGAATGCAGACTAGGAGAGACAGCTCTTTTATCACAGTAATAAATCCATGCTTCTAGAATCATTTAAACCTTTTTTTGAAAAAATTCTCAATTCCTTACCTAATATAATTACTCCAGAATTAATTACACAAAGAGTAAACACTGAGATGTATTACTTCACAGAGACTCAAAAGGGGATTTAGTTTCTCTTACTTCATTAATATTGCTTCAAAAAAAGGTCTCAGGCATAAGTTAATATTGCACATCACTTGGAAAAATTAATTTGTCTCAATAATTTGTGGTTCCAACTGGTTTACCTTAATCATCCATATAAAAATGCCTAGTTTCCTCTGAATCACAGTCTTCTTTTAGAAGGACATGCTGTATCCTAAACTCATAAGAACAGGTCAGACAGACACATGCAAAGTGTTTTCCAAGTTGACCACTCAGAAGTTCCAGTATATAAAGATGAAAAACCCTGATGTGAGTTTAAGAAAACCAGTGTCTATGACCTTGATTTCTATGTTTTAGTCATGGCAATGAGCTCTTTTCAATGTGAAAAGCCTAGATTTTTTATGGATATAACAAGTTTGGTTAGGAAAAAATGATAACAAATAAAAAGCATATTGTAAACTTATCAAGTCATCAGGAGATGTAAGTTGCTAAAGCCCTCCAATTGAACATGAATAATGTTTGTTGTTAGGGATCCATTCACAAAAGAATGAAACTCATCATGGGAGAAAGAGACTGCGGTATAGCTTTCACTGCAAACTGTTCTTATACTATGTAACCTTGCTACTATGACTACAGGGCCTTGGAGGGTGGCGTTACTATGATTAGGGAGCCTGGGAGGTCGGCGCATGGGCGGGGTTGACCTTTAAAAACTGTATATAAGTGGACCCTCAGACGCTGTAATGTAGAGGTTGCTCAGCCTCTCTCCCTGGTCCATAGCACCTTATGCCCACGAGGAAAGCTCCTGGTCCCCGGTGCCTTTGGCCTGCAGGAGTTGGCTTGAGTGATCTCTTCTCCTAGTTGCCTAGAATATCAATAAAGTGTGTTTAGCTTGACTTTCCTCAGTCTCCTCGACTCTTCCTTTGCGACAACCTAGCCAGTTCACAGAGGGGGAGATTCTGACATCTGTTGTAAGCATGGTCTAACCTTGAATTCCAGATCTGGGGTTAACTAGTTGGATTATTCTTCATAAGTCCCTCAAAGTCTTGTGAGCTTCCAGACTTTGCTGTTAATCATTTTACACTTTCATTATGAGTGTTAAATGGAATTATTTGTGAGAAGTATTCTGGGAAGTACAGCTCATAAAAAAAAAAAAAAAAAAAACTCTCATTAACTATGAGCCATTATTAGGGAATTATCTATCTCATTGTATAATCCAGGGTACCTCCCAACCTTGAAGACCTGACCTACCAGACTGTTATAGCAGCAGAGAAGTAGAAGGATTCTGAAAAAATAAGCAGCTAGAAGGTATTCATGATGGCAGTGTGGTAACAGTCGAAAAGGCAATTGTGGAGGAATTGATGACATACATTATTCAGTTGCGATATCTATTAGTTTTCTGTTGCTGCATACAAAAGCTACTATAAAGATAGTAGCTTTACTGGCATGTTTTATTGACTCAAAAATCACATTTATTATCTCACAGTTTTTGTGTATAAGACAGGGTGTAGCTAAACTGGCCCTTGGGTCAGTTTTCTTAAGCTCTAATTCAGGCACTGTTGGGCTATGTTCTCATTTAGAATCTTGACAAGAAAGAATTCACTCATAAGGTCATTCGGGATGTCAGCAGAATTCATTTCTTTGAGGCCTTAGGATTGTCTGTCATTAGTAGGGTGCCTTGAGGCAATGGAGGCCACCCTTAGTTCCTAAAGCTCACCACAGTTCTCAACTATATGGGTTTCTGCAATCTGGCTATTTACTTCGACAAACCTCTACAGGTAATAGGCTAAGGTGGAGTCTTACTCAGTGTAGTATAATCACAGGAGTGGTTTTAAAGGAGACTACCCATTACTTATGTCATAATCTATGGGTTAGAAGTAAGTCACAAATCCTATCTACCCTCAAAGAGATGGAATTATAAAAGGGTGTGTGGATTAAATAATTTAATTCCAGTTCTGATGTTTGACTGCTAACATTAATCATCCCTCCCTCTTCTACTTATGCACCACATCTGGACAGGCCAATAAGAAATCCTGGGCCATTCCACATTTGACACCAGTAGAAACTTAACCCACAAAAGCCCTTGGTCATGTCCAGGAAACTTCAGCTCTGTTCTATGACCTACACAGAAACACACACAGACACACTGTACACATACACACCGAGATACACACACAGATACAAACAAATATACACACACATCCTGCTTTCAAGCCATTGTAGACCTTCATAAAAGTAACTCCTTGCTCCCCAGAAAACCATATTATGTAAGTAATAAAATTTTACATGTAAAATACTGTAAGCATTGTCATTGGTCTCTTTTGTTTAGAGACAGAGCTCTCATCTGCTCTTTCACTCTGCAAATGCCTCAAATATTTGGTACTAGGCCAGGCAAGGCAGGAACTTAAACCAAATCTCCCATGTGAGTGAAAAAATCCACTGGAGCCTTTATGTGCTGCCTTGCCAGGTGCATGTTAGCAGGAAACAGGAATAGGAAGCAGAGCTAGGACTGAAGTCCCAGCATGATGATATGAAATAATGACAGTCCAAGCAGCATCTTAATTGCAAGGCAAAATGCTCACTCTATATCATGTCTCATCTGAAACAATATTGGAGGGCAGGCCACCACATTTTCTGTGTTGGCTGTAACTGTGTGACATAAAGAGAAAGGGGCATGCAGGACACTCAAAAGTCAATCAGCTGAAGCATATTATTGGTTATATGAACAATGACCTGAAGCTTTCTAAATGATAACTCTTCAACTCTATCAATAAGAATCCCAAGCATGGCATACTCATAAACTGAATGAGTCTAAGTGCAAATAATTTAGTTGCTAGGAAATTAGCTCACTTATTCTGTCCACTTATGCACACTTTCTGGAATACTTCATCCTGGAAGTATTTACTGAACATCTGTTGTATACCAATCCTGCGTTGGGTGCTAGAGATAAAGCTGCACACATGACAGCCATAACTACGTGATGTGGGACAAGTATATTCACAGTCCTCGTAGTGAATGGTCTGTGTTAGGCTTATGGTTTGGTTTTAATATTTAAAAGCTGTGTATAGTTTTGAGGGTTTTTTTTTTTGAGCCCCAGTATCCTCATTTGTAAATAGCAAAGATATCACTTATATGGATATGGGGGTTTTTGATTACCTGAAATCTTCCCATGTTGCATACCTCAGGGCTACCATTATCATGCATTCCACAGTTAGGAAAAGGTAGTAAATCCCCACAGAGAGAAAAAACTTCTGATCCAAACTTGCCTTAACAATGAAGTCTCCTTCTATGTGAGCAGCGTGACACTGCCATTGTTGATTCATTTTGTGTCAGTGCCTCAGAAACTTAGTGACTTCTGTTTATATTTATGCTGGCATTTGGAGTCTCAGGAGGTGTGACTGAGATATGAAAAAAGACAAGAGGCAACAGAATGCTGTAAGAGCCAGAGCAAGCACAAGAGTTTGTCTTCACTTTGGACTGACTTCTAAATAACTTGTGAGGGCCTCTTTGTGCGCATCTCTCAGGAGAGGAATCTCAACACAAACAGAGGAGAGGAAGAAGAGGGACAGAGAACAACACATATTAAAGTGTATTGCAAGACAGTATATGATGTCCTATTTCTCAGAAATGGACCAGGAAGAGCTAGAGGGAGGAGATTCATAGTCTGGACAAAACTTTGCTTCTGTGAGAACCCGATTCTGTGGAGGACATACATATCCTCTGAGACTGGCTGAGAACAGGACAGTAGTCCACACCGGCTACCCAGGTGGAGCAAATCAATGCCCTGTTCTCAGTTGTCAATGAACATTCCAAATAGTCAGCAGTACCGTCCTTCTGTCCTCAAAGTTAACCACTGTGAATGTATGTGCAGCAATGCGATCTGCCTGTACCTTCCTTCAACAAATGGCGCATAGCTGAAAAACAAGTAAGTCCAGCATAGTCAGCATTTCCAGGGGTACTTCATTTCTCCACAAACTCAAGGAAGAAAGACTTTGTGGGTGAAGGTGAGGCAAGGACTTACCAAGTTAAAGAACACTGCAGTCTCTCTGCTATGCCCTGGGAAAGCAGTGGAAGATGGCCCAAGTCCTTGGGCCCCTGCACCCACGTGGGAGACTTGGAAGAAGCTCCTGGCTCCTGGCTTTGGATCGGCGCAGCTCCAGCCATTGCGGCCATCTGGGGAGTGAACCAGCAGATGGAAGACCTCTCTCTCTGTCTCTACCCCTCTCTGTAACTCTCTCTTTCAAATAAATAAAAAATATTAAAAAAAAAAGTCAGCTGTAGTCATGAGCACTGTGCAGCCCTTGTGCTACACAAGCTTCCAGTTTCAGAAGAAAGAAAAAAAAAAAGCATGACTCCCTTCGTTAGAGTTTCCCTTATTCCAGACATTGCTGCTTTTTATTCTATATGGCTATTGAATATCTTACACTCATTTGCAAAATTACCTTACACATACCAATGATGAATCTGTTCCAAAGTCTGACTCTAAAGCCCCCTGAACAGAGCCCATTCTGTGATTTTGTGAAACAGTAAAACAGTGATTCCTGCAAGATGACCCAGTGGGCCCTGAAAATTGGCAAAATGCTTTCAGAAAGGAAGGATTGTCAACAGGATTCATTTATAATAATGGAGTTGTACAATCAAATCAAATTGGCTAAAAGCAGGGGATCAATTAAATAAAGTATGTTATAGTCTTAAAAGCAAAGTTCTATACAGCCATTACAATCAAATCACAAAAGCATATTTGATGGCACAGGGAAATGTTCCTTTATTGTAAAGTTACCGAGCACAGTATACAGAAATATGATTCTTTTCTTGCAATAGGCTGGTGTGTATATCCCTAGAATGTGCTCTCTGTCCCTCTCCCTCTCTCTCCCTCTCTCTCTCTCTCTCATACACACACACACACCCCCACAGAGTGTTTTTAGAATGTGCTCAACTGCTTCCTTCAGACGTCACCCATCTTCACTTTCTCAATGAGTCTTTCCCTGGACATTCCTCTAAACCTCCAAGCTCTTCTTAAAACCTTCAACCCTCATTCTGTAACTGGAATTTATAAGTTTGCAGCATACCACAACTGTTTAGGCTCTGAACACAGAGGGACACAGAGTATAGTAACTGAGAAGTGTTTAAAGGAGGAATCCTTACAAGGATGTGAGAAAACTTAAGGAAAACCAGTAAAATCTGTAAAACATTCCCCAGTGAGCAAAAATGGCAGAACCACTACTGTCTCTAGAATGAAGGGTAAGAGGAGAACGTGCAGTGAGAAAGTCATAATGCAGCTTTTAGAAAGGTGCTGCGGCCTAGGCAAAGGAGCAAGGACACTGAAAACCCACAGCACAACAGAACAAATGCTCAAGTCCTTTTCTCTTCCCATCACCTTATACCCTGTCATTGGCCCCAGTTTTGGGACCCAGTTAAAAGTCGAAAGACAAATCAGCTTATCCTTAAAGTCATTTCCCCCAGTACACAGCGCAATGTGGAAATACCCAAGTAAATAATATCCAGGGACAGAAACCTTCTTTGTTTATTAGTTTGTTGATCCACCTCATTAAGTTGTAATCTCTAAGATAACAGGTATTTTTGCCTGTTTGGTCCACTAATGAAACTCCAGTACTGGGGAGACTGTGCACCATAAATATTCAGAAAATGTTTGATGAATGAAGGCTAAATGATGGTTATAAAGTATTTCTAAATGGGTATTGAGTGTATAGGTGATTTTAATTTCCTCAAATAATAGTTATGTTTTCCATGAGATCATATAGTCTGAATTCTGGTAAGAAATCAAGAGGAGAAAGCCAGTTTCGTTCTTGGAATTCATCATGTAATTAAACTGTTTCCCCCAGCTCTGGGCAATGTAGATGTAGTCACATCTAGCAAGTCCTGATGAATGTTACCTTTCCAGACTGTACAAATACCTCAGCCCAGTTACCTATATATTATTTATGCCATCAAGATAATATTTGGACAATACATAATTAAACAACAGCTAGCTTTGGAGACAAGAGGAGAACGTCGATCATGAAAGAATCAAGCTTTATTTTGACAAAGGGTAGGAAAGATGTCCTTTAGGGTTTGACAACTACTTGTTAATAAAACAAGACAAGAAGCCTGACAGTTCTTCTTTCTGACAGCGGCCTCCAACTTTCAGCAATGTATATCCCAAGTGAACACCATTACCTACACTTTTATCTAGTTACTTGGAAATTATCGTTATGTGAAATACAAGTGCAATTCAGTCACTGGTCCCTAAACAGAAGGACATCAGTGATTTCCAGAAAAATGTTTCCCAAGGCACATCTTATTCTGTCAGTAGTAGAAATGATGATTGGATGATAAGAAATTGTATTTCATTACTTGACTCAAAACACCTATAGTAAAGTCCTGTTAAAGTGCCTTACTGTGTCTAACTTTTACCTGCCCTGGATTTTAGGTACTCCATAATATAGCTGTCAGAATGACACCAAAAGCCTATAGCAGAGGTGATTTCTTATACATTCACACCAATAAGAGTTGCCAGTACCTTGAATGGAATATAACAGGTATTGATTTGGACATTCTCATGTGAATGTTTTACTTTGCTTTTTTCATCTTCTAGCTTGGAAAAAAAATGAGCTGCTATTTCTGTTTGCTGTTGTTCCTTTCCTCATTCCAGATGTTGTTCCTTGATGTTCAGTATGGCAATTGCACATCTAAAAGCTGAACACTCTGTAAATATTGTAAAAACACCAGATTGCATGAAAATGTTTTTCAGTCAGTAGGAAAAATAATCGTAAATGCAATGCATAAATATTATTAAATCACTATAGGTATAAGTGATGTTCTTTATTATTAAGTAGTTTTTAATAGTGTGAGCATATGTGTATTTACAATTTTTTCTCATATCCATCATGAAATTTCATGGACAGCATCTCCAATAAGAGTTCCTAATCATGTCAGTGGCAAAAAATGTAAATCAAAGCCTTAAATTAATGTAGTGATCAAATATAAAGGCTATTTTCATCTAATTTTTTCTAGCACACCATCAATATGCTAAGGGTCTCTAATGATCTTTGTTAATAATTGTTCCAACTTTCCATGAACTGCCGGGCAGGACTTTGTTGATTCACTAGCAGTGGCAGCAAGAGTGAAAGCATCAGCACCTTTGACTGTAGTAATAAATTGATTAGTAAATGGTAATGAATTTTATACAGTTGACGATGACTGATTTGATACACCAATTCATCCAGGTGCATCTTCATGCTGGATTAGCAATGGTAACCTCACAGAAGAGATAAGCAATAAGAAAGGACTAAAAAACAAAGATGAGAGCACTGAAACTTTTGTTAATAATCAGGGAGAGGGGCTGGCACTTTGGCGCAGTGGGTTGATGCCCTGGCCTGAAGCACCAGCA
Source organism: Oryctolagus cuniculus (assembly GCF_051225735.1). NCBI lineage: Eukaryota > Metazoa > Chordata > Mammalia > Lagomorpha > Leporidae > Oryctolagus > Oryctolagus cuniculus. The sequence continues at coordinate 23,140,441 of NC_142867.1, read as the reverse complement.
TCCCCTATGGGTACTGGTTCTAGTCCTGGCTGCTCCACTTCCTATCCAGCTCTCTTCTGTGGCCTGGGAAAGCAGTAGAAGATGGCCCGACTTCTTGGGCCCCTGCACTCACGTGGGAAACCCAGAAGAAGCTCCTGGCTCCCAGTCCGCACAGCTCTGGCCATTGCGGCCACCTGGGGAGTAAACCAGCTGATGGAAGACCTCTCTGTCTCTGTCTCTACCTCTCTCTGTAACTCTGTCTTTCAAATAAATAAAATAAATCTTAAAAAAAATAATTAAGGAGAAAGATAAGGGATTTCCTTGGTAGATTCTGCCCTCAGCAGTCCACCATCAGTAAGCAACTAATTTTGCTCAGGTTTTAGTTGTATGTTCATATGACTCTCTTTTATACAATTAGCAAAAGTCGAAACAGATAGAAAATAAAATCCTGAGGCTAAAGTTGCACATTATATATAAGAACAATATGAAGGTAGTTGAAAACATTCCTAGAAAATGGAATGAGGATAATTTCATTAATTTTGTTTGTTTTTGTTATTTTTTTTAATTTTATTTAATGAATATAAATTTCCAAAGTATAGAATATGGATTACAATGGCTTCCCCCCCATAACATCCCTCCCACCCGCAACCCTCCCCTTATCCACTCCCTCTCCTCTTCCATTCATATCAAGATTCATTTTCGATTCTCTTTATATACAGAAGATCAGTTTAGCATACATTAAGTAAAGATTTCAACAGTTTGTTTGAAATTCATTCATATGAGGCATCTTTAAACAGTTCCCAAAAAATGTATGTTTTGAAAAACTATGCATGGATTTTTATAATTTTGGCACAAAAATAAACCTATCTCTTTTTTAAAGATTATTTGAAAGTCAGTTACACAGAGAGAGGAGAGGCAGAGAGAGAGAGAGACAGAGACAGAGAGAGAGAGAGAAGTCTTCCATCTGATGGTTCACTCCCCAGTCGGCCGCAATGGCCGGAGCTGTGCTGATCCAAAGCCAGGAGCCAGGAGCTTCTTTCGGCTCTCCCACATGGGTGCAGGACTTAGGCCATCTTATACTGCTATCCCAGGCCATAGCAGAGAGCTGGATAGGAAGTGGAGCAGCCAGGACTTGAACCAGCTCCCATATGGGATGCCGGCGCTTCGGGCCAGGGTGTTAACCCGCAGTGCCACAGCCCTGGCCCCAAACCTATCTTGAGATTTAAAAGCTCCTTGACATTTTTGAAATACCCTCATATACACATTTTCCAAAATAGAGAAAGAATGTTGCGAATTCAAATTATTTGAATTCCCAAGGTACCAACTATGGACCAGAAATTCTGCTAAGCTCTGAACAGTTAGCATAAAAGATGAAATCCTGTGCCTTTATGAAGCTCAGAGTCTTGTAGAGAACACCAACCAGAAATCAATGTTGAGCTGGAGATGAGCCTGGGTTTCTGTAGGCACCCATAGGAAGGGAACCTGACCTAAACTCTAGGCAAAGAGGAGTCACATTAAATGGACTTCTCCTTTCTAAGAGAAGTAGTAATATTTAATGTATTATTCTTTTTTTAAAAAGAGGTAGTAATTAATAGACTCTTTGAGAATCTGTGAAAGTTAGCCAATTCTATATAGCAAGGAGTGAGCATAGAAGAAAGAAAGTATAAGACAGAATGAAATGTGTTGAAGAGACTAAACTAATTCTCACAGCTGGTGATATGGTTTGGAAAAAATCAATTTCACTTTCCTTGAAGCAACCCAGTACACAGAATAGTGCTAAAGTTAAATCTAGTCAAAATGTTCAATACACCAGCTAGTATCTCATAACTTAGGGTAAATTACTTAGCCTCCAAATGCCTTAGTTTCCTTATGTGGAGGAAGTAGATAGTAGTAGCATCCCATTCAAAGTTTTCCAGTATATAGTAGGATCAAAACTTAACCAATTAATTGTTAAATACTGTTTAATGTTGTTGTTGTTGGAACTCACTGACTAATTTTTTTTTGTTCAGCCCTTAAAAGAAGAAAACTTCTGGGGCAGGCACAGTAGGTTAATCCTCTGCCTGTGGTGCCGGCATCCCATATGGGTGCCAGTTCTAGTTCTGGATGCTCCTCTTCCAATCCAGCTCTCTGCTATGGCCTGGGAAAGTAGTAGAAGATGGCCCAAGTGCTTGGGCCCCTGCACCTACATGGTTGACAGGGAAAAAATTCCTGGCTTCCGGCTTTGGATCAGTGCAGCTCTGGCCATTGCGGCCATCTGGGGAGTGAACCAACGAAAGGAAGACGTTTCTCTCTGTCTCTTCCTCTCACTGTTGTAACTCTACTTCTAAAATAAATAAGTAAAATCTTTTAAAAAATAAGATAACTTCCTTTTAGCCTACTCTCACTGTTTGTTTCTTGGGAGAAATTGGCCGGATCTCCTGAAAGATATCATTTACTACAGATTCACAGAGACAATGGTATGGTATACAGCACTACATCACCCTGGGTTGGAGGAAGGCTAAGTTGTTTCATTTGTTTACTTCTCCCTCAGGTAATCTCTGGTCTTGGAGTAGCTATTGGAGGTCTCTGATTGCTGAGGGTTCAATAAACCTCTGTCTACCTCATTTTTAGAGTTTTTACCTCAATACCATGGCTAAAAAAATCTGTAGCTGGATCTACACTCATTCCATCCTGACAAGGTTGTTTTAAGTGCTCCAAACTACACAGAAAAGGAAGCAAAATAACTTCTTTTTTTCTAACCACAGATAGCATTTTTTCTCAGCTGCTGCAATGAGAATTGATGATTGAAAGCCAATAAGCCTTCAATTGACTCAGAGTATAAGGGGACTTGATTTATCCCACAGTATGGCAGAACAAGTAATAATACAGGTGTGTCCTTTGCTGTAAATAATGTAGATTTACCCTCTGAAAATTTCATAACCACAATGATGCTGAAGACATACTGACTCAAGTGTGTCAGACAAAATTCTGCATTAGCAATCAATTGTTTATAGAGTTGACATTTTCTAACATCTGCTTTAAGATTTTGAAGTTTAAACTGTGATTTTTCATTGCCCATACTGACATTTTCACTAAGTTCTCCTCCCTAGCTAAGCTGGGATCTTGGTTTATTTAATCCAAAAAGCTCAGTCTTCAGAGTTTCACAGGACAGAGTGAAGAGCAATGAGTAATACCCTACCTTCCACTTTCCCAAAGCAATAGCAAATAGCTGTCCTTGTTGTGAGAAGACAGACTCTCAGACTAGGGTCAAAAATTTGTTTAATAATCCATTTTTGTGAGTGCTGTCAAGTCAAGATACCATTTGTTTAGGAAGGAAAACAAAACAACAAACAGAATGTGTCTGGGCATTTAGATGCAGTTTGAGGTCTGGGTGCCTCAAAGTTGGAAAATTATTGAAACTGCTCTTTTGTTTATTGTTGTGATCATACACCAAAGATTACACCAGAAATTCTATGGTTAAAATGCTTTGGATTTTGTACAAGAAATTTAACAGATACTGTCTTATAATTTTAATGCGAATGAAGTAAAACAAATGAGAACATTTAGAGTAGCATGAAACCAAATTTGGATAAGTGGAGGCATCCCCCAAAAAGTACACAGGTACTAGATTGGGTGAAGGTTATCACTGATAAGAAGAATGTCTGGAAATTGAATGGAGAGAGGGAGAGGGGGGAGGGAATGGGGAGGGAGGGAGAGAGAGAGAGAGAGAGAGAGATAGATTGAGATCTTTCATCTCCTGATTCACAACAACCAGGGCTTTGTCTTGAAAGCAATAGCCAGGAGCCCCATCTGTATCTCCCACATGGGTGGCAGAGGCTCCAGCACTTGGACTATCATCTGCTGCCCTCCAGGCATATTCACACCACCATTCTGATAGGGAATGCTGTCATTACAAGCAGCAGCTAACCCACCTGCACCAAAGTAGCCCCATTATGTCATCAGCATTCTTGATGTTGTCTTCAAATCCTGCTATTGATGTAATGCCTGTTATAGAGTGGCTACCTGTCAAAACACTTTACACACATTACTTTATCTGATTAATACATCAGTTTTTGCCCTCTGTAGAATCTGTTTCTCACATTTCCACTGCAGTCCTTAGTTCAGCAAACACCTGCAAGCAAGAGATCCTCATGACAGCACCTTATCCCAGGAGCATCTTGCAACATAGACCTCATACTTTCTTTCTTGAATTCCTCTACCAATAATATGTGAGACACTCGATGGAACCCCCAGGTCATTCCAACTCTTATAAACCTAAACTACTAACAAGCAAAAGGACCTAACAGGCATTTACAGGACATTTCAAACAATAGCTACAGAACACACATTCTTCTCTTCAGCACATGGAACATTTAATTTAAAATGATTGAAATAACTTCATATATCTTCTCAGACCATAAAAGCATAAAACAAGAAATCCACAACCAGAACAGCTGAATATGCTTAAATACTTAGAAATTAAATAATATGCTACTGAACGATCAGTGGATCATTGAATAAATTAAAAAGAGAATCAAAAGCTTTCTTAAAAAATTAAAATGAAAACACAACATATCAAACTGTGGGATACAGTAAAAATAGTATTAAGAGGAACATTTATAGTATTAAGTACTAATATTAAAAAGGGAAATGTCTCAAATTAAAGCCTAATGATGTACCTTGAAGACTTAGAAAAACAAGAACAAACCAAATACAAATTAAGCAAGAGCTGAGTAATAATAAGGATCATAGCAAAATTTAAAAAAAAATTGAAACTAAAAACCTACAAAAGATCAACAAAATAGCAAGTTGGCTTTTTGATAAGGCAACAAAATAGGCAAACCTCTAGCAGACTAACAAAAAAAAAAGAAAAAGAATGCAAATAAATAAAATTAGAGATGAAAAAGGAGGTATTAAAACTGATACCACTGAAAAAGGCTCATAAGACACTACTATGAAGAACTCTGTGATAATACACTGGAAAACCAAGAAGTTGATAAATTCCTGGGTTTGTACACCCTACCAAAATTAAATCAAGAAGATATAGACAATCTGAGCAGACCCATAACAAGCAATGAGATAGAAGCAGTAATCGAAAGTCTTCCATCAAAAAAAGTCCAGGATCTGAAGACTTTACTACTGAAGCCTATAAAACATTCAAAGAAGAAGTAACTCCAATACTGTTCAAACTATTCAAATATATCTTAACAGGATGGAATTCTGTAGAGATATTTTATGAGGCCAGCATTACTTTGCTACCAAAATCAAAGAAATGACACAAAAAGGAAACTATGGACCTATATTCTTAAAGAGCATAGATGAAAATATTACCAATAAAATACCAGCAAATTGAATCCAAAACCGCATAAAAAACATCATATATAGTGATCAACTGGGATTTAACACAGAAATAAAAGTGTGGCTTAACATTCACAAATTGATAAATGTCATAAATCACATAAATAGAATAAAGAATAAAAATAATATGGTCATCTCTATCGATGCAGAGAAAGCATTTGAAAAAAATTCAACACTCCTTCATTATAAAAACTGTCCACAAATTAGGTATAGAAGGAACATTCCTCAAAAATTATAAAGGTTATGTATCACAAACGGACAGCCAATATCATAACTGAATGGGAAAAAACTGAAAATATTTCTCCTCTGATCTGAAAGAAGTCAAGGATATCCACTTTCCAAACTATTATTCAATATAGTACTGAAAGTTTTAGCAAGAGTGATTAGGGAGGAGAAAGAAATAAAGGACATCAAAATTGGAAAAGAGGAAGTCAAATTATCTATGTTTGGAAACAAGAAGTTGTTGTACATGGAAAGACCTAAATATTCCACTAAAAAGCTGTTTGAACTGAGAAACCTACTCAGTAACATTGCAGATTACAAAATAAACATACAAAAAAACAGTAGTTTTTTCTATGCTAATGACAAATTCACAGAAAGAGAAATAAAGAAAGAAATTACATTTACAACAGCTACACACAAAACAATCAAATATTTAACCAAAGAATCGAAAGATTTCTATAATGAAATTATTAAACATTGATGAAAGAAACCATCAAAGACACACACACATAAAACCAGAAAACCATTTCTTGCTCATGGATTGGAAGAAACAATATCATTAAAATGTCTATACTACCTAAAGTAATTTACAGATGAAATGCAATCCCTACCAAAACACCCATTGCATCCTTTTTGGAATTAGAAAAAGAAATACTCCTGATGCCATAGACAGGAGTGTCAATTGGTAAAGTCAACAACAGGAGTCACTGTGCACTTACTCCTCATGTAGGATCTCTGTCCTTAATGTGCTGTGTATTGAGATTTAATGCTATAACGAGTACTCAAACAATATATTTCACTTTGTGTTTCTGTGTGGGTGCAAACTGTTGAAATCTTTACTTAATGTATACTAAACTGATCCTCTGTTAAAAAAAAAAAAAAAGAAATTATCAACTCCCAACTTGATTCTCACTGGGATTAAACATGACAATAGGTCTGATCTGATTTCATCATCATTTAAAAAAAATCATCTATTATTTTTCACTTTATGTTTCTGTGTGGGAGCAAACTGTTGAAATCCTTACTTAATGTATACTAAGCTGATCTTCTGTATATTAAGATAATCGAAAATGAATCTTGATGTGAATGGAAGGGGAGAGGGAGTGGGAAAGGGGAGGGTAGTGGGTGGGAGGGACAGTATGTGGGGGAAGCCATTGTAATCCATAAATCGTACTTTGGAAATTTATATTCATTAAATAAAAGTTAAAAAAAAAAAGAAGGACTTTACACACCAAAAAAAAAAAAAAAAAAGAAACCAAAAAAAAAAAAAAAAAAGAAAAAGAAATACTGAAATTCATATGGAATCACAAAGTCCCAGAATAACCAAAGCTACCCTGAACAAGAGAACTCAAGCTGGAGGCATCACAATGCCTGACTTCAAAGCATATTTAATGCTATCGTAGTTAAAACAGCTTGGTACTGACACAAAAATTGATACAGAGAACAATGGAATAAAGAGAGAGCTCAGAAATTAATCCACATATAAACAGCCAATGGATTTTTGACAAAAGTTTTCAGACAAGAGTGAAGTAAGGAGAGTCTGTTCAAAAAATGGTACTGGCAAAACTGGAATTATGTTTGTAGAGAAATTACATTAGATCCATATCTCTCACCATATACAAAAATGAACTCAAGATGGATAAAAGACCTAAACTTAAAACCTGAGACCATGAAGTTACTAGAAGAGCACATAGGGGAAACACTCCAAGACGTTGATGTAAGTGACAACCTCTTGGACAAGACATCCAAATCACAGGCTAGAAAGGCAAAGCTAAATAAAGGGGATTATATCAAACTCAGAATCTTTTACACAGCAAATAAAATGATCAATAGAGTGAAGAGACATCCAACAGAACAGAAAAAAATCCTTGCAAACCACCTAGACGAAGGATTTATATTGTGAATGTATCAGCAACTTAAAAATCTTTACAACAAAAAACAACCAATCCAGGTGAGAAATGGGCAAAGTTCAATAGTTCTCAAAAGAAGAAATACAAATAGTTGAGAATTTTATACAATAATGCTCAACATCCCTAGCCAGCAGGAAAATGCAAATCAAAAGCATAATATCACCTCACCCCTGTCAGAATGGTTAAAATCTGAAACACAGAGAGTAACAAATGTTGGCGAGCATGTTGAAAAAGGTGAACACTTATGCACTGTTGGTAGGGAGGTAAATTAGTACAACCACTATGGAAAACAGTGTGGAAATTTCTTTTCTTTGAAAGGAATACAAATTTCATAAGTACAACTTTGGGAATATGGTTATTCTTTCCCCCATACCTTCTCTCCCAGCTACACTCCCATCCCTCCTCCTCCTCACAACTCTTCTTTCTACTCATCAGTTTTATTTTTTTGATTCAATTTTGTTGACGTCTCTAATTTTAATTATTTCTTTTCTCTTACTAGTTTTGAGTTTAGTTTGCTGTTGTTTTTTAGATCCTTGAGATGCATTGCTAGCTCCTTTTTTTGATGTCTATCCAATTTCTTGATGTATGCACTGATTGCTATGAACTTTCCTCTTAATAATGCTTTTGCTGTATCCCATAAGTTATGATATGTTATACTGTCATCTTCATTTGTTTCCAGAAATTTTTTGATTTCTCTTTTGATTTCTTCATTGACCCACTATTCATTCAGAAGCATGTTTTTCAGTCTCCATGTGTTTACATATGTTCTAGAGATTCCTGAGTTTCTGATTTCCAGCTTCATTCCATTGAAAAAAAAAAAAAAACTAGAAATAAACTTGCCACATGATCTAGCAATCCCACTTGTGGGTAGATACTCAAAACACTTGAATATATTTAATCAACAAGATACCTTCACCACCATGTTTACAGCAGCACTGTTCACAGTAGCCAAAATTTAGAATCAACCAAGGTGTCTATTATCAGATGAACAGACAAAGAAAATGTGGCATATATACACAATGGAATATTATTCAACTATAAAATGGATGAAATTCTACCATTTGAAGCAAAATGAGTGCAACTCAAGCAAATAATGCTGTATAAAATAAGCTGGATCTAGAAACACAAATAGTACATGTGCTCCCTCATATGAGGTAGCTAAAATTTAAATATCAAGCAAAATGAAGGAAAGAAAAAAGAAATGTCTGTGTGTACCAGTATTACTGCAAACATAGTTCATAAAACTTTGTTTTACACTTTTGTCAAACCAGCAGTTAAGAATATTATACTACTATAGTTGTAATGATCTATGATTACCTTAAAATCTACATATTATATATGGGAAAACAAACAAGAAAGAATCAATAATTTCATCAACCCTGATGTCCATCAACTGATTACTGGATAATGAAAGTGTGGTATATATACATGAAATACTACTACTCAGTCAGAAAAAAAAATAGAATCCTGTCTTTTCTAACAAAATAGATACAATTGGAAACCACTATGCTTAGTGAAATAAGCCAGTCCCCCATAGCAAATATCATGTTTTCCCTGATATGTTTGGAAACTAGTATAGAGTACCAAGAAAATGTGTTGTATTTGAGTTTAATTGACACTTTGAGATTTGATTCTTGTTTGTAGCCCTTGCCTATATCTTGAGGAACAGTGGTTTTTATACTTAGTACTTGTTGAATTCTTTTTTAGTGAGAATTAAGCTTTTGATTATAAAAGAAAATTGAAAATGTCACTGTTAAAAATTTTTAAAGATTTATTTATTTATTTGAAAGTCAGAGTTACACAGGTAGCAGAAGACACACACACACACACACACACACACACCCCTACAAGGAGAGAGAGAGAGAGCGAGAGCAAGAGCGAGAGAGAGAGAGCAGGAGCGCTGTCTTCCATCTGCTGATTCATTCTCCAGATGTCTGCCATCTGGGTTGGGTCAGGCCAAAGCCAAGCAGATATCAGGAGCTTCTTCTGAATCTCCCACATGGGTGTAAGGGCCCAAGCACTTGAGTCATCTGCTACTGCTTTCCCAGGCACATTAGGTTGGAGCTGGATGGGAAGTGGAACAGCTGCATCTTGAACTAGCAGCCACAGGGATGCCAGCAATGTAGGAGGTGGCTTCATCTGCTATGCCTCAATGCCAGCCCCCACTGTTAAAATGGAAAGAAAAATAGCAAAGGAAGGAGAAGGGAGGGTGGAAAAGAGAGAGGGAGGATAGGCTAGGCAGTATTATGCTCTTAAAACTGTATATGTGAAATATGTCAACTTTGTTTCCTTTGTATAGATAAAAAATAAATTTTGTTTAAAAAAGAAAAAAATGAGATATGTGACTCAAGTCCATAATCAATTGCTTTTAAGTAAAGGAGGTAATTGTGGATAACATGGATATGTCTCATTTAATCAATTGAGAGAGACACTTTGGGTTGGTGCTGAGCATTTACCGACACAGAAATGCCAGCTGCAGAGGGGGATGTTTGGCACCATGGTCAAGATTGTACTTGTCATGCCTGCATCCCAAATCAGAATGGCAAGGTTGGATGCCCAGCTCCTTTGCTGATTCACGCTTCCTGCTAATGCTCACTCTGGGAGGCAGCATGTGATACCGCAAGTATTTAGGTGCTTGCCACACCTGAACCACTCACATTAAGCTCCTGGCCCCTTGCTGCAGCCTGACCCAGCCCCAGCTGTTGCAGGTATTTTTAGGATAACCCAGTGGGTGGGGAATATTTATATTCCCCTGTCTCTGTGCTTCTCATATTCTCTTTCTCTTTCTCTCTCTCTCCTTCTCTCTCTGTCCCTGCCTTTCTCTCTCCTCCCTCTTTAATTTTTCAAATAAACAGAATAAAAAGATTTTAATGAAGAAAAATTCCACCGATGAACAAAGGCTTTGGCCTATGATGTGAGCTCCAGCCTGCCCTTGCCAGCCTCCTGTCCCAGTGCTTTGGACTTTCATAACCAGCTCCTCAATCACACAGGCCAATTCCTTGGGAAAAGTCTCTTAGTTTATAATTCTACTGGTTCTCTTTCTCTTGATTAAACCCTTACTGATATAACTGGACAAAGACAATATTTTGTGATTCAGTATGATATAGAATCATTTAACAAAAAGAAATATCCTGAGTGGAAAAATTTAACATTTACTGAAAAATGAAAAAAATATTTAAACTTTACATGAGAAAGGGACTATGTTGTAACTAAATATTGCCTTTTCTGTACATTAAGTTCTTAACACATTGCACTTCCTTGTATTTCTACTTTTAATAATATACATCTGAATATATATATATATAATTACTATATACTGTAATTACACCTGGAATAATCTACTTCACCATTTTCTAGACATTGTGGAAGATTGTAAGAAAACACTTCAGACAGCTGAAAATAGATATGCAATATTACTCAACAATCCCACTCCTGGGAATTTACCCCAAAAATATGAAATCAGCAGATGAAAGGGTTATCTATACCCCATGTTTATTGCAGCTCAGTTCACAATAGTTAAAATATGAAACCAACAAAGATGTCCATCAATTTATGACTGGATACATTATGGTACATATATAGTACGGAATACTCAGTCATAAAAAAGAATGAAATCATGTCTTTTGCAAAAAAGTGGATGCAACTAGAAACCATTATACTTAGTATAACAAACCAGTACCGAAAAGCCAAATGCCATTTGTTTTCCCTGATCTGTGGTAATTAAGAGTATCAAAAAGAATGTAATGTGTAGGTGTGGAATTAACATTTTGAAATGTGATAATTGTTTACAGCACTTGTCCCTACTGTTGAGGAGCAACATTTTTTTCTTCTTACTCTCTGTTGAACTCTTTACTTAGTATAATGCTACTCTTATGAGTATAAGGTAAATTGAAAGTAAATCATTGCAAAGATTAAGAGAAAGGAACAGGAGAGGAAGGAGGAGGAATGGCTGGAATGTGGGCAGGAGGAAGGGTATGGTGGGAAACATCACTATGTTCCTGAATCTGTGTATATGCAATACATCAAATTTGTTTACAATAAATAAAGTTTAAAAATAGGACAAATGGGACATAAATTATGAGAAGACATTAAGAAACATTTTTAAAATTTCAGAATTGCTCATGAAATATTTGACCAAACTGTTTGGTAAAAGAGATCTTGTAAATGTGTCCCTTTTCTTCTTAGAGGAAATGTTTTTGCACCTCATGTGTACTTTTGATGGCAGGCCCCATGACTCACCCAGTTTCTCTATATCTTCAAATCAGTGGCTTCCATTATAAAGCTAGTAGAAGTCAGAAATTATTTTTGTCACCTTGCAAAAAATTATAACTGTAACCATCCCTGCAAAACACTTTGGAGGCAAGTACAGCCATGGAGTTGCAGCCAAAAGGCTGGCACTGACTGACTGTAATAGAGAAAAGTAAACCAGAGTCACAAACAATGTCCAGGAAAATGACCAGCAGTGAGAGTTGCACAGGTAAGCAAGGCTCTTAAATGGATATTTCAGATTCCGTTGGACTTTCACTGAATGAAAATAGATTGTTTCACAAACACGGGACATTTTCAAAGGGACCCATATGTAAGGAAGAATAATGAAGAGAAATGCTGAAGGTAACCTCTGCAGACAGCAATGGCTCTTACACAGTTTCCTTACAATCCATTACAACAGAATAATTCACATGCTCTTCATTTAATAGGTTATTGCTTTCTGACATCATAAATTCAGCAATAGTATTTTAAATGTTTACCAAGTGATTAAACTGTAGTAATTTATTCTACTTTTACACTCAAATTCCCCCTTTCAAGATCCTAAAAGATTTTATTGCCTCCAGAAAGCATTTTCATTCTAAATAATCAATATTGATTTAACTGCATCTTATTATCCCATTATTTTTTAGATTTACTTTCTTATTTTGCATAAAATTCTAACTCCCCATAGTTTTATAATAAGATAAGGTGGATCATTTCCAAAATAATTCAGAAATCGTTCTACTATGCTGGTTTCCTGGATACCAATTCTGGAGAAATTGTACTTCACAACACTTCTAATAGTGAATTTACTCAGTTGCGCCTTGCAGATACTTTTAAGAAGGTAATAGACAAAATCCATGCACTACGTTAAAGGTCAAACTCAACAAATAATGTAAAACACCAAGCTTCTCTGGTAGCATGTAAACTAAATGAATGAAAAAAATGCCGTTCATGGATTTTAAAATTCATAGCACCAAAATAAATAGATCTTTTAGTTTCAATTTTTCACAAACTTTTGAAATGCCCTTATCTCTGATAAGACAATTTTTTTCATCATACCCTCTTCATACCTTTGGGCAGTGGTAGATATGAGGCTAGAGAGGAATCTGAAAGTAAATTAGGAAAAATCTCTGGATAAAGTCAAGGCAGCATGTTAGACAACAATTTTTACCCTAATATGTAGGGGAAATGTTTTACATGCAAGCGGTTAAGAATTGCACCATTGTAATTGCTAATGTGTCTTATATAAATATAAAATAGTATTAAATGTTAAAATTATACATTATATTATAGTTTGGCATTGCATATAATAGTATAGAATATAAAAATATTGTCTGAGCTGGGCATTTAACCCAGTGGTTAAGACACCACTTGGGATGCTTGCATCTCATATCTGAGTGCATGGGTTTAAATCTGGTCCCACTTCTGTCTCCACTTCTGAGACCAGCTTCCTGCTAATGTGAACCCAGGAGGACAGTGATGGTTCAAATGCTTGGGTCCCTGACACCTAGAGGGAGACCCAGATTGGGATTCAGGCTCCTGGATTTGGGGAGTGAGTCAGCAGATGGGAGATAGCTCTAGCTTGCTCTCTCAATATATCTATATCTATATCTAGAGATATAAATATATGTGTGCATACTTCTCTGTCTTTCAGATAAAGTAAATTAAATTAGGATGAGAATTATTTTTTATATATATTTTTTTTTTTATTTTTTGACAGGCAGAGTGGACAGTGAGAAAGAGAGACAGAGAGAAAGGTCTTCCTTTGCCGTTGGTTCACCCTCCAATGGCCGCCGCGGTTGGCGCTCTGCGGCCAGCGCACCGCGCTGATCCGATGGCAGGAGCCAGGAGCCAGGTGCTTTTCCTGGTCTCCCATGGGGTGCAGGGCCCAAGCACCTGGGCCATCCTCCACTGCACTCCCTGGCCACAGCGGAGAGCTGGCCTGGAAGAGGGGCAACCGGGACAGAATCCGGCGCCCCAACCAGGACTAGAACCCGGTGTGCCAGTGCCGCGAGGCGGAGGATTAGCCTAGTGAGCCGCGGCGCCGGCCAGGATGAGAATTATTAAGATAAATTGCAAGAACTGAAAAGCATGAAGATTCAGGATATACCGACAGAGTTCATTATCCACATCTTTTAAGTTGGTTACCAATTTCTTTCGTCTTTCTTCTTATTTACACACACACACACACACACACATTTAGGAGTATTTTTTTCAGAAAATTTGAGAATGATTATGATGGAGAGTCTAGTCTTGAGGAAAGATATTCCAGTGCCATGATAGGAGATACCACTATTGAATAGGATGATCAGATGAGTTCTCAGCAGTTGGTGAGAGCTAAGAGAAGCTGTGATTGCTCATGTGAAAGTCTGAACAAATGCCCAAGTTGTTGAAGGAAGCCATGGCTGAGGGTGAGATTATATAGCCATGCCTCAAAACCCTTGAACTCATTAATTTCTGATCAAGGATAAAGACAGTAATTCCTATCAATGTGTTCTATTGATATTTAATACAAACTCTGAGATATGATTAGGAGAGAGAGAGCAAGCAAGCTCCCATCCTCATCTACTGGTTCACTTTCAAAATGCCCCAAAACAGCCAGGTCTGGTCTAGGTCGAAGCCAGGAGCTGGGAACTCATTCCAAACTTCCCACAGGGGTGGAAGGGACTCAGCTCCCTGAACCATCAGTGCTACTTCCCAACAGGAAATTGGAATCAGGAACAGAACTGAGACTTGAGTACAGGCATTCGGATATGGCATTCAGGCTTCTCAACTAGTGTCTCATCAGTGTACTTCTTGTCAATATCTTGCCAAGTATCTGTTATATTTCGGGTAACAGCTAGCCTGACAAAAATGGCAAGGGCCATGAAAAATTGAAACCAAACACCTCAACTTCCCCTCCGTATTCTGAGGACAGAACAGAGACTCTAGTCAGAGAAAATCTGAAAGGAAATGCTCCCACTCTCCAACATCTATTCACTGAAAGTTATTCACAGGAAAGACAAGCTTTTCCTGCCATGAAAATACATTTGAGTCATCAATGCAGCTTTGAAGTGCCAAAACAGGAAAAGGCATTTTGACCTGTGCAAAATGAAGACCATGAAGTTGCAGAAGCTCTATTGCCCATTAACTCTGAAATACTTCTCATTCTTCCTTTGTGCTTGTATTCTTTAACTAAAATGGAGAACACAACTCAACAAAACCCAATGAGAAAATATTTAGTGTTTTTCAAAGACAGCATTAAAATAGCATTTATATCTATTTCATTAGGATTTAAATATCTTTCTTCAAAATCAATGTAGTTATGTATGAAACAAGTAAGAACATTTAACAAGGCATTTGTTACAGTCAAATCAATTGCTCTATTTTATAAGGTAAAATTCTGCTAGTTGAAATTAGACTTTTAAACTATTTACAAAAATGTTCTTTAGAGGTTATTGATGGAGACCAAATTCTTACTTTGTAAAGCAAAATGAAAAGTTTAAGAACTCCTTCAGATAATAAATTTTCAATATGTTTTGCTTATTGAATTGTTATCTGATTAACTTACCAGTTAAAGCAATAGGCAAATGATTAGAATTGATTGTAAAAGATCTATTTGTCCTTTACCTCTGATCTCCATCTTCTACTGCTGACTGGTGTTCCCAACCAAGAGTTTCCATATAAGTGGCAACAGCTCCTGACATGAGTGATTCTTCTCCCTTTGAATACAATAAGAGCATACCTCAAATTGGAACTTTGCTATGAATTTTCTACAGTAGACTTTAACACAGTAACTCATACATCATGGTGTTTATTTCTTAGTTGCTTAGCTCTGGGTTAAATAAATCAGATGTTAACCTAGAAATTCTCTCTTTAGTAAACAAAATGTAACTCTTTGAGCTGAATTCCCCTACTGGCAAACTACTAGGATTTCCTGGCATTTTCTATAGTAAATCATTATATTCCATAGCATTTGCACCAACAAGATCTGCACACACCCATCCTCCAATTATCACACACACAAGTACACACACAAACACACATATGCAAATCTCTTTCATTTTAACATCATCCTTAAGTATTCATATGTTTCTTATCCATACCTAATAATCTTACTTTATGAGTTAGAAGCAACAAAAGAAATTTAGTGCTTGTGCTTTTATCTAATCCATATTTATTGCACACATGTCAGGAGGGATTATATGGGAGAAAAAAAATATATTTCTCTGTGGTTAGAAGAAAGGATTTGGATTTGGGTCTGGATTTTCTACTTTTGTACCATTGAAATATAAATTCAGTGATGTTGGCACAAAGTGATCTGGCTGCCTTTTTTAATAAACAGCAAGATAGTTAGCCAGCCATTTCATGAGCTTCTGTGAAAGGTGGAAAATGAGACATTAAAAACAACAACAATTATCTTAGAGCTGTCTTACACCTTTCCTCAGAGACTCTTAAAACATTCTGGAAATTATTATACAAATACTGTGCTCAGTACATACCCACCCTCCTCTCCTCCTCTCAGTGAGGAATACAAGTACATAACAGTGGACAGCAATGACCCTTCAAATGAATACAGCCCAATGATATGCAACTGTTGGGTACATACACACAATTCAAAAAAACCAAAGGTGTTTTAAACCTAAGAATTCCTTCCTGGGAGTTTCAGGCTTATGGCCTTTTAGGTCATACACAATTCATAGCTATTTGCTTGATCTTCACATGTTTGAAGAATTAGAAACTCTCTCACAGAATCTGAATTTCTCTCTAGCTTCTCTTGAAAATGTTGGAAGACTTGGCAATACAGAGCCCAGGTCTCACACTCTAGACACTGGCTGCATCTGAACAGCAACCTTTTCCTCTTTGGTAGGCACAGACTGCACGTTGAACAGCGACCAGTTTTCCTACTCTTGCTTTACTATCCATGTTACTTTTGCACCCCACTCCTGGAGGTTAATATAATTGAACCCTAGTGTGTTTTAAGTTTTATGTATTTAATTTCATTTTATTTATGAAGAAGAAATACAGGAGTGAGACAAAGAGAGAGACACAGAGTGATCTTCCATCCATTGGTTCACTCCCCCAAATGTCCACCACAGCTGAAGCCAGTAACCCAGATTCTACCCATGCCTCCACGTGGGTGGCGGGGGCACAGATTCTTGAGGCATCACCTACTGTCCCCCAGGGTTGAACCCAGGCATTGGGATATGGGATGTAAACATCCCAAGAAGCAGCTCAACTGCTGCACACAATATCTGCTCTAAAACCCCAGTTTAAATGTGTTCAGACATAGAATACCTTCCTTAAATAGATTGTTATTTTTGCAGTTGCTCCATAATCATACTTAAAATTTAGTCATTGAGGCTGGCGCCGCGGCTCAGTAGGCTAATCATTCCACCTTGCGGCGCCGGCACACCGGGTTCTAGTCCCAGTCGGGGGCGCCGGATTCTGTCCTGGTTGCCCCTCTTCCAGGCCAGCTCTCTGCTGTGGCCCAGGAAAGCAGTGGAGGATGGCCCAGGTGCTTGGACCCTGCATCCCATAGGAGACCAGGAGAAGCACCTGGCTCTTGCCTTCGGATCAGTGTGTTGCACCGGCCGCAGCATGCCAGCTGTGGCGGCCATTGGAGGGTGAACCAATGGCAAAAGGAAGACCTTTCTCCTTTCTCTCTGTCTCTCTCTCTCACTATCCACTCTGCCTGTCAAAGCAAAAAATTAAAAAAGAACTGTTCCAAAAAGGGGCACAGGGGCCAGGTCTTTATAACACGTATAAGTACATTGATATTTACAGATAATGTAATTTCATCATTGAAGATAAACATCCCTATTTTGCTATTAGTGCCATCACCTGTTTTAAGGCAATTTTTTTTTAAAATTCTCATATTGGAGTTAGTTTTTTTAAAACTATTTTGCTAAGTTTTGACATACTTCTGTGTATTTTCCATTACATCAAGTGCTAGAAGATAGGTATGAATGGAACCCCAGCCCTAAGGAATTAATGTGTTTGGTTGTCATTATTAATGTCAATTCAACCTATTGAAGGCATATGCTTGCAGTTGCTTTAAATACCTGCTCAGAGAGCATCAATGACCACCTTGATAATAATCAAAATCAGTCATGGTTATCTATTGACCATTTACTGTAATAGGGAGCAATGGAAAGGGAACTTTTAAAATATTATTTTTGATTCCTATATCAACTCTTCAAGTAATATATTATTCCCCTTTTATATATGAGTGAAAATGGGTAATAAAGAGGAAAAATACTTGTTCATGATCACACTGAAAGACTAGTACACTGAAAACAAAGGTCTGCTCACTTTTCAGCCTCTGCCATTTGTCTTGAAACACATTTCCTTGAACAGTAATCTCATTGAGTCCCTACTAAGTGTAAGGTTCTCTACATATATTACCAAACAAGATGTTGGCAACAACCCTACATCACTGATTAATGGCTCTTTTTCTCCAATGGGAAAGAATCGTACTGTGCCAAGAATCAATCAGCGAGGATGTCTGAGTTCAGACGGTGTCCTAAGACTGTGTCCCTTCCACAATGACACCTGGTTTGTCTCCTTGGTGAGGAAATATAAAGTTCAGAGAAGTCAGTTTGGCATGTTCACACATTTCTGAAATCTGTTAACCTCTTTTGGAGAAAAAGCAAAATCAGCAGTTATTTTGCTACGATATCAAGCCTAAATACTACAAAGCCCATCTTTTGTCAGTGTCCAAGCCAGAAATAGATATGTACTCTGGGAGGATAGCACTAAGTGGCACAGCGGATGCTTTCTGCTTTCTGCTTCTTGTTAAACACCAGAATCCAACAGCAAAGTTTGAATTTTCTTCCTGGTCTGGTTTATTCCTCCATTGATTAAGTCATGTTTTACTTATAGTCTCTCCATTAACTTGAACTCAAACTAATATGGACCAATTATATCAGTTATATCGACACAATTCTCTCATCTTTGCCATTTAATAGACCTTGATAATAGAAGTGACATCAATCATATTCACTGGTCTTACCAACACTCAAAATGAGGAGGTTATATAGGTTATGTACACCAGGGCATAGGAATCTTGGACACTATCTTAATGACATACCACATCTAATAATACATTGTGTGAGTCATTTGTTATGGAAAAGATTTCATGCACACAGCCAAGAAGTCATTATGCTTTTCTAAAATGCTATGCATTTAACTCTAGTAGAGCATACATTGCATGACAAGATCCAGCCTAGATACCATGTCTTATTTTTAGATATAGATTACAGAATAGTGGCTTGTATGAATGGCATTGCATCGCAGTTGGTTAAGCCACATACTATATCGGAATGTCATTTTAGAACACGCACATCCAATCTTGGAATGTCATTTTAAGTCCTGCCTATTCCAATTCTGACCCAGCTCTCTTATAATGCACCTGGGAAGCAGCAGTTTATGTCTCAAGTCCTTGAGTTCCTACTTTCAGACTGGTCCAACCCTAGCAGTTGCAGTCATTTGTGGAGTAAACCATCAGATGAGCAGATAGACGATCTATCTACCTTTTGGTCCAACCTCTCTCTATCCCAATCTCTTTTTCAATCTCTATTTCTATTTCTATGTCTATTTCTATCTCTGTACCCCTATATCTATCATTCTCTCCATTTCAAATAAATTAATAAATCTTTTTTCAAAAAGAATAGTGGCTAGCAGCATCAACGTAAGTCCAAGACTCAGGTTTTTTGCTTACTAGCACTGAGAAACTGATCAAATATTAAAAGTATCCAGAGCCTTAATTTTCTAATCTTTAAATTTGGAGAAATACAGTACCTATATCCTAGGAAGAAATTTGTCATAATTAAGGACTCAGATTCCAAAACCACTAGATTAGTCATCTTTCATAGCAACTCTACCACTTGCTCTCAGACAGGCTGGGGAAGTATATGCTGGATTAACACATTTCTCAGTTATTTAAAAATAAAAATTTCTTATTCACTCTTTCTATAGACTCCGAAGTCATCTTCAATCCAGAAGCCAGGCTGATGGAGATGCCACTATCTGGACTATTTTAGGCCACTATGAATAAATTGAAGCTCTCATGGGTTGTGCGTGGCCGTTAAATGCTTTGAGTAGTTGTAGTCCATGTATTCTTCTTGAAGATTTATTTAATTATTTGAAAGGCAATTATAGAGAAAGAGAGAAAAGGCGAGGGAGAATGTGAGGGGAAGAGAGAGAGAGAGAGAGAGCAAGAGAGAGAGCCACAAACAGCTAGGGCTGGGTCAAGCCTAAGCCAAGAGCCATGAACACCATCAGGGTCCCCCATGAGGGTGGCAGAGGTAAAAGCACTTGGGCCATCTTTTGCTTCCATTCTAGGTGCATTGACAGGAAGCTGAATTCAAAGAGCAGTGTACAGGATTCATTGGCACTCTGATATCAGATGTCAGCATCGCAGGAGGCAGTTTAACCTGCTATACCACAATGCCAGTCCTGTGTCATATATTGCTCTAAATCCCATCCAGCTACTACTGAGCCAAGATATAATCCTACTATCTGAGTGGAGGGGAAAAAGAACTGGAAATTTTTAGCAGATAGTGTTGAGGCAAGCACACTACATGACCTTAATAATTGTTTTTATTAAATTATGAAATTTAAATTTATTAAATTATAAAATCTGGATGTTAACAATAAGGCCTAAATTTATTGTTCATATCATATGATTATATATATATATATACACACATATATATAATGTATTTGAAACACTAGTAAGTGGAGTAATACATCAGTTAATGCTAAATACAATAGTTCTTCAAAAAATTCACTAAAGATACTTATAAAATTTGTGCGTGGATTTAAAAAAAAAATTGGACCAAAATAAAAATAAATGTGTCTTTTAATTCCATTCCAAACTTTTTGATGTTTGATGATATTATCATTATATTTTGTAAATAAATTAAGAGAAAAGCTATTTGAAGTTCTTCACACTGTGGGGAGCAACCCAGACTAGACTGAGTTACTGGAATTAAGACTTATTCTATGCATCTGCTCTCCCACAATATGGCGCTGGGAGAGAAGAAAACAGCTTCTACACAGCTGCCTCCAGTTCAGCTAATAAACTGTAGGACTTGCTCCTGATTGGAGGAGAGCAGCGTACTCGGCGTGTGGGCAGCCGAGTTGGGATTGGCGGAGGAGGACTATAAAGGAGGAGAGAGACAGCATGCACAGGGAACATCTAAGGGGAACGTGTAGCTGAAGGAACACCCGTGCAGCCCCCCAGAGAGCCGGCCGGCGGTGTGCCGCTCCCCCGCGGAAGTGGGGAATGTGGCCAGGGGGAACCGCCCTTCCACGGAGGTGGAAGGGATAGTAGCCAACCCGGGAAGAACCAGCAGCAAACCCGGGGAGGGCCGAGCAGACGAAAGAACAGCGCAGGGTCCTGTGTCGTTCCTCCACGAAGAAGGGGAGCGACATAATGGTGCCGTGACTCGGATATGAAGCCTAGGCAGGGCTTAGTGTCGTTCCTCCACGAAGACGGGGAGCGACACACACCATCCCAAACAGAGAGTAAACCCTTACTAATATTAGACTTCATTAAAGATAATGTTGTAATTGTTACCTTTATTATCTCCTCCATATATAAGCCAGGTGCATAGTAGTCATTCAGTCAATATTTGTGCTTACATTTGCTGAGTATTTTGTTCCTAGAAATTTAGAGTGGCTCTTACATGGATTTCTAGATTTCTGGAATGATTGATAACTCTAGGAGGTCACCAGATATTGTTCACACCAATGGATGTGTAGAAGATTAAAGCCAGAAGGCAATGGTTAAATAGTGAATCAGATTTCAGAGACTTGGAACACCCCTTCAGGTTGAAGTCAGCTTGGAAGATCTAGGGAAATAAATCCCTGACTCCCTAGACAGAATCCTCAAGGCAGAGATCTTTACCACACACAGTTATACCCATAATGTTGTAAAAAAGACAGCAGTGAGAGAGGAGAGGCAAAGTTTAAGACAACATTTTTAATACATTCTAAATTTATTGACAAAGCACTGGAGTCCTACGACACAAATGTATCTCTTCAGAAAAAAATTTCCTATACATTAAAACATCTACTAGCACCTGAGTATAAGTCTTGGGGAAATGATATTTCACAGGCAAGTGCCCTTTCCAATACTCACCAGGATGAGGATTCAGAAAAGGAACTTCAAGTGAAAAATCTAAGGCACTTGTGAGCCAAACAGAATTCAAAATTGTTCGTGACTTCCAGGTTTTGCTAAAATCAATGTAATATCTGCAATTTTAATAGAGCTAATTAGCAATATGCCATGTGAAAGAAAGCAGACAAAAGGACCACATATTGTATGACTCCATTATATATACTATGCAGAAAAAGAAAATCTATGGAGATAGAATGGAATGGTTGTTGCTTAGGGATTTGAGGGATGATAAGGAAAAACTGACAACGTGCAAAGATTTCTTTTTAAGGTGATCATTAGAGTATATATTTTAAATCAGTGAAATTCATGGCAGATAGATTTTATCTCAGTGAAGATGTTTGAAAGGAAAGACGATTTAACACATATTATTGAAGCATCAATAAGAGACATTTTACAGTAAAAAGATAGCCAAAAGATATAAGTAAGCAAACAAAGTTATCTCAAGATTTTATCAAAAAACTTTCAGTTAAAATCTAAGTTTAAAGTTCAGTATAGCCTGTCTGATTTGAATTGGTTTCCGTATTTCAAGTCTTTAGTTAAAGTTACTTGAGAGGAGAATCTGAGATCACAAAAGGAAATCAATACACAGTTGACCAAGGCCAGGTTCAATAATACTGCCTACATTTGAGTGCAGTGAGGGAAAACAACATTCATTAGTCATATAATAACTACAAGGCCTCCTGCTTATCTCAGAAATTCCTCCAAGGAACACAACCATTTCCTACCTATTATTTCCTATTGATTTTCACCACCTGATAAGAGGCAGAGCAGAAAGGACCAAAGAAGGTTAGATCGCACAGAACAGAAGGAGTAGGGACTCTGCCTAGCCTTAGGACATACAGACATTCAATTCCTCACTCACTCTTCAGAATGTCCAGTTCTCTGACCCCAAGCTGATAGCATCAGAGCTGGAATTCCATATATTCACTTGAGTCCTATCTCCAAGAGACTTTGAAGAGAGAGTATTGATTGAAATATCCCACCTTTATCATATCATCTTATTGTTTTTTAGTTGTGTACATACTAATACCATTACAATATAGCTCACTATTTTTTTACAATGAATGGTTATCCTGATATTTATTCATCAAGAACTTCTCCCCTAAGTAGCCATGGTTCCTGAGGATGCCCTAGATATCAAGACAAAACAGTGCCAATTTCTTCTAATACATGAAAAGACTTAATACATACAGTATTTATTAAATGTTAAACTCTATTCTAAATAAGATTATATACATCTATTAGCCCAAATATAATTTCAATAATTTCATTGGAAAGCTGCTTTCATTAATATCTACAATTTAAAAGTTAGATACTGAGGCATGAAGAAGCTCATCATGATGCATAAGTCACATAACTGTGAAACAGCAGAGGAGACCCTAGGTCTGACCTTTCAGTGGTTACACACAGCCACCATGCAAGTTGCCTCCATCTGAGTGTAAGCTCTTCCAAAGGATAACTTTTTCAAAAATATATACATATAAATTTGTCTTCCTTGGAAGACAGAAAAAAACAAAAAGAGAGAAAAGCAGAGAGATCTCCAATCCACTAGTTACCCCCCAAATGCTCACAATAGCCAGGACTGAGCCAGACCAAAGCAAAAAGTCAGAACTCAATCCAGGTCTCCCACATGGGTGATGAGAACTCGAATACTTGAGCCATTATCTGTTGCCTCCCAGGGTGTGCATTAGCTGGAAACTGGAATGGAGATTATATCTGAGACTTGAACCCAGGTCCTGCAATATGGGATGCAGATGTCTCAAGTGGCAGTTTACCAGTTGTGACAAATATCCCCCCAAAGAGAACATTTTGATGTAAGTTTATATTGTTCACAGAGATCTTTTATTTCTGAATTGCAGCAGGGATAAGAGTTGGGATGTTCATATATTTTTAAACACATTAATTCAAATAATATCAACTTAGATTTTCCTGGGTTTATAATATTTATTGAGTTTGGGGGCTAAAAATATTCCTGAGAGATTTGTGATACCATAAAAGTTTCTAAAATATGTTGATAATTATGTTATCCCTCTTAGTATTTTTTTTTGTTTGTTCTACTTAATACTTTTGGTTGAATACTGTAATCAATACACAATTCTTCTTAAGTGCTGAAACTTAACTGAAAAGTGATCACTGTTAAATATAAGAGTGGGAATAAGAGAGGGAAGAGATATGCAATTCGGGACATGCTCAAGCTGACTTACCTCAAACAGTAGAGTTAGAAACATACCAGGGGATTCGAATTCAATCCCATCGAGGTGGCATGTACCAATGCCATCTCACTAGTCCCAGTGATCAATTTCTGTTCACAATTGATCGTAATGATAGGACTAAGAACCAAAGGGATCACATAAACAAGACTAGTGTCTGCAAATACTAGCTGATAGAATGAAAAAGGGAGAGAATGATTCAACATGGGAAGTGAGATACACAGCAGACCCATAGAATGGCAAATGTCCTAACAGCACTCTGGCCTCATAATCAGCCCTTAAGGCATGCGGATCTGGCTGAAATGCCCATGAGAGTATTTCAGGCATGGAAAGCCAAGACACTCTGGGGGAAAAAAAAAAAAAAAACCTAAATGAAAGATCTCCACGAGTGAGATCCCAGTGGAAAGAATGGGTTATCAAAGAAGGAGGTACCTTTTTCTGAAGGGAGGAGAGAACTTCCACTTTGACCATGGCCTTGTCTAAAAATGATCAGAGTCAGTGAACTCAGGGGGCTTCCATAGCCTTGGCAGCTCATGACAAGAGCCTAGGGTGATTACTGACGCCATAAACAAGAGTGTCAACTTGTTAAGTCAACAACAGGAGTCACTGTGCACTTACTCCTCATGTAGGATCTTTGTCCTTAGTGTGCTGTACATTGAGATTTAATGCTATAACTAGTACTCCAACAGTATTTTTCACTTTAGTTTCTGTGTGGGAGCAAACTGTTGAAATCTTTACTTAATGTATGCTAAACTGATCTTCTGTACATAAAGAGAATCAAAAATGAATCTTGATGTGAATGGAAGGGGAGAGGGAGTGGATAAGGGGAGGGTTGTGGGTTGGAGGGACGTTATGGGGGGAAGCCATTGTAATCCATATTCTGTACTTTGGAAATTTATATTCATTAAATAAAAGTTAAAAAATATATAAAAATATGTTGATACTATTTAGTCTAACTACTGACACTTAATAAATGCCTAGTGCATTTTAGGTGGGAATAGAACACGAATAAGAGAAACAAACTGCTTATTTATGGCTTTATTCTAATGCCAAATTTCTCAACTTCAGCCACCAGACATTTTTGGGGCAGCTAATCCTTTGTTGTAGGGTAGTGCTCATTCTCTTGAATGTTTAACACTCCTGCTACTGTGACAACCAAAACATTTTCAGATATTGCAAAATTTTACTTTGGGGAGCAAAGCCACCCTCTAAAACCACTGCTAGTGTGAATCATATTGAAAATAACTAAAGAAAATCATTGGTAGATAAGGAAAGGTAACAGATGGTGAAAGAATATTCTCCAAAGTATTAAAAATGGTATTTTGGAAAACAGCTGTGTGACTACTATAGGTTGGATAGGCAAGATGACCTCTTTGTTGTGGAGTCATCTAATGTGAGATCTGAAGGCCATAAAGCAGGTTATGGAAACCAGCAGCCCCAGTACTTGTTGAGCGCAGGACAAAAACCTTAGGAAAGCTGTGAATTAAATTTACTTCACGGTCAGTAAGAGAGTCAATGTGGATTAACAGAGTGGGGGTGGGGGTTAAAGTAAAATCAAAGAAGGAAATAATAGGATGAATTAGGAGAATGAGGAAAAGGAATTCCGATCCAGTATCATGCCATGGACAGGCAGAGGGAGGCTTTAGATAGAGGAGTAGGATCAGCCTGTCTGCTTTGCACAGAACCAGTTGTAGGGAGTTAAGAGTAAAAAGCAAGAAAATTGATACTGGGGACACTATTGTGGTAGTCCAGTTGGAACAAAATAATGCTTTGGTTAAGACAGTGGCAGTGTGGGTGGGAAGAAATGAGCTCTTGAGTGATAATACCTTTGACATAATTTCCTGATAGAGGATGTGTGATAAGGAGTGAAAGAGGGAGGGACTGAGGAAGGGAGGGTGGGAGGGAAGGAGGGAGGGAGGGAGAGAGAGAGAGAGAGAGAGATCATTCTCTATTTCAATTTCCTGTTATTGTTTAGTTACTGTTCTGGAACAACTGAATATGCAATTCATATCTAAGATAAAGACTAGAATAGAACAGACATAAATATCCCAGAACTAAGAGTTTGATGTTGATCAGGTTAAACTTGAGAGATCCACTAAATGTATTCATTCATGTATGGATATCATGCAAGCATTGGAAGTTCCACATTGGAGTCCCATGTAGAGTTTGGGAAAATTAGTTCCGTTAGTAGATAATATTTAAGTTATAGGTTTGGATAAATCATTTATGGACAGTTCATTGAAAGACAAAATAAAGGGACAGAATAGCAGAGTTTCCCAATATTTAGAGTTGTATCTCAGGACACAGAGAAAATATAGAAAAGATGGAGAATAATAACTGGCTACAAATGCTGAGAGAAAGAGGCAAGAGAATTGAAACAAATCCTTCATATATTTCTTAGGAACTCTCTGAAATAAACTACTAAACTTAATGAAATTATAAAAGGGTATGCTCATACAAACATCTCATACTGAAACAATATTGTCTTGAGATCAAATCTCTAACATAAGAATTGAAATGAGAGTTAATTTTGGAGTCTGCTTGTTAGCCTGCAAAGTTTATGTCAATCCATTTAATACAATGGGCCCTTAACCTTAATGTAAGTTAATGGAGTGCTTAATATGTAGAAGTATTATGTTCAGTATTTTGCTATTAGCCACTCATTTAGTCTTCTCTACTATCCTAAAAGAAAATGTTGAGAATAAATATGAATACAGTGCTTATTATGAATCCAGCCTTCTTCCAAGAACTATACTTACAGTACCCTTATAATACCACTCTGATAGAGGCACTATTCATATCATTGTGCTCTACAGATGAAGTAACTGAGGCAGAGAAGTCGTAAGTAGATAAGGTAAGGACATATAGAAAGAGGACGCTGGGACAGTGATCTAAGTACTCTGATTCAGGATGTAGGCATCCCAACTGATGGCTGAACCACTACACCAGACAGGTAGCCCCAGTGTCCACCCATCAGGTAACGCCTCAGAAAGTAGTATTAGCTCAGTAAATATCTCTTAAGTAAATAAATAGATGTCAGAACTGTTTGTAGAAAAATTAGACAATACCTAAAAAGTGCTTAATTCTATACCTGGAATATAAATACTGCTTGATAAATGATAAATATATATAACTATTCTTATGGTCATTATTACTTTTCTGTCATTATTGCTGTTTATAAAAGATTTTAAAAGTATGGATACATAGTGGGGCTTCAAATATAGGCTTATTCACCAGAAAGAATTCGTAGAGGAAAATGCGGGAGACTATTTTCTTTTCTTCGTAAGGTGGCCAGTAGTTAGGTCAAAGACTACAATTCAAGAGTGGTAATTTCCATTCAAGATCTCCTAGATATGATCCAGATTAATTATCAGGTTTATGTTGGCTTTAAATATGTAAATAAGTTGAGGAAAAAGACAGTTTACTTCAAATAATACTTGGTGATACTGTTATTTGTTTCCTTCAACCACATGGTTATACAATGGCTATTAATTTTTAACTTTAACAGATGATTAGAGACATTTAAGAAAATTCAGATAAGCAGATTTTTAAATTTATTTCATTTTATTTTTTAACTTTTATTTAATGATTATAAATTTCCAAAGTACAGCTTTTGGATTATAGTGGCTTTTTCTCCCCCATAACTTCCCTCCCACTCGCAACCCTCCCATCTCCCACTCCCTCTCCCATTCTATTCACATCAAGATTCATTTTCAATTATCTTTATATACCGAAGATCAATTTAGTATACATTAAGTAAAAATGTCAACAGTTTGCACCCACACAGAAACACAAAGTGTAAATTACTGTTTGAGTACTAGTTATAGCATTAATTTACATTGTACAACACATTAAGGACATCCTACATGGGGAGTAAGTGCACAGTAACTCCTGTTGTTGACTTAACAATTGACACTTCGTTTAATATGAATAGAAATTTTTTCATACATGCATGTAAATGTTTTAGTGTTACCAAAAACTACCATTTAGCTTGTAATATATAATTTATATTATATGTAATTTATAGTATATATTATACATAAAATTATATATAATATACATTTATACAGTAAACATATAAAACTTTTTTGTATCTATTTATTTATTTGAGAGGCAGAAAGAGAAATAGACAGGAAGTATTCCCATTTACTTATTTACTCCCCCTAGGGGAAGCCAGGAGACAGAAACACAACCAGATCTCTTACATGGGTAGCAGGAAACCAATTGCTTGAATCAACACCACTGCCTCCAAGACCTGCATTAGCATAAACCTGGAGTCTGCAGCTGGAGCTGGGAATCACACTCAGGCATCCGCTATGGGATGCAGGCCTGTTAACTACTAAATAAAAACTTACCTCTGAATCCTTTTTATCTATCTCCTTTCATAAAATACCTTTCATAATTGTTTTTGCCTTTTTTATTTGCTTATTTTATTGAATGGGATATATATTTTTATATATTATATATTATATACTATATAATATATAAATATATATTTATTATGTATATATATTTATTATATAGTATATATTTATATATTATATATTTATTATATATATTTATATATTTATATATTATATATAATATATAAATATATTTATATATAAAAATATATGTATATTTCATCCACTGGTTCACTCTCCAAATGCCCACACCACCCAGGAACAAACTGAAACCAGGAGCCAAGAACTCAATTGAGCTTTCTGACATGTGTGGCAAGAACCCAACTATTTGAGCCATCACCCCTGCTTCCCAGGATTCACATAGGAGGCAGGAATAGTTAGATATCAAACTAATGTCCTCCAATATGAGATGTGGTGTCCTAATCAGCATCTTAACCACTTTGCCCAACTCCAGCCCCTCCTTTCAGATATGTATGGACATTCCTCCTCTTCCAGCCTGTGGACATGCCCATTCATATTCACATACGGTTTGTGGTTTTTAACAACTCTGTGTGCAGATAGGTTCTTAAACCTCGTTGCTATGGGTCAAGCAGCTAAAGATCTGAAATAAAAAGTAGTAAGGCCTGTAGAACACTGTAATGGACATTTATTTTTCTGGTCACCCTCTAATCTTTTCCCATTTTCAATCAATGAACTTTAAGTGAGACATGACTCTTGTTCATAGCTGGAGAGCACATGACCCAGGCCCAGACAAACCGCAAAAGGAATTCCTTTGCCCCTGTGATTGGGCCGGCAATGGTAGACATATGACCCAGGTGAGTCGAGAGTGCATGTCAGGATTAGTGAAGGAATCCTTTCTTTTGTGTAAAGACTGAAGCCACATGTGGAGGCTGGAAATGAATTAACACAGAGGCTAGTTTTACTGAGAGATTATGAAAATCTGAATAATTTATTGTACTATTTGAGCTCCTGAATCCATGTTTGTGTAAGTTTCAGCTCAGGTTTCTTTAATTAAATCAGCAAATAAATTGCTACTTTTAATTTATATGGTTGCACAAGATTTTTCTTACCTTCAATAAAAATCATATTAACTGTGTCAAATATGACTCATAGAAGTCAAACTTGAGTTTTAGTCCTAACGCCACTCTGCTTGCAAACAAAATTCTTTTCAGTGTAAACCAAATGGGTGTAGAGAGTGAACAGCACACTAGGACTTAGGTCAGCCAAGAACATACGGCCCATTAGAACGAATCTCCATTTGTCTCCTGCAGTAAAGCCTTCCTTTCTGTAGGTTTCAAATATCCTCTGCGTTAAGAGTCTGTAAATGCCAAACATTGTTCCAACTCCTCAAGCTCAACAGGCAAATAGAAACTATAAAATTTTGATGAACATCAATCAGGAAGGAAAATCTCATAGCCAGATTACAAAAGTACCCTCATAAGGTGATTGCATTTGGAAGATTTGTAGTTCAATATACCAAGACGTTATTTCCCCACCTGTTCTCATCAAGTTTAATGAATACTTTTCACATAAAACAATCCCTTTTGTTACTGCATTCTATGTCCTAGCAGGGTTAAGATTCCCCCAGTACATTCAAATGGCACCTTCCGGGCAGAGCACAACTATAATTTCTGGATCACCATTGCTATGGGCCAATACGGCAGAGCCTTTGTCAGATGATAAGATAAATTTGATATCACATAAAGCCATTAACAGACCATGTTTGGAAACTGCAACAGAGAGAAGAGTAATATATTCAGATATATTCAAGAAACACTCTAAACACATACACACACTATTTTGTAGTATTTACATTTTGAAAGGAACACTTTGTATCTATTTTTAAACCTTGTTATGCTTTGTAATCTCCTTAGCCCTTCACACTGTAGGAATTTATCTGTAGCTCCCTTGTGGGTTTATCATTTGCTCCTGCTTTTATTATCATTATATGTGTGTAAGTCACTTCTATGAGAATTTGGACTCCTCGAGGGAAGATATTCTGTTTATCCTTGTATCACAGACATGACATAGCATGGTGACTTGTAGCCACTAGGCTTCCATAAACAGCAGAAGAATGAAAAATATTTAAATATGTTTTGTAAAGCAGGATAAACTTGAACAGAAACACAAATCTTGTTTCAGAAGAGTAGGTTAAAAGAAAGTTATAAACATTGATTAAAAAGTTGCAGTCCAGGCCAGCGCCGTGTCTCAATAGGCTAATCCTCCACCTGCGGCACCAGCATACTGGGAACTAGTCCCGGTCGGGGCGCTGGATTCTGTCTCGATTGCCCCTCTTCCAGGCCAGCTCTCTGCTGTGGCCCGGGAGGGTAGTGGAGGATGGCCCAAGTCCTTGGGCCCTGCACCTGCATGGGAGACCAGGAGAAGCACCTGGCTCCTGCCTTCAGAGCAGCGTGATGCGCCATCTGCATCGCACTGGCTGTGGCGGCCATTGGAGGGTAAACCAACGGCAAAAGGAAGACCTTTCTCTCTGTCTCTCTCTCTCTCTCACTGTCCACTCTGCCCGTCAAAAAATTTTTAAAAAAAGTTGCAGCCCAAACTACAATAAAGGCATTTATTCTTCTTGTAAACTCAATTTCACATTCACATATAATCTCATGCATTAACTGAATTAATATCTTCAAAAGATATTGATGAAATTAAGCATAGAAGGAAAATTAGGGCAAGTTGTTTTATGGAAATAGAAAAAACAAACTCCCTTTATTTCTCTAGATCTTAGCATTTTATGAAGTCAGTGGCATCATGGGATTTTGTTATTTTCCTAATACTTTTCACGCTCACTTGGGATGTGAAAGAAAAGTGATGTGACAAAAGTAGATTTTCCAATTAAAAATCACTTTTATCTTAGCAAGTTATACAAAAAATTTATAGAGCTTTTTGTATGCATGTTTGTTTTTGTTACTTGAAATTTAAAGAAGAAAAATATGAGTAAGAGAGAGAGAGAAAGAGAGAGAGAATATAGAACTCTAAATTCTTAAAGAATATAAGAAAGGATGATATATATGTCCCAGAAAGTCTTTGAGCTGATATGAAAAGACAACATGCAGACCAAAGAAATATGGCTCTTCAGCCTAGTCATGGTGTCAACACAAGAAATCCTGGACCAAAAACAGACAAAATTGATAAAATGACAATTTGTACTGTTTTTATAGGTTTCATTTAAAGCTGATTGTAGGGGCAGGCATTTGGTACAGTGGTTAATACAACATTCGGGATGCCTGCATCCCACATTGGGGTGCCTGCTTCAACTCCACCTCTGATCCAGCTTCCTCCTAATGTATTCTCTGTAGGAAACAGATGATGTCTCAAGTGCTTGAGTCCCTGCTACCCATGGGGAGATTCACAATGAACTTTGAGATTCTGGATTTGGCTGGTCCAGCCCTGGCTATTGTAAACATATGGGGAGTGAACTAGCAGATGAAAGATTCTCTCTCTCTCTCTCTCTCTCTCTCTCTCTCTCCTCTCTTTCTCTCTTTCCCTCTATACCCCCATGGATGAAAATAAATATTTTAAAATTCTAGCTCTAAAATTCATAATTAGTATGATGCATTGATACCTTCTAAGTGTACACTTTCTTAGATAAAAATGTGATTTCTTTTTCCTATTTTACTTTGTTTACATTCAAAAAGATATTGTTAGGCCCTGGTTTAATGGAATTATTGAGGTAGAAAACAAAATGCCAAAAATGGTGATGGATAGTAAAAGATCCTAAAACTTTAGTGAGTGAGTAGTTGAAAGAAGCATCGTGGGCGCTCTATGGCATAGTAGGTTAAGCCTCCACCTGTTCACCAGTGGCATCCCATATGGGCACAGATTCATGTCCTGGATGCTCCTCTACCAGTTAGGCTCTCTGCTCATGGCACAGAAAAGCAGTGGAAGATGGCCCATGTGCTTGCGTTATACTCACATGGAAGACCCAGAAGAAGCTCCTGGCTCCTAGTTTGGATCGGCTA
Organism: Oryctolagus cuniculus; assembly: GCF_051225735.1. Classification (NCBI taxonomy): domain Eukaryota; kingdom Metazoa; phylum Chordata; class Mammalia; order Lagomorpha; family Leporidae; genus Oryctolagus; species Oryctolagus cuniculus. The sequence continues at coordinate 23,107,990 of NC_142867.1, read as the reverse complement.
AGCTCCAGCCATTACTCCGTTTGGGGAGTGCATCAGCAGATGGAAGACCTTTCTCTTTGTCCCTCCCTCTCTATCTATAGCTCTGTCTCTCAAATAAATAAACAAAATATTAAAAAAGAAGTATCATAAGGAATACTTTCCTTTGACTTGTTCCCATCTATATAAATAAATGCTACAAATCACATAACCCTCAGTAAAATATAAAGAATAAAGATAGTTATTAAAAACAGATAAGATATTTAATTCTGTTATGTGGTAGTTAAATACATTTGAGTTTGGCAAAATAATTGTATTTGAATTCATTCTTATTGAATTATTTTCTTCCATTTCTCTATGTAGGTACTACCCCAGCCATCAATTCAAGCACAGAAATTAACCATTTTTTTGTTTTCCATAGAAGCAGTTTCTCTCTCAAGACCTGGATAATCTCTTGAAATCTCAGCCAATTTGTTATTTTCTGCCTCTTCTCATTGAGGGCATTTCCAAGTTCTGGATAGGATGTGTATAATTTCTCCATAGAGGCATCTGATGGTAACTCCATCATCCTGTCTAGTCGTTGGTCATCAGTCCCCATAAGTGGCTACACAGACTTGCCATGTTCCAGTTCACATAAACCTTACAAGGGACACTGCTGATTTTGTGTGATGCTGAGTATTAGAGAAATCTACCAACTTTGGGAGTACAGTCTGAGGGTTAGGAAGAACCTGTCAAATTATATTCAGCAGGTAACCCCAATAGTGGTATTTTTGGTTGTCAGAGTTCGGCTTTGGCGAATCTATTCTGGAAAAGATGGCCATGGAGATGGTTGGGGTGACACTGCAGGATGTGCAGGGGCAGCAGGGGAGGTGGAACACTTTTCATCAGTCTCGTTATGTTTCTCCAAACATTTCTGTCTGCGTTTGGAGCTTTCTCAATTAGTTTCCACGCTTTAAGCTTTAAACCAAATCCATGAAGAGATTGGCAGGCTGTTTTCTGCCCCCTCTGGCTCGCCACATCTCTCTCCTGAGGCAAGGGACCAGGAGAATAACAAAGTTCAGGAAGATGGAATTATCAGGAGGGCTAAAAACATACATTGTTTAATATTTCAAAACTTTCCCAGGAAATGGGAAAAATGTCTGAGGTTATATGGAAGAAATTAGCATAAAGTTGAGGTTAGGTGGAAGAAATTAGCATAAATTAGAATAAAGTGTTCTGATTTTGCTGATCTCCTTGCCTTTAAGCAATACTATAGAACTGAACTCTAAATTTCTTTGAAGTGGAGAAACTTGTGGCAAAGGGATTCATCCTTATTGCACATCCACCACAGACATCATGGTACAAACTGGAAGATCACTACGGATAATCTTTGTTTTCTTCAATAGACTTCACAAGTAAAATCGAACTTTCAACTCTATAAAGTGGCCATTCTTGTCTCAATCTTAGATGTCCAAGTTCTATATCTAAAACTCTTTTCAAATGCCTTTGTAAGAGAATTCTTCCCAGACCAATGTCATCCATTCAGTGCTATTTTCAATTAGAATTTACTAATTTCTTCACAAAGAACATGTCAATAACTTCAGACATTGTCCATGTATGCCTCTTGCATCATGCAATGCCAGGACTTTCTGATTAATTCCATTATTTTATTCCACCTTCATTACAATAAAAATCCAAATTTTCACTAGTATGGGAGGTGGAGTGTGTGTGTGTGGATAAACTTAAAAATACATATATATAAACTTGAAAGTCTGTATGCAAACTTGAAAAGTATAATTTATAAATTACTAAATGCTGTCTTCTATACGAAAACAGTTTAAGCATATCAACAGTCTATAAGCCTCTAATGCTATGTACAATTGGTCTATCTAGACTAGTTTTAAGTAGTGAACATGCATTTGAAAAAGGTAGAGTCACAGAACTTGTATCACCAATCATTGCTGCTACAAGGATGTGGAAATGTGACATAGACTACTCTGCCCACATGGACTTGAGTAAGTTGGGTTCTGAAAGAGGTGAGAAGCATACCTTCTGAGCATGTGGTCACTGATATTCAGGCAGTTACGGTGGCACAGGCCCCTTGTTTCTTTCCAATAGCAGTGACAGAGCTTCTGTCACCCAGACCCAGGTTTCACAGAGATGAAGCAGTGATGGAGTGATATCTTGCCTGCAGAAGTCCTATTACTGGGACTAAGAATTTTCCCTCGATTACTGGCTCACAAGTGTACTTCTCACACTCCCCTCGAGAACTATAAGCATCAAGTAACCTTTTAAAAATTTCTTTACCAGTAAAACTAAATGCTTTTTTTTCTATGAAAAAATCATGTATAGTTACTGAACAAGAAAACAATTAATTACACACCATTACATTTATATGCAAAATAAACTAATCCCATTCATATTGGCATGCTCTCACCATAACTGAGATTCCTAGAAAAAATATTTGAAGCACTAAGCATTTATTATATATTCTAGGGCAAGGTGACCTAATCTTAGTGTGCTAATAGGTTTTTAGTTCTTTTTTTTTTTTCATATAAATGCTTTCAGTGCTGTGTTTTCGAGTTGTTAAAAGGACAATGTATTTATAGGTATAATTTTTATAACTGATAATTCACTATAATAAAGTGCTATGGAAAATGCAATTGGGCTGCCTAACACTATTACCCTAAACACTAAGACATTCACTCTGCAAGCAATACTGAGCACTTTTCTGTGTACAAAGAGTACCAAGATGAGATATACAAAATTAATAACAGGAAACAGTGTCAGTTTTCAAAGGACTCTCACTATCACAGTTTCCTTGGGATAAGAATGGTGTACAAACTAGAAAGGTCTTCATTATACCTTCATTATTCCTTTTCATTTCTCAAATCTATTGTTTTTCCCAAGGCTATCTAAAGAAAATAACCTATTCTATTTTTGTAGATTTCACCAGTAGTATTGAGAACCATTGTGTTTTACTCCAAAACAATATTATTATATATCCTCTATGGATCATATTAACATAACAAATGTCTTTTGGGAAAACAACCAGATAAATCACTATGTATCTCCAACCATGACCGTGAGTCTTACAAGAATCCAAGGGCCAGCCACCCATCCTACTTTCATCCTAACAAAAACACGCTTTGTGGTATCAATAACTAATTACATTAAAGTTCTGCCTCAGTAACATAGATTGATAGTTTCATTATAGCATTTAATTAGAATTGTTTTCAATTTATCAGGAAGAAATAGTGCACTTGGTGAAAGAACCGCCACCGCAGGTCACGTGGAAAGAATATGACTGAGTAACAGAACTTATCTAGGAAAGCCAAGTGGTATCCAAGTCTTTAGGAATGCATCATGTGGAAAGAAAGGAAGTCGGGTCTGGTGCAGTGGCGCAGTGGGTTAAAGCTCTGGCCTGAAGCGTCGGCATCCTATATGGGCACCGGTTTGAGACCCGGCTGCTCCACTTCCTGTCCAGCTCTCTGCTGTAGCCTGGGATAGCAGTGGAAGATGGACCAAGTCCTTGGGCCCCTGCACCCACGTGGAAGACCTGGAAGAAGCTCCTGGCTCCTGGCTTCGCATCAGTGCAGCTCCGGTCGTTGTGGCCATCTGGGGAGTGAACCAGCAGATGGAAGACCTCTCTCTCTCTCTCTGCCTTTCCTCTCTCTGTGTAACTCTGACTTTCAAATAAGTAAATAAATCTTTAAAAAAGAAGGAAGTCACCACCTGTCATATTTTATTGATCATCACCTCTGAACTTTATCATTAATGTTACCTGCACAGGGTGCATAGTCAACAGAAAGAGCAAGTATTTCCAGAACCAGGGTTTGCTTTGACTCAAAAAATTCTATTTTCTATAATATGGCATCATCTTTGCTTCTAGAAATATGGATGAGATCTTCCATTTCAAAAGACAGCTTCTTCTTGGATGATAACAGCCAAACTTTTGTGTTATCCAAACTTATAACAATTATAATGCTCTATCTTATTAAGGGAATAACTGGAGTTACTTCTTCATGGCTATAATCTACATTCATGCTAAACTCCTTTCCTCCTTCAGGATGGATCCAAGCTTTAGGAAGGATCCATGTAGTCAGGGCTCTCCAGAGAAACATATAAGTGAGAAGTTTGAGTCTACACACACACGCACACACACACACAGACAATAACATGAAGGAATTGGCCCATATAACTGTGGACTCTGGAGAGTCTGAAACCTGTAGAATGGGTGGCAGGCTGGAAACTCAAGCAAGATTTACATGTTAAGTAGACACAGAATTTCTTCTCAAGAAGATTTCAGTTTTTGCTCTTAATGTCTTCCACAGCTTAGAAGAGACATACCACATTACCAAGGATAATCTCCTGTACTTTAGACCAGTGAATTCGTACCTTCACAGCAGCATCTAGAAGAGCAGAACAACCGGCCTCATGGCCTAGCCAAGTTAACATAAACTAACCATCACACCCATTGATTAACCAAAAATACTTCAAGGTTCTGTTTTCAGACTTATGCACTTATTCTCCAGGATAAGAATTGCATTTTTTTTCTGCATGAATATCATCTTTCTGTCTTCTTGTACACAAGGAACACAGTTTCACTGACTACAGAACCCTTTTCACTGACTACAGAAGAGTTTCTCTTCCCGGTGCTCCAAAGTACTGTTTGCATTTTACCAGGGCTAGCATGCAAAGTAAAAAGGTATTATGTCCACTTTTACAAGCGATTCAGTCATGCCACACTTTTAGCCATTGTTTCTCTGCTTACAGTGATAACAGTTCAGAGCTGCATATTGAACACATACGAGTAATTTTTGAAAGAGAATCTTCAGAGATGAGCTGAAAGAAAGACACAACAAATCTGCTAAGACCCCACAGTGGTCCAGGATAACCTGAGAAGCCATGGGATAATCTATCACTGGTCAAATATGGAAAGGTTAAACGAAGTATGAACCAGCGGAGGAACTGGAGAATTGAGCTGGAGAACCTCTCCAGTTAATGACAAGAGAAAAGAGCTAGCATTTCTTGAAAAGGAACCAGACTGTGTCAAGGAGGGTTGCCATAACAAAGCCAAAGACAGGATTTGGATAATGAGAATGTTCTAAGTACAGTAAGGCTCCAACTTGTATCCTAGATTTTAAAATTGTGTGCTGTCCAAGGGCTCTCTGAAAGGCAATGTGAGAGAGGATGGTTTTAGCTCTGTCACTTCTCCTAACTACTGCATTGTTTTTATTGTGTTCGATGGATATTTTTTATCAATCAATGTACAGTTGCATCCTTTATCCCCTGGTATCATGTTATCTTATGTTTCCTTAATCCTTCTCAAAATTTGAAAGATCAAGAATACCTTTTAAAAAGCCAGGGTAGGGAGCCAGCGCTGTGGTGTAGTCGGCTAAGTCTCTGAATGGAAGGTCTGCATCCCATAAGGGTGGTGGTTCGTGTCCTGGCTGTTTCTCTTCTGATCCAGCTCTCTTTGTATGGCCTGGGAAAACACTGGAAAACAATCCAAGTTCTTGGGTCCCTGTACCCACATGGGAGACCCAGAAGAAACTCCTGGCTCCTGGCCCATTTCATTAGCCCAGCTCTAGCTGTAACGGCCATTTAGGGAGTGAACCAGCGGATGCAAGACCTTCCCCTCTGTCTCTTCCTCTCTCTTTCTGCAACTCTTCCTTTCAAATAAATAAATAAAATATTTTTTTTAAATGCCAAGGTGAAAAGGGTGAACTTTGTCCTAGCATATACCTCAGGCTCTACAGCAAAGCATCAGATCTTATCACCTTTTCTATTCAGTTCTTTTACCCTAGCCCTCTCTGTTTATTTATTCTTTCACCTAGACTTTCTATAAAGATATCTTTAGAGTCTTCCTCACTCTCCATCTGTGTCTCTGATGTATATTTCAGCCTTATAAAATATCAAAAGCCTTAAACTATGATTCTGGTTATGTTACTCCTTTCAACAAAGTCTTTTTATGAGTCATCTAATCTTGCAGGCTAAGAGCCAAATTCCTTAATTTAGCACTCACAGTCTGCACTAATTTGCAACCTATCCTTCTAACACTGTCCTCCACTGCTCTCCCCAATCAAACTTTGCAACTAAGAAGACTGAGCTACCTGCTATCCACAGTAAATGCTCTACATTGTTTTCATTTTCATACCCATCCACATGTGTTCTGCCTGCTACTTTGTTTATATCTCTCTTAGTGTATTCTTCAAATCTCAGTTATAGAACTACCTGCTTTACAAAAAACCTTCCCTGATCTCTTACCAGAAGGAATTTTCATTTGTTTCAATGAGACATTATAACATTTATAACATACATTGTTTTTATAGTTTTCTAAAAATAGACTGCATTCTTTTACTCTATAAGAACCCTGTTGGCAAGAATCATTTTTCACTCACTTTTCGCCAAGAGTGAATTTCACACATTAACTGTACATTGGATATTTAGTAAATGGAGTAATATATTGAAGAATGAATTAATCCTTGGAGCAAATCCATTCTTAAGTCATCTTTCATAATCCATGTAACTAAAAACTTGATTAGCAGAGATAATAGCAGAACCAAGAAAATCCTTCAACTTTACCATATATACCTGTCTGAGAAGTCTTTTCTCCAAAGCTATTAACAAACAGCAAAAAATTAATGAGTTATTTTCTTCACTGCCTGCACTATGCTTCATTTTTTTATTATTTTACTCAAGAAACATTCACTGTGTTTTCAATATATGTGAACATGATGCAAGATATGAGAATTATAGAGAATACAAGTCTGTCTTCAAGGGGCTTTCTATGGGACACAATAGAAAAGTTAAGTTTATTATAATTATAGTTTAATATAGCAAGTATTCTAGCAATGAAATACAGGTGACTTTAAATGGCAAAGGAGGAGCAGCTAAGCCAAAGGATGATTCAACAGAGCAATAGAGGCCTCACCAAAACAGGGATACCTGGGCTGAATTTTTAAGGGAAACCAGAAGTCATATAAATCACCACAAGTAGAGGAGGTGGTAATCCAGAGAAAAGTGTGAGGGCACAGAGGCAAGGGCAAGCAGAAGGCTGTCTAGGATTACACGTGCTTGCCTCACAGAAAACACTAGACTGATGTGCTAGTTTTTTTATGACCATTGTAAAGAATTATCACAAACCTGGTGGCTTAAAGCAGCAAACATTTATTTGCTCACAATGGCCAGAAGTTGGAAATCAGTTTCATTGAGCCCAAATCAAGATGCTCCTTGACTCTTCCATGCTCTGGTGTCTATCAGCATTTCTTGACGTGTGCTTGCATTACTCCAATCTCTGTTTCTGTGGTCACACGTCCTCCTCTGCCTCTGTGGTAGTTTAATATCACTCTGCCTCAGTGTTATAAGGATACATAGAATGGCACTTAGGATCCATGTGTACATGTGTATAATCCAGGAGAATCTGCTAAAATCAAGATCTGGGACAGGCATTTGGCTCAATAGTTAAGAATATGCTTAAGATACCAACGCCCCATATTGTAGTGCCATGGTTTTAATCATAGCTCTGCTTCTTACTCTAGTTTCCTACTACTCCAGATCCTGGGAAGAAACCATGACTACTCATGCAATTGAGTCTCTGCCAGCTTCCTAGGAGACCTGGATTGGAGCTCCTAGCTCCCAGCTTCAGCCTGGCCCAAATCCTGACCAGCAACTACAGGCACTTGAGGGAAGAACCATTGAATGGGAGCTCACTGTGCCTGTTTCTGTCTCTCTTTTTTCCCTCAAAAAAAAGACCCTTCACTTAATCACATCTGTAAAGAACTCCATTACCCCCCACCCCAAATATTGTAAATCCTGGAACATTTCCAAATACATGAAAACAAAGTAAAATAATCAAATCTTAATACCACAACTAAAGTGTTCACATTATTCTAAAAAATAAATGAATTAAATGTTGGCTAATACTTTGATATGCTATAGGAATTCAGAGACTTCATGAAAACCTAATGCAGAAACATTTTCTTTAGGCATTAGAAAAAGGAAACTATAGCTCTAGACAAATAAAAATAGAGAGAAAAGTCATACAAGAGTAGGTTTGGGGGAGGGGAGAGAAGTCAGGGTCCAAATCAATGCATCATTCAAGATGCTAAAAATAATATAGGAACAAAGATATAACATGGAATTTAGACATGAGTTGTGGCAGGAGCTATGGAAGTGAATGTCTGGAAGGGGTGAGAGGTAAGATCAGGGAAATCTTTAGTAGCCCATCTGTCTAATACTGATGGGGACAGATAGGAAGAAGCCAGGTGTGACAAATCCTGAAGAAGGACCACAGAGAGGAAGCTTATGTTGAGGTCAATGATGGCTGCTGCTTTGGGGGGAATCTCTTATATCCGTATAGCAACCTTCTCAGAAGCTCCACAGATAGTGATCTGGTGATGTGTTTGGGGCCACTTTTGTCAACAGAATCAAGTGGCCCACGAGTAAGAGCAATGGGATGTCCAGGGCACTCTTGGAACCCTTGTCACCACTAGACCACAGTAACTTTGAAACAGCAACAATTTCTAATTCATCTCAACTATCTATGCCCTATGTATATTTTTCTACAGGGAAACTGATTTTATTGTGTTCACTTTACCAAATAACAAAAAGGGCTGTTTCTTTTTTTTTTTTTCCTTCATTGGGTTGATTGTGACTATTGTTAGAAGATTCCAGTCTTAGGTAAAATGTACAATACATTTGAGTAGAATCTATCTAAACTCCAAATCTTCAACAAAATCTAAATTCACAAATAGTTTATTTGAGTGAAATTTTTCTGGAACTCAACACAAGGACTCATTTCACATCTGGGTCAAATCAGGAAAACAGAGAATAGTGTCGCTCCCCGTCTTCATGGAGGAACGACACAGGACCCTGCGCTGTTCTTTCGTCTGCTCGGCCCTCCCCGGGTTTGCTGCTGGTTCTTCCCGGGTTGGCTGCCGACCCTTCCACCTCCGTGGAAGGGCGGTTCCCCCTGCCACATTCCCCACTTCCGCGGGGGAGCGGCACACCGCCGGCTGGCTCTCTCGGGGGCTGCACAGGTGTTCCCCTTAGATGTTCCTGGTGCATGTTGTCTCTCTCCTCCTTTATAGTCCTTTTCCACCAATCCCAACTCAGCTGCCCACACGCCGAGTACGCTGCTCTCCTCCAATCAGGAGCAGGTCCCACAGACTATTGGTTGAACTGGAGGCATCTGTGTAGAAGCTGTTTCCCTTCTCAGCGCCATATTGTGGGAAAGCAGATGCATAGAATAAGTCTTAATTCCAGTAACTTAGTCTAGTCCGAGTTGCTCCCCACAAATAGAAAAGTGGAAAAGGCAGGGGGCAGTGCTGTGGCGCAGCGGGTTAAAGCCCTGGCCTGAAGCTCCAGCATCCCATATGGGTGCCAGTTCTAGTCCAGGCTGGTTGCTCCTCTTCCAATCCAGCTCTTTGCTATGGCCCGGGAAAGCAGTAGAAGATGACCCAAGTCCTTGGGCCCCTGTACCCATGTGGGAGACTCAGAAGAAGCTCCAGGCTCCTGGCTTCGGATCGGTGCAGCTCCAGCCATTGCGGCTATCTGGGGAGTGAGCTAGCAGATAGAAGACCTCTCTCTCTGTCTTTACCTCTCTCTGTAACTCTGTCTTTCAAATAAATAAAATAAATCTTGAAAAAAAAAAAAAAGAAAAGTGGGAGAGGCAAGAAGTGGAAGAAATGCTGAGAATATACTCCTCTCCCAGATTCATCTACATCTTACATAGCTCTTTTGGCCACAAAATCCCGCCCTTGCCTCCTAAAGGAGTGAGAAAATTCATATCTGAGCTCACCAAGAGCAAAATAGGATTATCAACTCCTAGTGTCTCCTTTTACAGTTCATAGTAAAGGAAGCAGTATCAGAGAGTATGCTAACCAGATCTTTGTTCAAGTAGATGCTTACTTGGTGATCCTAAGAACCTAAGACATGCCCTGAGCTATTAAAGCCTAATGAATTCCTATAGGAGTCACCTGGTATTGCACCTCATATGTAAAAGAATCTGCTTCTACCAGCTAACACACACTCGTCTGAGCTCCATGAGTGTGAACTCATATAGAGTTGTGACCACAGTGAATGATCCACTCCTTATCACTGTTGGTAAAAAGAGAAAGAAAGAACATTAACACAGCAACTGATAAACTACAAAGTTCTTTTTCAAAAACTTGTTTTTTATAACAGTGTTTCATAGTAGGCAAGGAACAAATGTTATGTCTATGTTAACATTTAGGAAACAGAAAAGTCAACATTCTTCCCTAAATCAGTACACCTCCTAAACTTTGGAGTAAATCTTCAGTTCTCTCCAATACATACCTGAATGGACACTCCTATCCTTTCAACAGTTGAAAAGAAATTAGTAGGAAATAGACACTGAACTTGAGAGTAATATTAGAGGTGACTAATGGAAAAGTAAGTCCCCTGTTACTATAAATAGAAAAACCAAATATGGAAATTAAATGCTCAAAGATGTTTAGAAAACCTGAAGCAGCAACTGAGCCTTCCTCAGACCCTTATTCTTAACTATACCATTTACCATTAGGGAGTTGTGAGAAGTAAGAAGATATTTATTCCAAAATAAGCAAATATACAGTGATTCTGGTGAGTCTCTCATCTTCTCTCCAACCTATAACTTTAAGAGCCCAGTCAGCCAAACGACACAGATTTTATTGCATATTCCAAGTTATCATAATGATAATATTCTAGAAAAAAAAATACAGTCTGTTATATCTCCAGAGAAGCAGGGAGCTAAGTCTGTTCTTGGTGAATTACATTCAATGGGTGCCACTAACCTTCAAATGTGCTACAATATTATTTAACTTTTAGACAGTTCTTTAATCTGGTTCTTGATTATTAACATGATTTTAATATTTGATAGTACAAGAGGGTAATGATGTAGATCCAAGGCAGGAAAAAAAAGTAAAATTGTCATCACTATTGGCGATTCATTGCTGTTGTGTTATGCTAAAAATTTACTTTACTACCTGGATTTAAGTTAATAATTTGGAAGAAAAAAGTAAGCATTCAAAGAGCAAACAATTAAGTGGTTAGATGCTCTCTTTGTATAATTCAATAAAACTGAAATTTGATGAATTCCATTCATCTATAGGAAAAAGTCTTTATTAACCATGTATTTGTTGAGCACCTACTATGTACAAAGCCCTAGAAAAGGCATCCAAGTTCTACAGTGCCCTTTTCCCAAGTGCTTTCAGTCTGAATGGAGTCAGATGGGAAGAGAATAAATCACCATGCACTGTATGCTACAATACACAGAAGGCAACTACTTGTTTCTTCTTGAGTCAACCAGGAAAGTTCTACAAAGAGGTAAAAGGAAGTAAAGAATAACAATTCCTTTACCTAAAAAAACTGGAGGAAAGACAAGGAGGGAAGAAAGCAACCATGTGTCCATCTCTGTGCAGAAGAAGCATCTAAAACAGATTTTGTATATCCTGTTCACTGTTGCATTCCCTGTCTAGTATGTTGCTGTCATTCTATGAAGATTTACTGGGCAAAGAGATAAACTATGGATACAAGGATAACAGAATGTTAGAAGCATTGTTCTTCTGACTCCTTTTTGACCATGGTTTTTATAACTGTCTGCTTTCTGATTCAGGTTCAGAGTCCATTATTACCAACGTTAAAACGCAAAAAGTTCTGAAAACCAAAAGATTTTCCTAACTCATCTTGGTGTCAAAATATAAACAGACTTGATCTCATTTACTGGAAAAATCTGACCTGCAGTGACATCAGTCTATTTTTAAACTTTATTTGCTCTCATTAGTGTGAATATTTATCCACTTTGCTGAGAAAGGAATAGTGTGTTTGATAATGGGGTGCTGCCCCAGACCTCACTGAGGGCATTATATAATAAGCCCAATATGTACTCTTAAAACCTTTATAAAATTTGAAGGATGTTGAATTCCAAAACACATTTGTCCCAAGAGTTTGATTGAAAGATTGCAGACCTATAATTATCCTGAAGAAATTCACAAATACTCTTAACTCGTTCTTCTTTCCTTTTTCTTGGTTTATCATTCAAGGTTTGTCTAACACCAATCCAGAGCAGGGGAACATGTGGTCTTGTTGTGGCCTGGATCGTCATCAACTCATGTGACTGTTCCACTTGTGTCCCATCTCCATATGCATCTAGGGGCCCAATATTGGTTTCAAATTGACAAAAGCACCTCCCACACCTGACCTTGATATATAGTTACTATTGTAGCGATCATAAATTCTATACTACCTCTTTAAGAGTAATGAAGTCAGATTTCACTAAATGGAAAGAGAAAGCAAAGTAAGAAATCACCTTCATCCTAATGGGAATGACTTTTTTGGGGTGACTCAGGAAGCAGAAAACTCAATATGCTAAACAGGGTGTATACAGAGAAGCAAGGAAACTGAGTCAATGACAAACATTGTTTTCTTGCAAATATTGTTAACGGCAAATGCTGAACAGAAAAGAAAAGCAGATATACTCGTCCGGAGCACCTAGTATGTATGAGATACTACAGGTGATGACTTGTGGTCACATTTAATTCTGACAGTCGCCCACAGATACATTTAGATCATTTTATTTAGAGAAGAAGAGAAAATGCATATTAGGATGGAAAAAAAACCTTCCCCTCAAACAGAGAATTGGGAAGAGGCAGATCTAGGATTAGAACAGAGTTAGGTTTGTCATCCACACTATGCAGCACTACCCCGTTCAACTCTGGACTTAAGACCACATGTAAAAGGATGCTGACCTTGACCACAAAAGTGACCTTCACTTGGCTCTCTTGAAAGTGTGATGAATACCCATGTGACTCATCATTGGTGGGCAGTAGTCAGTAGTGAATAAGTCATGACTTAGTAGTGAATAAGTCATAGGCTTATTTGATTATTTATCATTGATGCCAATAACAATGGATTATTGATCAGCTACTATATACTGTGCTGTATGCTGCACTCTTCACTTAATAGTGCATCTCCTGCTCCATGAAGACAGTCATCATAATATGTGAGGTTCAGAGAATCTAATAGAAAACCCTGTTGTAGCTCCTCTGTTAGCAAGTGGAAGTCAAGGGATGCAACTATACAGTTATCAAATTTTAATACACATATTCTTTTTGCACATCAGCTAATACTTGAAATATGCAGCTATTGTTAATGTTGAATCCTAAGGGCCAGATCTCTTTCAAAGCCCTTACAATTGAGACATTACAGAAGGAAATAGAAGGCTCACTGATCACCATGCTTCCTCTCTCCCTCCTAGTGAGCAAGACACAATATCATATATGGAATTTGAAATGCTTTTAATAGCCACCTTGACTCACCTAGATCTGAGAATGCATTCTCATTTCAAAAATAGAAACTTCAAACTATTTAAATCATTATAATTTACTCACTTTTCACACACATTGTGACCTGCTTGATTCCCTGTGTATACCACCGGGTCACACTCTAATGAGCTGTGGGCAAGCATCAGTGATATGATTTTTCGAAACTTTCTAACCATTATGTGACATCATGCATGCTAGAAGACATAAGAAAATTGCATCTGTTCATTCCTGGGAAAAGAATCACAATAAAGATATAATGCAGCATGGGATTAAAGAGGAGGTATATGTCATAAGAACAAAGCTCTACTATTTCCAAATGTTCTCCCCACAGCCATATCCTCACTGACCAATGAGATGCCCCTTCATATTACATTATTATCACTGGAGAACGGGGTTACCCAGAGTAATGATGTTACTGATGGGGATTGGAAATATGTGTAAGGTGTGAGAAGTACCATTTAATTCACATGGATAACTCTTTGGTTAATGTGGTCAGAAAACTAAACATGGTACTTGATCTTGTCTCATAAATATCAAGAACCCAATTTCTCTGTTGGAAAATATGGCCATTGAATCACCATTTAGTCCCAAGTCCACAGCTGAACACTGATGGCAAATTACCTTTCGTCTGCAATCCCGTAGATCATCACAGTGTTCTAACGTAAAATGTATTACTAAAACCCAGTATTGCCTCAGATGTTACAATTAATACTAGATTATATTATCAAAAATTTAGTTATAAGGGATAAATAATGGGGGAAATAAAGTAAATGAGGGGAAATAATGCATGAATTCTTAATGAGGTTTACAGATATAAAATTACTTGATTTTTAAGTCAACTTTAAAATATGAGTAAACCTAGACCAGCACATCATACAAAAATAACATTGTTCAATATTTTCCTAGAGTTCTCTATCTTGTACACTCCCCTAACTCCACATCTTTCTTCAACCCCAAATTTAATTTAATCATTGGCAGATATGGATAATCAGGATAGGACTGCTTGATATCTGATTCTACATCAGTTGAATGTTTAGGATGAATATGTGAGTGCATGATGTACTGAAGGGGTCAGCACACTATGGCCTGCTGACCAAATTCTGCCATGGCATATTTTCATTTGAACCCCAAGCTAAGAATGGTTTCTACATTTTAAAAGGCATTGTTGGGAAGAAGAAAGACAAGAAGAAAGAGGAGGAGAAAGAGAAGAAAAAAAGAAAATGTTTGATACAAAATATATATGGTCCCACAAAGACTAAAATATTTACTATTTGGCCCATTACAGAAATTTTCTGACCCTTAGGCTAAATTTGTACTGCAAGCATTTTGAAATCATGGGTTGGGGTTGGCGCTGTGGTTCAGTAGATTAATCCTCCACCTGTGGTGTCGGCATCCCATATGGGGGCCCTTTCCAGTGCCGGCTGTTCCTCTTCCCATCCAGCTCTCTGCTATGGCCTGGGAAAGCAGTAGACGATGGCCCAAGTCCTTCAGCCCCTGCACCTATGTTTGAGACCCGGAAGAAGCTCCTGGCTCCTGGCTTTGGATCGGCATAGCTCTGGCCATTGCGGCCATTTGGAGAGTGAACCAGCGGATGGAAGACCTTTCTCTCTCTCTGTCTCACTGTGTATAACTCTGCCTCTCAAATTAATAAATAAATTCTTAAAAAAAAAAAGAAAGAAACCACGGGTCAGTGGCTGTACCATGAAACGTCTCCTGGTATTGGGCCTATGTTTAATAAAGAAAATGTGGAAAAGCAGCTCCTAAGTGGCCATGCCTGTATTTAGTCTGGAAGCAGCTATCAAACATAAAGTCCCATGTACCTAAGCAAAGAATTAAGTCTTCTTGTGTGTTCAAGGGAATGTTCTAATTTTTCTTAAGGCTATCATCCATAGCCCCCTCTCCTTCAAATGTTTCCTTCTGTGTTAGAGATCCAGAGTTCCCTCCATCATTCCTACCTCAGTTTCCATTAATCTTTTGTTGTTGAGTAGCAATAAATTAGGCAAACATTGCCAAGGAGAGGATTATGAAGATCATAATTAACAAAGGAGACAGTTGGAGGATTTATAATGAAGTCTGATCCCAGACTAGTTTCACTGGGAAAGAGCATTGTCTGAATCTCATTTGACAGTAATTAGCTCTGCCTTTATTGCATTATAAATACTGTTTTAATTACTGCACTCTTTAGTTCAGAAGATGGAACTCAGTATCATTATTGGATTTTGCGTCCTGGCAATCCCTTCTCAATACTCTCTAAGCATTTGCTGTGCACAATAGATGTATGCAAATGCAACTGGCAATGGCAGCATGAAAGGGGCAGCATGAAAGGATTACAAGGAATAGAGGCAAACAATGTGAGACGTGCACAGTTCTGGAGAAAGAGTTCTACCCCTCCTTCATTATCCCTCTTACTCTGTTGGGAACACTTTTGAAAAAGCTCAGGACTTCCAGAAGTGCTCATTCATTAGGTATTAATAACATTAAATAGGAAATGGAGCATGAGGTACAGTGGCCAGAGCCAGGGGACATGAACTTCAGGCTCAGTTTATCCATTAACTCATTGTGGGACTTAGAAATAATTTTTCTTTGTAGGCTTCAGTTTCCATAACGAAATAAGGAACTGAATTGGGGGGTGATGAATAATTCTAGATCATTATTGTATAAGTTTATCAGTTTTATATTGGGAGACATTTTAAGAGCATCCATTCTAATTCTGTGTGGAAGATTTCACTGGTGTCACATCACATACATTTAGGCCACCTCTGATTCCACCTGCATCCATGATGGACAGTTCTTGAGAGCTTATGCTTCCCTTACCACCTCAAGTTATGCACCTTTATTTTTCACATTCTGCTTGAGGGTCAACACTCTGTGAACCATGTGAATGGAGCTCTTGAGGTCGGTCCTCAGTAAACAGGATTGGATGGGTAAGTTTTCATCTCCCATATTTCATTCTGGGAAGCATTTGGTATACTGCTCAAAGCTCCGAGAAGAATTGAACCTTGTTGCCTTACAGCAGTAACATCAATAAAGCACCCTGATGTTAGCATTTCTTCCTATCTTCTTCCCTCACATCTGCTGCTTCTTGGATTTGCTTCCTATAAAAATTCCATCTGAGTGCTTGCTTCAGGCTTTGCTTTCCAGCCACAGAAACTAAGACACCCTTTTAGTTTAAAGACAAAAAATTAAGGTGAAAAGTAAACAATATAACTAGACCAAGATCAATGTCTAATTCAGTATTCTTTGCACTGTCCTATTTATAGATGGACAGTACACATGGTAACAAAATATACCCAGAAGAGATTTACTGTAATTCCTTATTAACATTTAATAAAAAACCCAGCAGTATGAAACATGTAAAAAACCTCGTTACATAAAAGGTAAACAGTACCACAAATGATGGAAATTATCAATAACAAAAATAAGAACACTTATTCTGAATAGACCTGGATTTGAATGTCACTTTGCCATTTGATAGCTATGTGGCCTTGTGTTATATTTCCATACCTTTGTTTGCTCATCCATAAAATGTTAAGAATAATAGTATTTAAGACCCTAATAATTATAATTGTTTTCCTATCATTTTCATTATTATTGTTGTTAACATAAGAAGGGTAACTATCAATGCTGTAAATGACAACTTCATTCAAAACCTGAGATTTTGAATACTCTGTGCACTTTTCAACATAATATTCAGGTAGTATTTATCTTTTATTTTCTCATTATTTTAAAACCAAGACTAATTAAAAAAACATGAAAGAAAAGGAATGCCACAATTATATACCCTTCCTCCTGTTGTCTACCACTTGGACACTTGGCACTAATGTTCTTCATCATTTTGTATTGTAGAGTGACACCCCCAGGGGTGATGAAGACTGAATCAGAGATCCACCCTTCCTGGCTCTCCAGATTTCTAAGCCACCTGTGCCACCTGCTAGGAAACACATCCTAGATTCTGCAAAATTAATAGGCAAACATCCAGTGATGAATTCCCAAGAATGCAAAGCCATGTCAGAAAATCATCGAAACTCAAGGACCTTAAATGTCATCAGATCCCAGCTAAGCCAACCTGCCAAGTGGTCACCCTGCTTCTTCTGAATATTGTCACATTTTAATGCTGCCTGTCCCTGGCATTTTTAGAAAACTTTTAGCTGGCATTTTTAGAACATTTTCCTTTATACTCACTGAAAATATTTTCCCTGTGGCTTACATTCATCATGTGTCATAACTCTAATCTAATAAGTCATTTAGAACAAAAGCTATCCTTTCTCCATATGGCAACTTGGAAAAATGTAGAAATCTTGATCATATATTTTCTGGATTGTTACTTTTTCTATAAAAACTCATAGTCTTCCTTAGTTCTTCAATTATTTCTTACCAATAAGGAAGATCAGAAAAGCAATTTGGAATTAGCAAATTGCCACTGGAATAAAAAACTATTCATAATATGGCTTAATTCCTAATCAAAAATTAATAGTTGATAATATTATCTAATAAAGTCCATAAATTATTACACTTAAAAGTCCAATGGTCAAAGAGAAAGAAAATGGACTCTGGAGTCTGGCCAACTTGAAATTGACCCATATCTCTGTCACTTATTTAATTGAGTTATCTTAAAGAGATTATTTAACCTTTCTCAGCATCCATTTCTTTAATTGTAAAATGGATGTAAGACACCTAGTTTTGAGTTACTGCGAGTACCAAGTGAAAGAAATGATGGAGTGTGCAATCTCATGATGCAACTACATAATGCAGAAGAAAGAAACTGAGGGGCTGGCACTGTGGTTCACTTGGTTAATCCTCCGCCTATGGCACAGGCACCCCATATGGGCGCCAGGTTCTAGTCCTGGTGCTCCTCTTCCACTCCGGCTCTCTGCTGTGGCCTGAGAAGGGAGTGGAGGATGGCCCAAGTGCTTGTGCTCCTGCTCTCCCATGGGAGACCAGGAATAAGCACCTGCCTCCTGGCTTCGGATCAGCTCAGCACTGGCCATAGCTGCCATTTGGAAAGTTAACCAATGGAAGGAAGACCTTTCTCTCTGTCTCCCTCTCTCACTGTCTACAACTCTACCTGTCAAATAAATAGAAGAAAAAGAAAAAGAAAAAGAAGAAGAAGAAGAAGAAGAAGAAAGAAACTGAACTTGAAGCAAGATGGAAGAGATTGAATTCTGTCTGTGCTGTCGTATATCAATGAAATCTTACACAAGTTACCCAGGTATCCTGAGTCATATTTTTCTCATGCGTCAAGTGGGAAACAATGCTGAATATGACAACATTATTATAAAGATTAGAAATATTGTTTATAAAAGGCCTAGCACAGAGCCTGTTTTTTGGGTTATCCTTATCTTTACATACTCAACAAAGTTTCCCCCTTTCTTTCTCTTCCATAGACACTTATCGCATTAGATAATGCAATCCAACATAACCTTTACTTCTGAGCTATTACTGAGGCCATGGTGGAATAAATGAGTAGTATGATAAGAAGATGCTGAGTGTGAATTTACAAACTAGAAAGAAAAGTCCAGACTATTCCTTTAGGAAATAAAGAAAGAAAGCAAATGTTTTGCAAAATATCATTAAAATAACAATGACAAGAAATACATCACCTGTTTTCTTTATATGTTAATGTTCAGAAAGAGAACAAGAGTAGCAAAACTATGACACAGCAGGAACGAGTAATTCTGTGATGTTAGGGTTTAAAATGTCAGCAGAGAAACTCACAGGAGCAAAAATAGACATTACTTATCTAGACCACTGGAGAGTATGTCAAATGGTGCATCCAATCCTGGGGTATGCCTTTCAAGAGAACTACAGTGAGCTCAGTGCCAATCCATCGCTAGCCCTGAAAAAAAATATTCCCAGAACACATATCCTTCCAAGAAAGATTTCCACTAAGAAAGAAGTGACAGTCTACAGGACAAAGGCACTGTAACTTTCAAGCCTAAGATTTAAAGCAATTATGAAAACTTGCAGTAGACATTGCATCAGAAGATTTCACTTCTGGCCTACACTAGACTCTACTATTTACCTTGAACAAATCACTTCCTCTTCTTTCTGTACTTCAACTTTACATATTTATAGGATGGAGTGAGGGTGCATTGGTTAATTTCTGAGGCCCCTTTCAGCACCAGCAAAAGCTGTGTTTCTTGTCTGTAAAAGGTTTTTAGGATTGATTTGCACCAAGAAGTCAGAAAATTGCTAGGTGACTCCTAGCATAAAGCCTGAAACAGTATGCATTGAATAAGAAAATAAACATGGAACAACACTGCTTTAACTTGAAAATGGATCAGTTAATATCTAGATAAATATTCAAAATGGTTGGTTAGCATAAAGTTGGATGAAACACAAGATCACTATGCAGCAGATTGGAATCTAGCTTCATAAACACTTTCCTTAAAGTACAACTTCACCAAGAACAGCAATGGAGTCTCTTTCACTTATTTTAAAAGAGGCTCCTGTTCATTCTAAAAGATGAGCACATCTTCTATGCAAGAGGAAATTCATTATGTCCTCTCTCACACACAGCTAAGCACCCTTGTACATCAGGAATTCCTCCAAGTGCCCATCCTGGTACTTGTTTATCCATAGGCACAGGAAAGACGCGTTCAAGCATGTGTCTGAAAAGACAGTAAATAGAGCTCTTGGGTAGGTGTGGAAGCATTGTCTATGGACCTTCTAGAAATGAAGATAAGGTCACTCCCATATCATCTGATAATTTGTTATAGAGATCTAAGGAAAAATGAAAAGCAAATCCCCTAGATACAATACTCGTAGCATCACTTCCCTCTTGCAGATATGGCATAAATATCCAATATTAATAATGAATTGACATAATTATTACATGCAGTTATAGTAGTGATATAATTATTATGGGTACGCACCTGGAAAACAAGCACCCTCAACTAACCACATACACATATCATGCTGTCATTGTAGAACTTATAAATTACTTCTTCGTGGGTTATTTCCTCACAGAAATGAAGATGTGTGACACTGCTTTGATGAGCACCTCCTGTGAAGCTGGTTGTCCTGATAAGCTGATGGAGGAGGTACTCTCAGAGCCCCTTCTGCTAGTTAAGAGGAAAGGGAATATTCATCTTAAGCCACCCACTCTCTAGCTTCCTCTTTATCTCCTTCATTAAATGTCTTTGTGATTCCATTGTAGCAACAGAAGGCTGGGGTGGGCCAGCCGGATGGTGGGATGCTGAAATTGCTCCCCATAAAAACGTGCCTGCAATGTTACAACAGCTTTGATGCTGTTGTAATGCACCCATAAAATCAAAGAACATATGTGGAGGCATCTGTTGGTGGCAGTGAAGGAATGTAAAAAATATGGGGCTGTTGAAAAACTTTGATAGATTTTACTGCTAGCCAAGTATATATTTATATATATGTTTTTTATGATCTGCTATAAGAACCTACCTCCACAAAAAAGCATGCTTTCCTTTAGTGTGTTTATTCATTGCATTGTTTGCAATAAATTATTGACACAAACTAAGAGATCAGATGATTAGTTTTCAAATCAGCAGTCTCTGTTTAGCCTGAAGAAAATTCAGAGAAGGAGGTATTTAGTCAGAGCATCTGGGTTCAAGTCCCAGCTCCACACTTGATTCCAACTTTCTGCTAATGTGCACCATGCAAGGCAGCTGTGATAGTCCAAGTAATTGAGTTTCTGCTACTCAAAAAGGAAACTTGAGTTGAGTTCCTGACCTCAGCTTTGACCTGCCCAGCCCTGACTACTGTAGGCATTTGGAATCCTGATCATTGTAAGTATTTTGAGCCCTGAGTATTGCAAGCATTTGTGGAGTGAACCAGTGGATGGACGATCAGAGTGAATGGATACCTGGTCCTGTGAAGGCAGTGGGGTAGCCCCAAGAATTAAGAAGAGGTTGATGTTACTCTATACAAAAACATTTCCATATATCACACGATCGCTATACATCAGAATCCTCTAAGGATGGATATTCACCTTCACTGACCTGGCATAGGTTTTCCAGCAACTACATGATGGTCATAGTCAAACAGGGATATTACAATTAGTGGAGGAAAAATCAGATTACTTAAATCTAGGAATATTAACAAACATTCAGTGTAAAAGTATGCAAGATACATAAGCAGTATTGGGAGAGAATATTAGCATTACTACTATATTTATTTGTATTTAGAAGAATAGGGAAATATATACTTTACTAATATTTAATATATGCTCAATGGGAGTTCTATTTGTACCAGAAAGTCAATAGCAGTTGAGAACTCAATCCAAAATTTGTATATTGAATATTTAAATATTGGGGTAAATACTCTATTTTTATGTAAATGTGTTATGAAAAGGTTTGGAGATTACTGAGATTATAGCACAAAACTCTTCATAAAACACTACAAAAAAGTTTCCAACTATACATGGAGTGTGTTCTATGTTTGGTTGAGTTTCCTTTGTTTATTTTTGCTCTTAATTTAATCCTTTTTGTGGTTTATAGGTTGACATAAGTTATTTTCCTCATAGTTTTTACTCCACTGGTATTTCACAGAGTATCCGGAAGGTCTAACAGGCATATGCCCACACTCTCTGTCCTGTTCTTTCCAGTATACCAGGTGATTCTCCTTGCTCAAAAGATTAGTGAAATATCAAAATCATATGCATGGCTAGAGCAACAGTCATGGCTAGGAATTTTAACAGCAAAGAGGTTGGAATAGTTAAAAAGAAAGCATGGGTTTGATAATGGAACAGTTCATATTCTGTGTCTGCCATGCATATGTGCTAAGTAGATAAATCATCTAACCTCTCTGAGACAGAGTATAATTATCTATGAAGTGGTGAACATGATTGTTGGTACCTGATAAATGGAAATAATCATGAATAGTGTTTCCTGAAGCCTCTGTCCACTGAAATCAAATAGAGTAATTCAAAATATTGAGGATTATCATGGTGAAAATAAAATTAAAAAAGGAAGAAAATAAGGGAAGTATGAATGACGAATGAGAATGGAAGAATTTAAAATATGGTCCAATGAATCTCTTTCAGAGTCCTACTAAGTGCTTGAAGACAAGAGAGTTAGTGCAATCCAAGGCAGTCAGGGATTGTTATATTTGGGTAGAGACACTGCTTGGTCTTCAACAATTCATCTCTTGGTGACACAGGCACCAATGAAAAAGTGTATCTCCATTCCTGAGAATGTAGTCTGTTAATATACATAATAAGCCAAATAGACTACCCAAGGACTGGAGCATAAAGGTTAGTTTTAGAGGAACCATCAGGGGGTTATTCTTATGCCCAGTGAGATCCCAGAACACAACACAACCAATTAGGACAGCAGTATTTGGAGGTCTGCTGGGCTTGTCAGCTTCTCACTGGTAAGGGGAAATCTTGGTTTGGAGAAAAGAAAAACTCAACAGCTGTTTGTTTCTTTTTTTATTAATTTTCAAATCAACTGGATACACTTTGGTAGTTAAGACAGTAAGTAGAGAAGTTAGGACTCATCCAGGTAGACCTTTCACAATTTCCAGGGAAAGAGGTTTCCAGAACACTCTCTTGGTACAGCAACAACTTACCTTCTGCTTCTATGGTAGAGTGGGGGTGGAGGCCTTGTCTGACCACTCACTGAAGTCAAGCCCAAATTGTTCAACAGATTTTATTAAATACTCTCATGGTTTGCTTCCAATCAATATACCCGCATTAATAAAAAGCTTATGTAAGGATTTCAGAAGTAATGGGTTTCCGATATAAAAATAAATACTACCAAGGCAGGCATTTATCATAACAGGTGAGATGATTGGGACACCATCCAAATAGCATATTGGAAAGCCTGGTTTAAGTTTTGCCTTCCCTTCCAATGCCAACTTCCTACTAATGTGCACCCTTGGTGGCAGCAGGTAACAGCTCGAGGGTGTGGTCCCCTCTAACCCATGTGGGAGTCACAGGTGGAGTTCACAGCTCTCTGTTTTAGTCTGGCCTAGACCTGGCAGTTGTAGGCATTTGGGCAGTGAACCACTGTTTGGAAAATCAATCTCTGTCTCTGTTCCTCTCTCTCTCTCTCTCTCTCTCTGTATATGTATATGCAATAAATATATCAAGTAATATATTATATATAAAATAATATAATTACATGTTATAATATATAATATTATATAACATATATAAATATATATGTTATATATTATTTATATATGAAATTAAATAAGTTAAAAACTTTAAAAATAAATAAAACCTTATATTAAAATAATATGAGAAAAATTTTGGTGTCAATAACCATGTTTTTTTAAAAAGTGCTGCTCTTCATTTAGCAATGCTGAGCTACAGTTTTCTTTCAATTCCAATGACTGTAATAATAAATTTCTTCATAAAAGAGGATTAAAGACAGACACAACTTTGTAAGAGAGTTCAGATTTATTCACTCATTGTTTTTATCCATTCATTTTTATTGACTGTGTTTACTGAGCATAAACACCATTCCAGGAACTTTGACACAGTAGTAAAAATATACAGAGTATACTTGCTTACAGTTTGTAACTATAACAGCCATTTTTTTAAAAACAGTAAAATTGCATCAAATTTAAAAGAGAAAAAAATGTTTTTTAAAAACTCTATAGCTCTTTCAATCCCATATAATCAATTTTAATATTTTTATATAGTTGCTTACTTTGATTCATTTTGAACAACATTAATTTTTTTTGACAGGCAGTTAGACAGTGAGAGAGAGAGAGGCAGAGAGAAAGGTCTTCCTTTTTCCGTTGGTTCACTCCTCAAATGGCTGCTATGTCCAGCGTGCTGCGCCGATCCAAAGCCAGGAGCCAGTGCTTCCTCCTGGTCTCCCATGCGGGTAACAGGGCCTAAGCACTTGGGCCATCCTCCACTGCCTTCCCGGGCCACAGCAGAGAGCTGGACTGGAAGAGGAGCAACCGGGACAGAATCCGGCAACCCAACCGGAAATAGAACCCCAGAGTGCAGGCGCCCCAGGCAGAGGATTAGCCAAGTGAGCCGCGGTGCTGGTCTGACATTAATTTAGAAAAACTAAAGCTTTAGAATTGTAAATTGAGAGACTAGTGATGTACTAAAAGTCATATAGCTACTGAATGAAGAACTGAATGATCTTTGAATTAAGTGAAAGGAATCCTGGATTCATGAGCTTTTTCACTATTGTATGCATACTGTATTTTCACAATCAGTGTCTCAGAACAAAGCTTTAGAAATATGCAAAAAGAGAAGCATTGCACGTGGAGTATGAACTTAGATAGAGTCCCAGGTTTTGGCCCTGAGTCCATCATGACCTAAGATACATCACACCTTAGCTACCTAAATCTTACTCCCTCACATTCCTAATTTGAAAAGTGGAAATGAGGGGCTGGTGCCGTGACAGAGTGGATAAAGCTGCCACCTGCAGTGCCAGCATCCCATATGGGTATTGGTTCAAATCCCAGCTGCTCCACTTCCAATCCAGCTCTTTGCTATGGCCTGGAAAAGCAGTAGAAGATGGCCCAAGTCCTTGCACCCCTGCACCTGCCTGCAAGACCAGAAGAAGCTCTTGGCTCCTGGCTTTGCATTACTGTAGCTCAGGCCCTTGCGCCATTTGAGAGCAAACCAGCGGATGGAAGACCTCTTTCTCTCTCCCACCCTTTCTCTCTGCCTCTGCTCTCTGTAACTTTGCCTTTGAAGTAAATAAATGAATTTTAAAAAAAAGGAAATGATAACAGAACATATTTCCAGAGATTCTGCTATGAGTAGTATACACATTATAGTGTAAAACTTAGTGCTTTGTTCCCGGTCGTAGATGTGCATTGTTACACTGGGAGTTGTTATATGAATGTATAAGTGTAGAGGCTGCGCCAATAAATGCCAACTCACTCTAAATTTTAACTAGCTAATTTTCCTTAGTAACTTTTCTCTCTGGATACCAGCTTCAAGGGAAACTCAGCTGTAAGACAGAAGTTCCCTTTCAGGTATAATAATTAATGACAATGATCTATCATTACATTAATAATTTTTTAACCATTGCATTAGCAATCACATTTTGTTAAAAATTGACAAAATTCCATAAGGCCCTGGAGTCTACTACTTATTAAGCATTGACTATGTAGAAGGGTCTATGAATCCAATACATCTTTCCAGGATATCTATTATTATACTTATTTAAGATGAGGATAATGAGATCCAGTGGTTTTCAGATTAGAAAGCAGTAAGTCTTCACATGAATACCTAGGTTATAAGAGGTGGAAAAACTCTTTCTGATTCAAAAACCTCTACTGTCATTCACTATATCACTTGTCTCCCAAGACATTACCTGATGATGCCTGTAGTTCACTCTTTACAGTGTCTCGAAGAGTCAAGGTGGAGGTGACTTGATACCTTTGAGATTGTTAACCTTGCACTTCTCCCAAGGGACCATTAACACACCATCAGATTTCTATAAGCTCAATTAGCTTACAGTTTCAGAAGGACTACCTGTTATACAAGGAAAAGCCACCTAACCCAGCCGAGGAAATGCTATTATTTGCCAAGACCACAGGGGCTATTTTCCATCAGTTTAATTTTTTTTAAGTTTTAAGCTTTTTATTCAGTGAGAGAAATGCATAGGAGAGTGAGGGCCCTATCTAAGAGAGGAAGGGAAATTTAGATTCGTACCAGCACCAGGAGCCAGCCAAGTGGAGAAGCATGCAGGCCAGAAAGCATGGAACAGGTGGCCCAAAGGCATGGGGGCAGCAAGGATCTGCAATGGTGAAAAAGGGCAAAAAGGGCTGGGCCCACTGTGTTTCAGGCCTTTAATCTACTTCCAAAGGGGAGTGGTTAATTAGTCTGATTGGCAGGTGGGCACACAGGTGTGGCCAGGTAGAGGCATGAGGTCACACAAGGCGTGGTGAAGACACAGTCTTCCAGCTCACAAACCTAGTCCATTTTATCTTGTATGCCTGCCTAAGGCATTCCCCCTCAGAGACTCCATTCCCTTAACCCTAAGGGATGTTGAGGGGTATAGAATCATCACATCTTCTATAGCTGCTTCCTTCTTATGAGGGGCATAGTGCAGGCCTGCATGTCCTGGGTCTGAAAATCTCTGTCTACTTTATTTAACAAATTTGCTTTGTGAGCTGGAGTAGTCTCGGTCACTGCCAATGTCTGTGTCCCCTACATGGTCAGTTATTCCCAGAAGTCAAGTTCTGAAACATATAAGTTTAATAGTTAGCATAAGCAAAACCGGAATAAGACCAATTGCGGGTGGGCAGAGCCAAGGTGGCAGAATAATGAGGGTGCACACCTATAGTCCGGGAAAAGATAGTTTAATAAAAGTGAAGTTACTGTAGCCTCAGGAAAAGGCTCAGGAAAAAATTGCAGAGGAAACTCTTCCGGATCTAGTGGATGTGACACGGAGGACCTACAGGGAGAGCAAGGTCGCCCACCACGTGGAAGCCCAGCCGCAGAGTCTGCACGCCAGCGCTGGAAGGGGAGGTGAAACCAAAACTTCGGTAACCCAAGACATTGGTGGGGAAAGGCAGAAAGAGCCTAGAGGGAACGAGGCCTGAAGCCCCACTGGGGAAAGTTCACCAGGCTGACTGGAGGAGAGAAAAAAATATGAATAAATAAGGGGAACCTGCATGGACACTAGCATTTCTCTCCACTCAGCTTACAAAGCTGAGCAAGACAAAGAGCAGGCGCCATTTTGGACATACGTAAAGCGGTGCCCGCCATTAGCCAAGCAGAAAAACCTGACTCTGGTGGGGAGAAATAACAGGAGGTAAGGACCTAGTGAAAGTGTGGAGCTAATGAACTGAGACTGTGAAAATCTGAGGGGGGTGAGAGAACTCACTGAGTACACAAACTCGGTAACCTTGGCAACCCGGTGAGAGACTGCGGAGAAATTTGAGACCACACTGAGGGCTGCATAAACTCTTCGTATGGTCCCAGGGGTAGAGCAGACGAATACCCACAGGGGCCAGATTTCATACATCAACTACCCTCAATTCCACTCAGCTGTGCAGAATTAATTCCCAATTGAGTCAAAAAAAAAAAAAAAAAGAGAGAGAGAGAGAGAGTGAGTGAGCGAGAGAACAATCTAGGTGAGTCACCTTTGGCACACCCTTAACCATGAAGAACCAAACAGAGCTCTCGACCACACCCATCACAGCTTCTAAGGATTCATCAAAAGCAGACAGTCCAATTAATCTAGAGTCATAGTATAATGAGAAAAAGCACCATAGCAAAGAAACCAAAAAATACCTCGGAAAGCCAAACAAATGCAGAAACCAAGGTAACAAGAACAAGGAAGACACTATTATGCCCCCAAATGAAAAAGACACCCCAATTCAAGATTATGAAGATGATGAGATAGAAGAAATGCAAGAAGTGGATCTCAAAAAATTGATAAGAACGTTAAGAAGTTCTCAAAAACAAATTCTTAAACTACAGAAATCCTTAATGGACAATATAGAAAATCTCTCGCATGAAAATGAAATATTAAGAAGGAATCAAAATGATATGAAACAACTAGTAGAACATGAAACTGTCATACTGATGAGAAATCATAATGAAATGAAGAATTCAATAGATCAAATGACAAACACATTAGAGAGCCTTAAAAACAGAATGGGTGAAGCAGAAGAGAGAATATTGGACACAGAAGACAGAGAACAGGAAAGTATACAGTTGAACCAAAGAAAAGAAGAGGAAATTAGAAATCTAAAAAATATTGTCAGGAATCTTCAGGAAACTATTAAAAAACCCAACATTCAGGTTCTAGGAGTTCCTGAAGGCATGGACATGGAGAAAGGATTAGAATGCCTTTTTAGTGAGATACTAGCAGAAAACTTCCCAGGTTTGGAGAAGGAAAAAGATATCCTAGTACAGAAAGCTCATAGAACCCCTAATAAACACGACCAAAAGAGATCCTCACCACGACACGTTGTAATTAAACTCACCACACTGAAACAGAAAGAAAAGATCCTAAAATGTGCAAAAGAGAAACGTCAGATTACTCTCAGAGGATCTCCAATTAGACTCACAGCAGACTTCTCAGCAGAAAACCTACAAGCTAGGAGGGAATGGCGAGATATAGCCCAGGTACTAAGAGAGAAAAACTGCCAGCCCAGAATATTATATCCTGCTAAGCTCTCATTTGTGAATGAAGGTGAAATAAAGACCTTTCACAGCAAACAGAAATTGAAAGAATTTGTTGCCACTCGTCCAGCCCTGCAAAAAATGCTTAAAGATGTGTTACACACAGAAACATGGTCATCAATATGAAGAAGGTAAAGGAAGGAAACCTCACAGCAAAAGATCACAGGAAGTTCAGAGCATATATTAGAAAATATCTTTGGCAAATGGCAGGGCAAAGTTACTACTTATCAATAGTCACATTGAACGTTAATGGCCTGAACTGTCCAGTTAAAAGACACTGATTGGCTGAATGGATTAAGGACCAAAACCCAACGATTTTCTGCTTACAAGAAACACATCTTTCAAACAAAGATATATAAAGACTGAAAGTGAAAGGGTGGAAAAAGATATACCATGCCAACAGAAATCAAAAAAGAGTGGGCATAGCCATCTTAATATCGGACAACATAAATTTTAACACAAAAACTGTTAAGAGAGACAAAGATGAGCACTATATAATGATTAAGGGATCAATACAACAAGAAGATATAACAATTATCAATGTATATGCACCTAATTACAGGGCACCGGTTTATTTCAAAGATTTGTTAATGGACTTAAAGGGAGACTTCGACCCCAATACTATAGTACTGGGGGACTTCAATACTCCACATTCAGAAATAGACAGATCAATAGGTCAGAAGATCAACAAGGAGATGGTAGATTTAAACGACACTATAGCCCAAATGGATCTAACAGATATATACAGAACTTTTCATCCTAGATATAAAGCATTAATATTCTTCAAGCAGTACATGGAACCTTCTCTAGGATTGACCACATACTAGGCCATAAAGCAAGTCTCAGCAAATTCAAAAGAATTAGAATCATACCATGCAGCTTCTCAGACCATAAAGGAATGAAGTTGGAAATTAGCAACTCAGGAATCCCTAGAGCATATGCAAACACATGGAGATTGAACAACATGCTCCTGAATGAACAATGGGTCATAGAAGAAATTAAAAGAGAAATCAAAAATTTTCTGGAAGTAAATGAGGATAACAGCACAACATACCAAAACTTATGGGATGCAGCAAAAGCAATGTTAAGAGAAATTGGAAAGGCACCAAATAGATGAGCTTTCAATGCATCTCAAGGATCTAGAAAATCTGCAGCAAACCAGACCCAAATTAAGTAGGAGAAGAGACATAATTAAAATCAGAGAAGAAATCAACAGGATTGAATCCAAAAACATTACAAAAAATCAACCAAACGAGGAGCTGGTTTTCTGAAAAAATAAACAAAATTGACACTCGATTGGCCCAACTAACTCAAAAAAGAAGAGAAAAGACTCAAATCAATAAAATCAGAGATGAAAAAGGAAATGTAACAACAGACACCACAGAAATAAAAAGAATCATCAGAAATTACTACAAGGACTTGTATGTCAGCAAACAGGGAAACCTATCAGAAATTGATAGATTCCGGGACACATGCAACCTACCTAAATTGAACCAGGAAGACATCGAAAACCTAAACAGACCCATAACTGAGACAGAAATTGAAACAGTAATAAAGGCCCTCCCAACAAAGAAAAGCCCAGGACCAGATGGATTCACTGCTGAATTCTACCAGACATTTAAAGAAGAACTAATTCCAATTCTTCTCAAACTATTCAGAACAATTGAAAAAGAGGGAATCCTCCCAAATTCATTCTATGAAGCCAGCATCACCTTAATTCCTAAGCCAGAAAAAGATGCAGCACTGAAAGAGAATTACAGACCAATATCCCTGATGAACATAGATGCAAAAATCCTCAATAAAATTCTGGCCAATAGAATGCAACAACACATCAGAAAGATCATCCACCCAGACCAAGTGGGATTTATCCCTGGTATGCAGGGATGGTTCAATGTTCGCAAAACAATCAACGTGATACACCGCATTAACGGACTGCAGAAGAAAAACCATTTGATTATCTCAATAGATGCAGAGAAAGCATTTGATAAAATATAGCACCCTTTCATGATGAAAACTCTAAGCAAACTGGGTTTGGAAGGAACATTCCTCAATACAATCAAAGCAACTTATGAAAAACCCACGGCCAACATCCTATTGAATGGGGAAAAGTTGGAAGCATTTCCACTGAGATCTGGTACCAGACAGGGATCCCCACTCTCACCATTGCTATTCAATATAGTTCTGGAAGTTCTAGCCAGAGCTATTAGGCAAGAAAAAGAAATTAAAGGGATACAAATTGGGAAGGAAGAACTCAAACTATCCCTCTTTGCAGATGACATGATTCTTTATTTAGGGGACCCAAAGAACTCTACTAAGAGACTATTGGAACACATACAAGAGTTTGGCAAAGTAGCAGGGTATAAAATCAATGCACAAAAATCAACAGGCTTTGTATACACAGGCAATGCCACAGCTGAGGTAGAACTTCTAAGATCAATCCCATTCACAATAGCTACAAAAACAATCAAATACCTTCAAATAAACTTAACCAAGGATGTTAAAGACCTCTATGATGAAAATTACAAAACCTTAAAGAAAGAAATAGAAGAGGATACCAAGAAATGGAAAAATCTTCCATGCTCATGGATTGGAAGAATCAATATCATCAAAATATCCACTCTCCCAAAAGCAATTTATACATTCAATGCAATTCCAATCAGGATACCAAAGACATTCTTCTCAGACCTGGAAAAATTGATGCTGAAATTCATATGGATATACAGGAGACCACGAACATCTAAAGCAATCTTGTACAACAAAAACAAACTGGAGGCATCACAATACCAGATTTCAGGACATACTACAGGGCAGTTGTTATCAAAACAGCATGGTACTGATACAGAAACAGATGGATAGACCAATGGAACAGAATGGAAACACCAATCAATCCAAACCTCTACAGCCAACTTATATTTGATCAAGGATCCAAAACCAATTCCTGGAACAAGGACAGTCTATTCAATAAATGGTGCT
Organism: Oryctolagus cuniculus; assembly: GCF_051225735.1. Lineage (NCBI taxonomy): Eukaryota > Metazoa > Chordata > Mammalia > Lagomorpha > Leporidae > Oryctolagus > Oryctolagus cuniculus. Next base: position 23,076,640 of record NC_142867.1, on the reverse strand, counting down.
GGGAAAATGGATTTCCATGTGCAGAATCATGAAGCAAGACCCCTACCTTTCACCTTACACAAAAATTCACTCAACATGGATTAAAGACTTAAATCTGCGACCCGACACCATCAAATTATTAGAGAGCATTGGAGAAACCCTGCAAGATATAGGTACCAGCAAAGAGTTCTTGGAAAAGACCCTAGAAGCACATGCAGCCTAAGCCAAAATCATCTATTGGGATTGCATCAAATTGAGAAGTTTCTGTACTGCAAAAGAAACAGTCAGGAAAGTGAAGAGGCAACTGACAGAATGGGAAAATATTTGCAAATTATGCAACAAATAAAGGGTTGATAACCAGAATCTACGAAGAAATCAAGAAACTCCACAACATCAAAACAAACAACCCACTTAAGAGATGGGCCACGGACTTCAATAGACAATTTTCAAAAGAGGAAATCCAAATGGACAACAGACACATGGAAAAATGTTCAAGATCACTAGCAATCAGGGAAACACAAATCAAATCCCCAATGAGGTTTCACCTCACCCCGGTTAGAATGACTCACATTCAGAAATCTACCAATAGATCTTGGAGAGGATGTGGGGATAAAGGGACACTAACCCACTGTTGGTGGGAATGAAAATTGGTTAAGCCACTATGGAAGTCAGTCTGGAGATTCCTCAGAAAGCTGAATATAACCCTACCATACAACCCAGCCATCCCACTCCTTGGAATTTACCCAAAGGAAATTAAATTAAATTGGCAAACAAACAAGCTGTCTGCACATTAATGTTTATTGCAGCTCAATTCACAATAGCTAAGACCTGGAACCAACCCAAATGCCCATCAACAGTAGACTGGATAAAGAAATTATTGGTTGTGTACTCTATAGAATACTATACAGCAGTCAAAAACAATGAAACTCGGTCATTTGCCACAAGATGGAGGAATCTGGATCTCTGATTGCCTTACAGGAATAATTAGTCATATCTTTTGAGTTCACCTTTGAAGACTTAAGAGGTAGAAGTTTAATCCTAACTTCACTGAGGTAATCCAGCTCAGCAACACCTGGTAAGGTCCCTTTCATTTAAAGTGTAACTGATTTAAAGAGGATCTTTCTATGAATGGCTTGCTTAGGAATTTCTAATGTTGGAACTTTTGTCAAAAGCTCTTCAATTCTTTGAAACACCTCCTGTATCTCCCTGTCCAGCACAGTGTGTTTATATCAGGGCCTTTTAAAACATATACAAAGGCTTAGAATCCAAATCCTGGAATCCAGATTGCACAGAATCATGCCATCAGTAATTACCAGTGTTGATGCTTCTATTAGAAACTCCTTAATTCTTTGGAGCAACTTTTGTAGCTACTCTTTCCAGTAGTATCTGCATCAGGGCTTTTTAAAACTATATACAAAAGCTTGGGACCCAAATCTTGGAAGCCATAAGCCACAGAATCTTGCCATTCCCATAAATATCCCTAGCTGCCTTTTTAGTCTGTGAAGGCCATATATATTTTCCTTCTTTTGACTGAAGAGCACAACTTTTTTTGAGTTAGACGTATACCAGGTAATCTACCTCTAGTTTAGAAACCTGAGCTTGCTTTGGGAAGTTCTGTACTCTCACTACCACAGATTCTGGGTTTAGCGGGATGCAGAAGAAATTATCTCTTAGGCAAAGGTTTAGCACACAAGATGTGTGTTTAGCACATAAGATGCATTGAAGCAACTGTCTCATTAGCAGTCCTGAGGCCTTTAACAATTCTTATTCTGTATTTGACCTTATGTTAAAACATATGAGATAGGAATATCACAGAGAGACATGGATCCAAGAGATTATGTTTGAGACACATAGTTTTCTTTAAAGAAATGCCTAAGAATACAGGCAATGGAGTTCGACACTTAAACATAATTAAAACTTATGATGCACTGATATCATACATAAGAGTGTTAATTGTTAACAACAGGAGTCACTGTACTAACTTCCCATGTAGGACCTCTGTTCTCAAAGAACTACAGTATTAGGATTAATGGTTAAACTTGTTCCCAAAGATTTACCTTGTTCTAGTGTGTTATATTCTTATGTATCAGTTTAATTTCTAATATGGTTTGCTTTCATGGGTGTGAGCCCAGCTCTTGAGAAGACAAGCAGAAATTTCCCGAAAGAGATTTCAGGAATACCTACTTGCAAGATAGGGAAAGAGAGTGGGAGGTGGGAGAACTGGAAGTCTGGAAGATAAATGACTGAGTCCTAAGACTACATAGCACACCAGAGTTTTAGAAGTAATGAGAAACATTGAGGCCCAGGTTAGCTTAGTTAAAGATAGGACATTAGGTGCCAGGGCACAGTTTATTTCAAGGCCCGTATTTTTCCAGGACATGTGTCCCAAGTCAGCTCCCTGTGGTTTCTGGAGTATTGAGGGACGGATTCTCAATGCCAGTTGAAGAAGAGGTCCAGTTGTTTTCCCACAACATGGCACAAACATCCACCCAACATTAGATAATTCAGTAGCCTGTTGACTTGCTTCTTAGCCTCACAAGGGCTCACCCCCAAACTCCACAATTTATGCAACCTAATCACTGATGAAGTTGGATTCTTTTCCATTATAATAAAAAAAACAAAGCTGTAAAGAAGTAGAAGACACATAATAAAAATCTTTATATACCTGACATTTGAGTTTATGAGTTATGAGAAACATAACTCCTAAACACCCCATTCTTTTGTCTTTCTCTCCCAGGATTGTCATTAAAAACTCCAAACATCACATTATTTCATAAAGAAACATTTTAGGATGTATACATACTTATGCATAAAAATTATGTGTTTGTTATGAAATTAACTATAACTATAATATCTTTATTATGATTAACAAAATTCAAAATAATTCCTATAACTTAAAGAAAAGGAGAAGTAAAGAGAAGGGTAGGGGAGGGTAGTGTAGGGAAGGGAAGGGAAGAAAGGGAAAAAGCAGGTGTTTCCTATAGCAATTAAGCCTCCACTTGAGATGTACACATCTCATATTCTAGTTCCTGTTTCAAGCCCTGGTTACTCCACTTCCAATCCAGCTTCCTGCATTGCAAGGCAGCAGACAATGGCTTAGGAACTAGGGTGCCAGTGACTCACAAAGGAAACCTTGATTGAATTCCAACCTCCTGGCTTCAGTCCAGGCCAGCCCAGCCTGGGAAGTCAGTCAGTAGATTGAAGCTTCCCTCTCTTTCTCTCTCTCTCTCTTGCTCTGTCAGTTTCCTTATCAAATAAAATGAAAATAAATAAATAAAATAAAGCATTTTTCCTTAATATCAGTAAATATTCAGTCCATATTCATATTTACTTAATTGCCTCATATTATAAAATAATTATCAATATTAATTGTTCAAATCAGGATTCACATAAGATCTGAATGGTTGATATTTCCTTTAAGTTACTTTTAACCTATAGATACTGCTCGCCCCTATTTTTTAACTTGAGTAAAGAAGTAGGTGACAGGTGTAGTATAGTTTTCCATTGTATGAATAAGTCAAAGTGATGCTGTTTAACATGTTTTTCTGTTCTAACTACTTTCTACAAATTAATAGTTAGATCTAGAGACACAATCAAAAGCAGAGTTGAAATTCAGTCTAGGTTATTTCACAGGCCATAGAAACTTCTACCAGAAGACATACTTATAATGCACATGGTCTTTATTTGTGTAATGTTAGCAGGCACTGTTGATCACTTCCTACATCCAATAATGCATTTAGGATTACAAGTGGTTGTATTCTCAGTCTATAACCACTTCATTTTTAAGTTAGAATGCTTTGATAAAAAAAAATTGTTATTCAATAACAATTTATTACTCTCAGATATAATTCCTAAAGAGAACTGAAGCTAAATGCTTGGTTCTTTTCAGCAGTTTATCAGTCTTCAAAGTAATGATTTGGTTCCTAGAATCCTCCAAAGATGTACAATTATCTTTTAATTTATAGTATCATTATGACAAAATGGATGTAAACGTATTTGGTTTGTAAAATCTGTTGCTTTTACTATTAATAATGTCAATTTTTCTAAGTTTAGCCTGGGGGAACCTCTTTAAGTTGTTTCCTAAGTCTTTTTGATGCAATTCTAGAAGTCACTGATAGCATTTTTTTCTGTTTGACACGATGCACCTTAAAGTTTTAAGAAATTATTTGGAAAATACCACATACTTATTTTAAGATTTTGGGAACCAAAAAAGTACCTGATAAGGAAAATAAAAATGACTCTAAATCACCTTTCAGAAATTAACCATTTTTTCACTTTATTGTTTCACTGCACAAGCCTATATTTTACAAAAACAATTATTTATTTATTATCTTCCATCTGCTGTTTCATCTGCCAGAGGGCCACAATGGCCAGACCTGGGCCAGGCCAAAGCCAGGTGCTTAGAACTCATCCAGGCCTCCCACGTGGGTTGCAGGAGCCCAAGTACCTGCCATCCTTCTGTGTTTTCCCAAACACATTATAAGCATTCTAATCAGCATTGCAGGCAGCAGCTCAGCTGGCTGTGCCATAACCCTGGCTCCATACATAAAAAAAATGTTTACAATTTCTTATTATCAGATTTATTTAAGGCAGTGGAAAGTTGTAAACAACCTAACAATATAATAATAGAGTACCTGCTAAAAATAAATTATAGTGCAACCATGTAATAGAATATAATTCAGTCATTAGAAATAACATTTTAGCAAATAAAATGATATATGAATATGCCAGTGAAGATGTAATGGAAAATAGGCATACTCTTGATTAATTTTATCAAGTCATGCTCCAGGAAAGGATCAATTTTTTGCTCATGACAGAAATACATGATTGGCTATTTCCATGAAAATTCACCAGGAGTGGATAGTATTGATTTATAATTTAAGCCTCAGTTTTCCAGTTGCATTTTAAAGTATTTGGAATTTGGGATCCACTTCAAGCGTCAGTGCTAAAATCAACCTATGTCTTCCACACCAGAGGATCATGCTGCTCCCCTCTCTGACCCAACAACACATTTGGCATTTCCTAGAATTAAGTCTGCTGTGTTGCAATATGAATTGCAGCTCTTGAGGTCCAGTGTTCCTTCTGCCACATTGTATAGCTCCCTATATAATCACTCCTCACCTCACTTAATTTTTAAGAGGCCCTGGACTACCATGACCATTTTTAATACATACTTCCAGTTGGTCTTAGAAGCACATTTTGCAGCCTCATTTTGGAGTCACTTTTTATGTTGGATAAGATGGGGAAAAGGCAAAATAAGTCACTGCAAATACAGCCACAACAGCCAATATCAGAATGAGAACACGTGTGAGAAAGCTGCTGAGTAATGTAAAATGAGGTTTTAGAGACTGTGATAATGAATTGTCCTCTACTGTGAAGTGACTGTGAGACAGCATCATAAATATTAACCTTGAAGGTGTGAACATCTGAATCTGCACTCTCGTACAGTATCCACACTGGAAACAATTACTTAAGGATATAAATTGTACTTTCTCCTCTCTCCATCTGCAAAGGACATACAACAATATTAAGCTTAAGTGTTCAGTGCTGGATTTCATGAGAGCTAAGGCAGAAATTATTTCTGCTCTTTCTTCTTCCCAGCCACTAGGATACAGGGTGGGCCAAAAGGGTTGTGTAAATGAACTCTCCTGAAGGACGAAAAGCTGCCATCCCAGTGTAAAGGGGCTGATTTCTTTGCTGCGTATTATTAACAAGTATAAGCATTCTTTTCTCCTCTCTGGTTCATAGATTAAATATAAAATTTTGCTTGGCTTGAGAAGAAAAATCTCCCAATCTTCTTCACTCTCCCCAATAAAATCATCTCAGTTAATTAACCCAAGTATCAGCTGTCATCATGTACTGCTTCCCAAACACAAACATAAAGTCTCTGACCCTGGTTCATGGTCTGCTGTACTAGTTGGATAATTCTGGGACACATGCATACTATATTTCAATTTCACCCCTTACAAAAGGGGGATTATAGTTCTTACTATGTTGTGAAGGATTAAATAAGGCAGTTTTTTGTTTGTTTGTTTGTTTGTTTTGACAGGCAGAGTGGACAGTGAGAGAGAGAGAGAGAGAGACAGAGAGAAAGGTCTTCCTTCCATTGGTTCACCCCACAATGGCCACTGCGGCCAGCGTGCTGCACCAATCCAAAGCCAGGAGCCAGGTGCCTCTCCTGGTCTCCCATGTGGGTGCAGGGCCCAAGGACCTGTGCCATCCTCAACTGCACTCCGGGGCCACAGCAGAGAGCTGGACTAGAAAAGGAGCAACAGGGACAGAATCCGGCACCCCAACTGGGACTAGAACCCAGGGTGCCAATGCTGCAGGCAGAGGATTATCCTATTGAGCCGTGGCACCGCCCAAGGCAGTGTTTTTAAGAACATATAAACCTTAGCTACAGTTATTATTAAAGAGGAGAGAGTCAAAGATTTTTTAGGACTTGAAGATTGATTTGAAAGGTTGTCTTAGCATTTTTACTTTATAAATGAGAAATAGCCTGATTGTGTAATTACCATAGAAAAGAAATGATTGGTAATGTCAAACTTTTACTAAAATTCCCAGAGTTACTAATGCTTGAATCTGTGCAATAAAGAGGAATTACTGAACAATCTGCTGCTACACTACAAAGTCAAAGATGTAATAGTATGAAAACAGCAGCAAAATCATAACCAACCTCCACATCCACCACTCCCACAGTGCAAGAGCATCCTTCATCTATCAGTTGAATTCCTCTCCTTTTTCAAAATTCCACATCCTCAGATCAACTCTGCTTACTTATTCTGCATCATCATGCTCTGGCAGAAGAAGGTGATCACATCAAAAAGATACTTTATTAGTAACAGAGTCAAGTGATTGCAAAAAAAAATAAATAAATAAAAGAAGAAAGCAAGGAGAAGGAAGAGAGGGGGATTCTTGGGATCAAAGCTATAAAATTCATGAAATTTGTTCTCTATAAATAAATAAGTGTAATGAAAGGACCATTGAATAAGGAAGAAAAATATTATTTTCAACGAATCGAATGAATGCATGCATGATATGTTCTGATATTAATTTGTGTATGTGTGTGTCTTGTGTCTTATGTGGCAGGAAGATGAGTAAACAAAAAAATGTTTAACTGTTTCTCTCTATTACTTTTCCTATTAAACTGCAGGCAACTCTCAGCAAAATATTAGCTAGCTACATCCAGCAGCACATAAAACAGATGATACAGGTGATCAAGTGAGATGTTGTGGTCTTTCCAGGAAATTCTAACGAAGTACCTTAGAATAGATAGTTATTGCTTACAGTTCTGTGAGCATGGAGAACTCAAGATGAAGGCAACAACATATTCAGTGCTTGGTGAGACCTCATATATGTACCTTTTATGTATCTTCACATAGTGAAAAGAGCAAAAAGAATCCCTCAAGGTTCTTTACAAGGGCACTTACTCTATCCAAGAAGTACTCTTCCTTCCCTCATGATCTAGTCACCTCCTAAATGTGCCATCTGTAAGATTGTGGGCATTAGAGGAAGGGAGCACACTGATAGTCCGGGGAGAGACAGTTTAATAAAAGTGGAGATACTGCAGGTTCAAGGAAGAGTAGGGGAGGAAACAGCAGAAGAAACTCTTCCGGAACGCGAGATTCACGGTGGACCTGCGTGGAGAGCGTGGGAGCCCACAGTTCGGGACACCAGCGGCAGACTCAACACACCAGTGCTGGAACACAAGGTGAGCCGAACCTCAATAGCCCGAGACACTGGCAGGCAAGCGGAAAGAGGAGACTAGAGGGAACAGCCCCGGCGGGGAAAAGTTCACCAGGCTAACTGGAAGAGAGAGAGGAAAAAAAAAGGTGACTGGTACGGACACGGGTTTCTCTCTCTCCGCTCACCTCTCAAGGGCGAGCAAGACAAAGAGCAGGCACCATCTTGGACATACGTCATAAGCAGAGCGACCTCAGGTCTGCACCGGCCCTGAGCCTAGCAGAAAAACCTGACTCTGGGCGGGCGAATTAACAGGAGATTAGGACCTAGTAAATTTGTGGTGCTACTGAACTGAGACTGTGAAAAAAGAGATGGTGGGGGAGAGAACTCACGGAATTCACGTGAGTACTCTCCAGACACACTACAATTCCATAACTTTGGCAACCCAGCGGGAGACTGAAGGAGAATCTGAGCCCACTCTGAGGGCAGAACAGATTCCCGGGGTTGTCCTTGGGAAAGAGCTGCCGATCTCTGGCTCCTGTGGGTATATCATTTGCCTGCTAACTACCTCCAACTTCGTTCAGCTGTGCGGAATTACTTCCCTTTTGAATCAAAAAAAGAAAGAAAGAGAGAGAGAGAGATCTACCACGCCGAACCTGGGAGTGTCACCTTTGGCACATCAAACAGAGCTCTCAGGCCACACCCATCTCAAGCCTCTAAGGCTCCATCAAAAACAGACAGTCCACTTAATCTAGAGTCATAGTATAACAAGAAAAAGCACCACAGTGAAGAAACCAAATATCTACAATATGTCAAATAACAAACACAAAAACCGAGGTAATGAAAACAAGGAAGTCACCATGATGCCCCCAAATGAAAAAACACCCCGATTCAAGATTATGAAGATGATGAGATAGAAGAAATGCAAGAAGCAGATCTCAAAAAATTGATAAGAACATTAAGACGTTCTCAAAAACAAATTCTTGAACTACATAAATCCTTAATGGACAAGATAGAAAATCTCTCTCATGAAAATGAAATATTAAGGAGGAATCAAAATGAAACAAAACAACTAGTACAACTGTGATAGTGACGAGAAATCATAATGAAGTGAAGAATTCAATAGATCAAATGAAAAACAAAATAGAGAGACTTACAAAAGGAATGGGTGAAACAGAAGAGAGAATATCGGACTTAGAAGACCGAGAACAGGAAAGGATACAGTCAGACCAAAGAAAAGAAGAGGAAATTAGAAATCTAAAACATATTGTCAGGAATCTTCAGGATACTATTAAAAAACCCAACATTCAGGTTCTAGGAGTTCCTGAAGGCATGGAGAGGGAGAAAGGATTAGAAGGCCATTTTAGTGAGATATTAGCAGAAAATTTCCCAGGTTTGGAGAAGGACAGAGACATCCTAGTACAGGAAGCTCACAGAACCCATAATAAACACGACCAAAAGAGATCCTCACCACGACACGTTGTAATTAAACTCACCACAGTGAAACAGAAAGAAAAGATCCTAAAATGTGCAAGAGAGAAACGTCAGATTACTCTCAGAGGATCTCCAATCAGACTCACAGCTGACTACTCATCAGAAACCCTACAAGATAGGAGGGAATGGCGAGATATAGTCCAGATACTAAGAGAGAAAAAATGCCAGCCCAGAATACTATATCCTGCAAAGCTATCATTTGTGAATGAAGGTGAAATAAAGACTTTTCATAGCAAACAGAAATTGAAAGAATCTGTTGCCACTCGTCCAGCCCTGCAAAAGATGCTTAAAGATGTGTTACACACAGAAACACAGAAACACGGTCATCAATATGAAAGAAGGTAAAGGAAGGAAACCTCACAGCAAAAGATCACAGGGAATTCAAAGCATATATTAGAACTTATCTTTGGCAAATGGCAGGGCAAAGTTACCACTTATCATTAGTCACATTGAACATTAATAGCCTGAACTGTCCAGTTAAAAGACACAGGTTGGCTGATTGTGTTAAGGAACAAAACCCATCTATTTGCTGCTTACAAGAAACACATCTTTCCAACAAAGATCCATACAGACTGAAAGTGAAAGGCTGGAAAAACATATACCATGCCAACAGAAATGAAAAAAGAGCAGGCGTAGCCATCTTAATATCAGTCAACATAAACTTTACCACAAAAACTGTTAAGAGAGACAAAGAGGAGCACTATATAATGATTAAGGGATCAATACAACAAGAAGATATAACAATTATCAATGTATATGCACCTAACTACAGGGCACCGGTTTATCTAAAAGATTTGTTAAGGGACTTAAAGGGAGACTTAGACCCCAATACTATAGTACTGGGGGACTTCAATTACTCCACTCTCAGAAATAGACAGATCAACAGGACAGAAGATCAACAAGGAGACAGTAGATTTAAACGATACTATAGCCCAAATGGATCTAACAGATATCTACAGAACTTTCAATCCTACAGCTAAAGATTTTACATTCTTCTCAGCAGTACATGGAACCTTCTCTAGGATTGACCACATACTAGGCCATAAAGCAAGTCTCAGCAAATTCAAAAGAATTAGAATCATACCATGCAGCTTCTCAGACCATAAAGGAATGAAGTTGGAAATTAGCAACTCAGGAATCCCTAGAGCATATGCAAACACATGGAGATTGAACAACATGCTCCTGAATGAACAATGGGTCATAGAACAAATTAAAAGAGAAATCAAAAACTTTCTGGAAGTAAATGAGGATAACAGCACAACATACCAAAACTTATGGGACGCAGCAAAAGCAGTGTTAAGAGGAAAGTTTATATCAATAGGTGCCTACATCAAGAAATTGGAAAGGCACCACATAGATGAGCTTTCAATTCACCTCAAGGATCTAGAAAACCTACAGCAAACCAGACCCAAATCTAGTAGGAGAAGAGAAATAATTAAAATCAGAGAAGAAATCAACAGGATTGAATCCAAAAAAATTTTACAAAAAATCAGCCAAACCAGGAGCTGGTTTTCTGAAAAAATAAACAAAAGTGACACCCCATTGTCCCAACTAGGTAAAAAAGAAAATACCCAAATCAATAAAATCAGAGATGAAGAAGGAAACGTAACAACAGACACCACAGAAATAAAAAGAATCATCAGAAATTACTACAAGAACTTGTATGCCAGCAAACAGGGAAACCTAACAGAAATTGATAGATTCCGGGACACATGCAACCTACCTAAATTGAACCAGGAAGACATAGAAAACCTAAACAGACCCATAACTGAGACAGAAATCGAAAGAGTAATAAAGGCCCTCCCAACAAAGAAAAGCCCAGGACCAGATGGATTCACTGCTGAATTCTACCAGACATTTACAGAAGAACTAACTCCAATTCTTCTCAAACTATTCAGAACAATCGAAGAAGAGGGAGTCCTCCCAAATTCTTTCTATGAAGCCATCATCACCTTAATTCCTAAGCCGGAAAAAGATGCAGCATTGAAAGAGAATTACAGACCAATATCCCTGATGAACATAGATGCAAAAATCCTCAATAAAATTCTGGCCAATAGAATGCAACAACACATCAGAAAGATCATCCACCCAGACCAAGTGGGATTTATCCCTGGCATGCAGGGATGTTTTAATGTGTGCAAAACAATCAATGTGATACACCACATTAACAGACTGCAAAAAAAAAAAAAAAAAAAACCATATGCTTATCTCAATAGATGCTGAGAAAGCATTTGATAAAATATAACACCCGTTCATGATGAAAACTCTAAGCAAACTGGGTTTGGAAGGAACATTCCTCAATACAATTAAAGCAATCTATGAAAAACCCACGGCCAACATCCTATTGAATGGGGAAAAGTTGGAAGCATTTCCACTGAGATCTGGTACCAGGCAGGGATGCCCACTCTCACCACTGCTATTCAATATAGTTCTGGAAGTTCTAGCCAGAGCTATTAGGCAAGAAAAAGAAATTAAAGGGATACAAATTGGGAAGGAAGAACTCAAACTATCCCTCTTTGCAGATGATATGATTCTATATTTAGGGTACCCAAAGAACTCTACTAAGAGACTATTGGGACTCATAGAAGAGTTTGGCAAAGTAGCAGGGTATAAAAGCAATGCACAAAAATCAACAGCCTTTGTATACACAGACAATGCCATGGCTGAGGAAGAACTTCTAAGATCAATCCCATTCACAATAGCTACAAAAACAATCAAATACCTTGGAATAAACTTAACCAAGGACGTTAAAGATCTCTACGATGAAAGTTACAAAACCTTAAAGAAAGAAATAGAAGAGGATACCAAGAAATGGAAAAATCTGCCATGCTCATGGATAGGAAGAATCAATATCATCAAAATGTCCATTCTCCCAAAAGCAATTTATAGATTCAATGCAATACCAATCAAGATACCGAAGACCTTCTTCTCAGATCTGGAAAAAATGGTGCTGAAATTTATACGGAGACACAGGAGACCTCAAATAGCTAAAGCAATCTTGTACAAGAAAAACAAAGCTGGAGGCATCACAATACCAGATTTCAGGGCATACTACAGGGCAGTTGTAATCAAAACAGCATGGTACTGGTACAGAAACAGATGGATAGACCAATGGAACAGAATTGAAACACCAGAAATCAATCCAAACATCTATAGCCAACTTATATATGATCAAGGATCTAAAACCAATTCCTGGAGCAAGGACAGTCTATTCAATAAATGGTGCTGAGAAAACTGGATTTCCACGTGCAGAAGCATGAAGCAAAACCCCTACCTTACACCTTACACAAAAATCCACTCAACATGGATTAAAGACCTAAATCTACGAACTGACACCATCAAATTATTAGAGAGCATTGGAGAAACCCTGCAAGATATTGGCACAGGTAAAGAATTTCTGGAAAAGACCCAGGAGGCACAGGCAGTCAAAGCCAAAATCATCTATTGGGATTGCATCAAATTGAGAAGTTTCTGTACTGCAAAAGAAACAGTCAGGAGAGTGAAGAGACAACCAACAGAATGGGAAAAATATTTGCAAACTATGCAACAGATAAAGGGTTAATAACCAGAATCTACAAAGAGATCAAGAAACTCCACAAAACAAAACAAACAACCCACTTAAGAGATGGGCCAAGGACCTCAATAGACATTTTTCAAAAGAGGAAATCCAAATGGCCAACAGGCACATGAAAAAATGTTCAAGGTCACTAGCAATCAGGGAAATGCAAATTAAAACCAAAATGAGGTTTCACCTCACCCCAGTTAGAATGGCTCACATACAGAAATCTACCAACAACAGATGCTGGCGAGGATGTGGGGAAAAAGGGACACTAACCCACTGTTGGTGGGAATGCAAACTGGTCAAGCCACTATGGAAGTCAGTCTGGAGATTCCTCAGAAACCTGAAGATAACCCTACCGTTCGACCCAGCCATCCCACTCCTTGGAATTTACCCAAAGGAATTTAAATTGGCAAACAAAAAAGCGGTCTGCACCCTAATGTTTATTGCAGCACAATTCACAATAGCCAAGACCTGGAACCAACCTAAATGCCCATCAACGGTAGACTGGATTAAGAAATTATGGGATATGTACTCTTTAAAATACTATACCACAGTAAGAAACAACAAAATCCAGTCATTTGCAACAAAATGGAGGAATCTGGAACACATCATGCTGAGTGAAATAAGCCAGTCCCAAAGGGACAAATACCATATTTTCTCCCTGATTGGTGACAACTGACTTAACACCAAAAAGGAAACCTGTTGAACTGAAATTGACACTATGAGAAATGGTGACTTGATCAGCATAGCCCTGACTATTAATGAACAACTTAATACATTATCCCTCTTAGTAGTTTTTTTTTTTGTCTGTTCTACTTAATATGACTGGTTTAATTCTGTAATTAATACACAGTTATTCTTAAGCGTTGAAATTTAACTGAAATGTGATCCCTGTTAAACATAAGAGTGGGAATAAGAGGGGGAGGAGATGTACAATTTGGGACATGCTCAATCTGACTTGCCCCAAATGGTAGAGTTAGAAACATACCAGGGGACTCCAATTTAATCCCATCAAGGTGGCATGTACCAATGACATCTCACTAGTCCAAGTGATCAATTTCAGTTCACAATGGATCATAATGATAGGACTAAGAGTCAAAGGGAGCACATAAACAAGTCTAGTACCTGCTAATACTAACCGATAGAATAAATAAAGGGGAGAGTGATCCAACATGGGAAGCGAGATACTCAGCAGACTCATAGAATGGCGGATGTCCTAAACAGCACTCTGGCCTCAGAATCAGCCCTAAAGGCATTCAGATCTGGCTGAAAAGCCATGAGAGTATTTCAGGCATGGAAAGACAAGACACTCTGGCAAAAAAAAAAAAAAAAAAAAGAAACACCTAAATGAAAGATCTCTGTGAGTGAGATCCCAGTGGAAAGAACAGGTCTTCAAAGAAGGAGGTACCTTTCTCTGAAGGGAGGAGAGAACCTCCACTTTGACTATGACCTTGTCTAAACAAGATAAGAGTCGGAGAACTCAAAAGGCTTCCATAGCCTTGGAAACTCATGACTGGTACATAGGGAGATTACTGATGCCATAAACAGGAGTGTCAATTTGTAAAGTCAACAACAGCAGTCACTGTGCACTTACTCCTCATGTAGGATCTCTGTCCTTAATGTGCTGTACATTGAGACCTAATGCAATAACGAGTACTCAAACAGTATATTTTATTTCTGTTTCTATGTGGGTGCAAACTGTTGAAATCTTTACTTAATGTATACTAAACTGATCTTCTGTAAAAAAAGAAAAAAGAAGAAGAAGAAATTATCAATTCCCAACTTGACTCTCACTGGGATTAAACATGACAATAGGTCTGATCTGATTTCATCATCATTTAAAAAATCATCTATTATTTTTCACTTTATGTTTCTGTGTGGGAGCAAACTGTTGAAATCTTTACTTAATGTATGCTAAACTGATCTTCTGTATATAAAGAGAATCGAAAATGAATCCTCATGTGAATGGAAGGGGAGAGGGAGTATGAAAGGGGAGGGTTGCGGGCGGGAGGGACGTTATGGGAGGGAAGCCATTGTAATCCATAAGCCGTACTTTGGAAATTTATATTCATTAAATAAAAGTTAAAAAAAAAAAGATTGTGGGCATTAGATTCCAGTGTATGAATTTAAGGGATGAAGGGTCAGCAACTAACATTCAGAGCATAGCAAAAAGTGATCAAGTGGGATTTATATCAGAAATGAAAAGTCATTATAATATTTGAAAATAATTTAATGTGATATACTATATCAGCAGAATAAAGGGAAAAATAACATGATCATCTCAATAAATGCATAATAATCATTTGAAAAATCATATGCATTTTCATTAGAAAAACACTTAACAAGCTGGAAATAGAAGCGTGATAAAAGGCTATGAAATACCCACTGCTTATATCATTTATGATGAAAGCCTGAAAGTTTTCCCTGAAAGATCAGAATCAAGATAAGGTTGTCTGTCCTCACACCATAGCCAAAGATCAATAGAAATTGTGTCATAAAGCTACATGTGAAAGTTAAAACTATAAAACTCTTAGAAAAATATAAATAAGTCTTCATACACTTGAATTAATAAAATATTTTGTAGATATGACACCAAAAGCACAAATGACAAGTGAAAAAATAGATAACCTGGATTTTACTGAAATAGGAAACTCTTTTACTTCAAAGGACATATCCAATAAACATAAAAATTATAACACAGAATGAAAGGAAAAAGCAAACCCAACGAATGGAAGAAAATATTTGCATGTTATACACCAGACAAGGTACTTGTATCTAGAATAAAGATTCCTACTACTAAATAATAAAAGACAACACAATTTTTAAGGGCAAAGAAAACAAATGGAAATTTCTTCTGAGAACATATACAAATTTCCAATAAAGATATGGAAAGCTGCTCAACATCAGTAACTATCAGAGAATACAAGAGAGAACAATGATATAATTTGACACCTATTAGGTATGCTATAGGCAATAATACCAGTGAGGATGTAAAGAAATCTGAATCTACATATGCTGGTGGTTGGATTATAAAATGTTGCTGCTTCTTTGGAAAGCACTCTGTTCCTCAAAAGATTGAACATATAGCTACCATGTGAATCAATAAGTCTATTTATATGTATATACTCAAGATAGATGCATATGTATGCAAAAAAAACTTGCATACAGATATTTATAGTAGCATTATTTACAACGGCCAAATATGGGAAACAATTCAACATTCCTAAATTGATGAAAAGATAAATACAGTGTAATTTTCCATACAAACCACAAAAAGGAGGTATTAGTTCATGCAATTAACATAGATCAGATTTATATGAAATATTCAAAATAAGCAAAACTACTGAGACAATGAGTAGATTGGTTGTTCTTTTGAGTTAGGAAATTAGAGAAAATGAGAATCAATGCTAAGAATTAGTTAGTTAAGGAGTTTCTTCTTGAGTGAATCAATTGTTCTAAAATGAATTACAGTGATCGTCATACCATTCTGTAAAAATATTAAAATAACTGAATTTTATGATGTACAAATTATATCTGAATTAAGCTATGAAAAAAAATCAGTCATGAATCTTTGACTTCTTAACTTCCAGGACAACAGACTATTCTTTCTCTAACTTAATTTTACAACATTTATTCCAACATCTGAAACCACAAATTACATTTACCTATGGGGAAATCTATTTCTTCCAAAAATTTTTCATCCAATATATAAAAGACATCCCTGAATGTAGAGCAATGAGTTTGAAGAATATGCTGAGTCAACCGCCCTGCTGCAGAAGATGGGGACACAGCAATAATACACGAGAGCTGTTGATTCTCCACAAGAGCTTTCCTTTGTGGTCATTAAACCACAGTAAATGCAGCGGGATATAAAGCTGAACTTCTTTTCTCACTTGAAAACTCTGAGGTTATGCTTGTCTTTGGTACATCACAAGAATTCGTTAGCTACATCCTGCTGAGGAAGACCACCTTCCCTAGGACAGGATGAAACGACTCTCATTTTAGAAAGGTAGACATCACGTTTATTTCAAACTTGGTCCCAGAGTCAAGTGAAGTCATTTATTTGGTGGCTGATAATGTGAACTCAGTGTTGATTTGAAATGAGGAATTCTTTGTTAGCCAGAAAGACCTCCTATGAGACAAAAAAGAGAGTGTGTCTGCCTAAGAGATTGAGAGAAGTGTGGAGGAGGGGGACACTTTGGAGTAGAGGATAAATGCAGTATACAGGAGCAGAGCAAAATGTTTGCAGAAAATGTGTATTATGAAAAACTGTGCATGGGTTTTTAAAAGTAGAACACTTACTTTTAGTTCCATTTTCTACAAATTTTTTGATGCCCCCTTCTACATGGGAAGCTAGGGGAGGAGGTAGAGAGAAGGGAGAAAGTTCCAGAAACCTAGGGCTAGAAAAGTGATCGTAGAGGAAAGGGTCTGAGGAGTCTTTGTTGAGGATGGCGTGTTCCCTCTGCTGTCACCAATACTCACCAATTAGTTACAAATGAGTAACAGCAGTGTCTGATCTACACCAGGAGATGATTCAGTCCCTACCTTGTTGCCCTTTGGGATGCCTTAAGATCAAATATATTCTAAGAGAAAGCTGAGGGGGGAAATGGGAGTTAAGCAGAAGAGAGCAACACACATAATGGGAGAACTGCCATCAACATTCTCAGCCCCTAAGTGAAACCTCTGTTACTTGAGCAATGAAACATCACATAATCAAGTTACTCAAACACCTAGGTTTTAAATATGACTGCTTATAAGACAAAACCTTTGAAAGGGGGCTGTGTTTCATAGGGAATATTTTATTTAGTATTTTAAAAATTTATTTGTAAGGTAGAATGATGGGGTTGGGGGAAAGGAGAGAAAGAGATTCCATTTGATGGTTCACTATTCAAACGCCAGCAACAGCCAGGGGGTGAACCAGACCAAAGCCAAGGAATCCATTCAGGTCTCCTGATGGCAGGAATTCAAGTGCATAGGCCATTATCCACTGCCTTCCAGGTGAATTAGTAGAAAGATGGATAAGAAGCACGGAGAAGGGGTAAACATTGTAATGTAGCTGGTGAAGCTGCCACCTGCAATACTGGCATCCCATATGGGCAACAATTCATATCCCAGCTGCTCCACTTCCAATTCAGCTCCCTGGTACTGGCCTGGGTAAGGCAGTGGATGATGGGCCAAGTGCTCAGGCCCCTGTTAACCATGTGGGACACCTGTAGGAAGCTCCTGGCTCCTGGCTTCAGTCTGGCCCAGCCCTGGACGCTGCGGCCATTTAAGAGTGAATCAACAGATGCAGGATGTCTTTCTCTCTGTCTCTCCATCTCTCTGTGTAACTCTGACTTGCAAATAAATAAAATAAATAAATAAATCTTTCACAAAAAGAAGAAAAAAGGAGTATCTAGGACCCAATCTAGGCTCTGTGATATGGGATGAAAGTGTCATTGAGTAGTGACTTAACTGTAATACTGTACCAAAATGCCCTCCTCAATGGAAAATAGAGCAGAGTCTGATACTTAAGGTAGGATTAAAAATACGTAAATATTGTATAAGGGACTTTTGTCACTTATTAAGGTGCCTTTTGTGTGCAAGTCATTTTTAGTTCATATTATGGGAAGTAAATGTTATTGTTATCATTTTGTAAGTAAGCTGAGTCTCTAAAAGAACAAATCTCTGGCTCAAAGTCACAAGTCCTCAAAGTAGCACAGAAAGGACTGGCTTTTGGTTGTAGCATGTTAAGCTGCTACTTTCTTTTAATACCAGTATCCCATATGGGAGCACCCTTTCAAGTCCAGGCTGCTGCACACCCATTCTTGCTCCCTGGTACTGTGCCTGTGAAAGCAGCAGAAGATGGCTCAAGTGCCCAGGCTCTTGACACGCAAGAGGGAGAACTGCATGAAGTTCTAGGTTCCTGGTTTCAGACTGAATCCGCCTGAGTCATTATGGCTATTTGGAGAGTGAACCAGCAGATGGAAGCTATTTCTCTCTCTTTCTCTCTCTAATTCTCTCTCTCTATGCCTCTTTCCCATGTTTCTCCATGTTACTTTTCCTTTCAAATAAATAAATATATGTTTTTGAAAATAGCACAAAAAGAATCTCAGCTTTCGGGGTCAGCGCTGTGGCGCAGCAGGTTAACACCCTGGCCTGAAGCACTGGCATACCATATGGGTGATGGTTCTAGTCCCAGCTACCCAAGGGTCCCTAGCAATTTACATCTATCATGTACGACTTTCATTACTAGTGAAAGTAATGATAGGGCTTCACATTGGGTATCCTCTTCTGATCCAGCTCTCTGCTATGGCCTGGAATAGCAGTAGAAGATGGCCCAAGTCCTTGGGTCTCTCACCCACGAGGGAGACCTGGAAGAAGCTCCTGGCTCCTGGCACAGCTCCCGCCATTGTGGCCATCTAGGGAGTGAACCAGCAGATGGAAGACCTCTCTCTGTGTCTCTACCTCTCTGTAACTTTGTCTTTCAAATAAATAAAATAAATCTTTAAAAAATAGAGAGAATCTCACCTTTCATCTTCAGACTTAAAAAACAGGCCTTGTGAAACACTTTGTGATATTGTTAGTTCTCTGATTCATTGCTTCTGAAGAGTAAATTAACATCAGAGGCATTACTAGGAAAATGTTCAGGATGATATTTCTATAGGTAACAAGGTGATAGCTCTCATAGTGAAGAAAAATGCATATTGATTGATAGAAGAGAAAGGGACATAGAGTTGTTTAGAAACTTCAAATCAACCTAAATTATATGATCAGAAGTGTTTGCAGTTCTGCTGATATCTTGGAACCCCTATACCATTGCTAATAATGTGATTGTATCATTCTTTCTTGGATAGCTTACCTCAGAAGCACTCCCAAAGACATCCCAACTTCAGAGAATACCCAATGTGAAGCCCTGTCATTACTCTCACTAGTAATGAAAGCCATACATCATAGATGTAAATTGCTAGGGACCCTTGGCTAGACTTGGAGTAAATACTCTAATGGCCTTGGACAATTACCAACCACAAACATTTGCTACAATAGGAAATGGAAGACGTTGTACTTAGGTATATTCCATATAATAAAAGCACTGTTCCTCTTTTCCTACAGGCATCTCTCACCAATTTAGACAGTATCACAGGAGATATTAGAAGATCAATCAGCTTTGTCAAAAATATCTTATTATTAGGCTGAATGAAGTTGATTGCCCCAGAGGACAAATAACTACATTTTTCTCCACTCACTAATTCATTTAATAAAAATAATTACCAAGACAGCAGTTTGATGCTATGAGTACTAAAAGAAACTACTTTAAAAAGACATAAGGGAGACATCTTAATTCCTTAAATGAGACCCAAAAGCATTCTATCTGGAATTACACATATAGTCCATACCTTTAAATAAAAGAATATGAATAGTTAATTTTTTTAAAAATCCCTCAATATCAGCCAAGGGAGTGACATGTTTATCTTTAGCTGCCATTGCCTCTCCAGGATAAGATGTGGAATGCAATAAGAGTACAGTTCATCAATGAGCTCCCTGGGTTAATTTCTCATTACTTTATTCAGTATGGTTGGTCTTTCTTTTGTCGCTGTGTCCCATTTCCGCCTGTGTCCAAGCATTTAGTTAAGTTTATCCATTTGGAGTTCTACTACTGAACTGGGGCAATGTCAGCTTAGTTTCCAAATCAATTCAGCTTCGAACTCATTTAGTTTAAGGTCATAAAAGTCTTTAATGTTTTTATTATCATTATTATTACTTACCTTTATTAACAGGTGATTGCAGTTGATTTTTTAAAAGAAATCAAGTTGTAAATTTCTTTCTTTTTTTTCTTTTCTTTTCTTTTTTTTTTTTTTGACAGGCAGAGTGGACAGTGAGAGAGAGAGACAGAGAGAAAGATCTTCCTTTTGCTGTTGGTTCACCCTCCAATGGACGCTGCGGCCAGCGTGCTGCGGCCGGCGCACCGCGTTGATCCGAAACCAGGAGCCAGGTGCCTCTCCTGGTCTCCCATGCGGGTGCAGGGTCCAAGCACTTGGGCCATCCTCCACTCCACTCCCGGGCCATAGCAGAGAGCTGGCCTGGAAGAGGGGCAACCGGGACAGAATCCGGTGCCCCGACCGGGGCTAGAACCCGGTGTGCCGGCGCCGCAAGGTGGAGGATTAGCCTATTGAGCCACGGCACTGGCCGTAAACTTCTTTAAACTAAAAATGGAGTTCTTAAAAATCTCAACTTGACTGGGTATTTAACAACTTGAAAACTTTTAAAGATATATTGCGAAAACACATGGTTTAAAAAAGAAAACATTTGTCATTGCCAAAAACAGATGTCTTTAGGTAAGCATAGTAAAAAACAACAACACTTAAACAAAAAAAAAACGCATGCTGTATAGATAATGCAGATAATTCTAATAATCTGGTCAACTGGCAAAAAGCAAGCACTTAAGTTCTTCAGCTCCAATCTTTTATTTCTTATTGCTGGAATTTCATATTCATTTTTCCTCGGTTAATTAATGGAATGATGGTGGAGATGTTAAACCAGTGTTCATTCTGCCCTGCCCTGCTCAGCCTCCAGAGAGGACAATTCTTGGTTGTTTTTGTCTGTTTTCCACCTTTTGGCTTAGAGTTCTCTGGGCTACAGTGTCGTCACCAACGTTGAGGTGGTTGCTGACCTGAGGTTTCATTTCCCTCAGTCTCGTATCCACTCCATTGTAGTCCTCTCCAGGCTGTCTTTGGCAAGGATGACTCCCACAAAATGTGATCTATCACCCGATACATGTTCTGTCTCACTGATCTCCCTTATTCTCCTGTGTCCCTGTTGGCACCATCCATCATTCTCCCTGCAGACGAGGGCTGCAATGCTGTGGGTGTCACCAATAGGGTGTTCACAAGCAGTTAAGTAAGACCTTGATAGTAGCAGTAAGGACTCCATTTTGGAGAACCGCTACTCCATTCTGGGCTCATACCCGCCACAACCACCACCACCACCATGAGCCTCTGGTCTGAAACTATGATCTAAAACAGTTGGACAATAGAAGTCCACTACACCACACTTCACAGAGCATAAAAACCCCCTAGCATGATCGCTCAAGCATGGAAGTAGATAGGCTGCACATGGGTTAATGATAAAAATGTAATTTGTCCATGTTGAATGAATTTTTGTGTAAGGTGAAAGGTAGGGGTCTTGCTTCATGATTCTGCACATGGAAATCCAATTTTCCCAGCACCATTTATTGAATAGACTGTCCTTACTCCATGGATTGGTTTTGGATCCTTGATCAAATATAAGTTGGCTATAAATGTTTGGATTGATTTCTGGTGTTTCTATTCTGTTCCATTGGTCTATCCTTCTGTTTCTGTACCAGTACCATGCTGTTTTGATAACAACTGCCCTGTAGTATGCCCTGAAATCTGGTATTGTGATGCCTCCAGCTTTTTGTTGTACAAGATTGCTTTAGCTATTCGAGGTCTCCTGTGTCTCCATATGAATTTCAACATCATTTTTTCCAGATCTGAGAAGAATGTCTTTGGTATTTTGATTGGTATTGCATTGAATGTATAAATTGCTTATGGGAGAATGGAAATTTTGATGATATTGATTCTTCCAATCCATGAGCATGGAAGATTTTTTCATTTTTTGGTATCATCTTCTATTTCTTTCTTGATCAGCTCTTGTCCTGACTGTTGATGTACAAGAACGGGTCATCAAAGAAGGAGGTACGTTTTTCTGAAGGGAGGAGAGAATTTCCACTTTGACCATGGTCTTGTCTAAATATGATCAGAGTCGGTGAACTCAGGGGGCTTCCATAGCCTTGGCAGCTCATGACAAGAGCCTAGGGTGATTACTGAGGCCATAAACAAGAGTGTCAATTTGTTAAGTCAACAACAGGAGTCACTGTGCACTTACTCCTCATGTAGGATCTTTGGCCTTAGTGTGCTGTACATTGAGATTTAATGCTATAACTAGTACTCAAACAGTATTTTTCACTTTATGTTTCTGTGTGGGAGCAAACTGTTGAAATCTTTACTTAATGTATGCTAAACTGATCTTCTGTATATAAAGAGAATCGAAAATGAATCTTGATGTGAATGGAAGGGGAGAGGGAGTGGGAAAGGGGAGGGTTGCGGGTGGGAGGGACGTTATGGGGGGGAAGCCATTGTAATCCATAAGCTGTACTTTGGAAATTTATATTCATTAAATAAAAGTTAAAAATAAAAAAAAGATTATAATTGATACTAGTTTCACATAAGTTTTATGTCAGCTTGACTCCAGTAACCATGTATTTCCCCCAATCCTAGCAACCTTGTATTCCCCTCCCAATTTTGCGGTTTTTGCCTTTATAAACCCTGTTACTTTGGGCTTCAGGGTTGAGAGTTCTTTAGGGCATGAGCCCATTCTCCACCACCAGCAATAAAGGACCATCAAATTTTATCAATGTGTGGTACTCCTTTTTTTGCACTCGCTCAGGTATAATAGCAGTAGGGTGGGAACCTTCACCAGCAGTAGGGTTGGCCCAACCTTTGGGAGCACTCCCCCATCCTTCATTCTGTTCCCACTCTCACTATTCTGAGAATGCTGCTGGTCATTGTGTGGAGTGCCCCTACCATGTGGAGAACATCTACAATGGTTGTGGTCTGCTGCTTATTTCCTGCCTTGTCCTGGAGTGCCACCAGAACCTGTAACATTAGCTGCCTCCAAACCCTTTTATCCTTCAACAGCATCACTCCACAGCCTCTCCAGCTCCTACACTGCAAAGGACTTCCTGAGGTCCTTCTTCATGGTACTCTGGTATACAAATAGGTCTTTCTATGTGTCCTTCCTCTTGTTGAAACCATATCTGTGTCTTTCTTAAAAAAAAAAAAATTTACCTAGACCTTTTATTTAAGGTATACAAACTTCATGCATTTCCTGTATATAAATTTAGAAACATAGTGATTCTTCTCACCCTACCCTTACTCCCCTCCACACTGCCACCCTTCCTCCTTCTCACCATTTTACTCTTCCCGAAATCTTCATTGCGATGACTTTCTCCTTCCCGTTGTCTAGCACCACTGACATGAGGCTGCCTTTGGTACCAGGCTTGGTTTCAATGGCACTGAGGGCCGGGGCTGCCAGCGGCTGCTGGGCTTGGCCACAACACTCTTGGTTGTGGTGATGGTGACTGAGGCCGGCTGCCAGTCCTCGGCTTCTCCACGGGCATGATGGCTACTAGGCCTGCAGTAGCAGTGGGAGTGCTCAGGGCTCTCTGGGGTCCATTCTCATTACTTATTGGCCCCCTTCATGTTTTTCAACATGGTCAGCTCCTGGTCCTTGAAACATATTTTTCACTTGACTTCTAGGAGTCTACACTCTGTTTTTTCGGTTACCTCTCTTGCTCTTAGAATTCTTCACTGATTCCTGCTCCTCAGCCTATGCTCTTGATTTTGAAGTATTCTGAGTCTTCTGTTCTTATCCTTTCTGTCTGCATTCACTCCGTGGTGAATCAATGTATAAATCCTCAAATATACTTCTACAGCCCTGATATTTTCTACTCAATATCTCCATTGGGATGACAAATAGGCATCTGAAATCTTGCATATATTGTGCATATTTAAATAACCATTCCTCTATTAATTTCTACAAATGTGCAGTCTTCCACTCTATCTGTACCTCTCCATAACCCAGTCATAGTAAATGGAAATCTCATCTTTCTAGTAGCTCAGGGCAGTAACTTTGGAGTCACTTTCATTTCATCTCTTTCTCACACACCCCAAACCCAATCCACCAAAGCATCTTGCTTCCCTATATTCTAACCAGTACTAGAGTAATAGCTTTTAGAAGTAAGCCAAATTATTATATCATCCTCTATTAAAAAACTTTCTAGTTAAAAAAAAACTGAGTAAATTCAAAATCATTATCGTGCTTTGTATATCATTAAATGCATTTCTCCTTTATGCCCCCCATCACCACCCTTCCCTCCAACACATACAAATTAACTGTACATTTCTTTTTTGGAAGATTTATTTTATTTATTTGAAAAGCAGAGTTACAGAAAGGCAGAGAGAGAATAGTCTTCCTCCCTCTGGTTCACAACCCAAATGGCCACAGGGACTGGGGCTTGGCCAGGCTGACACCTGGAGCCTAATCTCCCATGTGGGTGGCAGGGACCCAACTACTTGGGCCATCTTCTGCTTCTTTCTCAGGCATCATAGCAGGGAGCTGAATCAGAAGTCGAGCATGTGGAATAGGAACTCTAGTATGAGAGGCCAGTGTTGCAAGAAGTGGCTTAACCTACTGCTCAACAACACTGGTCTCTGACTATTCTATGTTTAAATTGTAACCTCATTCTCCCAGAATTATCTATAACTTTTACATGTTGTTTCCATCTTTTCTTTATTATTTATCACTCTCCAGTGTATATTTTATTCTTTTTTTTTAAACTTTTATTTAATGCATATAAATTTCCAAAGTACGACTTATGGATTACAATGGCTTTCCCCCCATACCGTCCCTCCCACCCACAACCCTCCCCTTTCCCACTCCCTCTCCCCTTCCATTCACATCAAGATTCATTTTCGATTATCTTAATATACAGAAGATCAGCTTAGTATACATTAAGTATGGATTTCAACAGTTTGCTCCCACACAGAAACATAAAGTGAAAAATAATAGATGATTTTTTTAAATGATGATGAAATCAGAGCAGACCTATTGTCATGTTTAATCCCAGTGAGAGTCAAGTTGGGAATTGATAATTTCTTTTTTTTTTTTTTTTTTTTTTACAGAGGATCAGTTTAGTATGCATTAAGTAAGGATTTCAACAGTTTGCACCCCCATAGAAACACAAAGTGAAATATATTGTTTGAGTACTCGTTATAGCATTAAATCTCAATGTACAGCACATTAAGGATAGAGATCCTACATGAGGAGTAAGTGCACAGTGACTCCTGTTGTTGACTTTACCAATTGACACTCCTGTCTATGGCATCAGTAATCTCCCTATGCTCCAGTCATGAGTTTCCAAGGCTATGGAAGCCCTCTGAGTTCTCCGATTCTTATCTTGTTTAGACAAGCTCATAGTCAAAGTGGAGGTTCTCTCCTCCCTTCAGAGAAAGGTACCTCCTTCTTTGATGGCCTGTTCTTTCCACTGGGATCTCACTCACAGAGATCTTTTGCCAGAGTGTCTTGGCTTTCCATGCCTGAAATACTCTCATGGGCTTTTCAGCCAGCTCCGAATGCCTTTAGGGCTGATTCTGAGGCCAGAGTGCTATTTAGGACATCTGCCATTCTATGAGTCTGCTGAGATTCTCACTTCCCATGTTGGATCACTCTCCCCTTTATTTACTCCATCAGTTAGCGTTAGCAGGTACTAGACTTGTCTATGTGCTCCCTTTGACTCCCAGTCCCTTCACCATGACCAACTGTGAACTGAAACTGATCACCTGGAACAGTGAGAAGGCATTGGTATATGCCACCTCGATGGGATTGAATTGGAGTCCCCTGGTATGTTTCTAACTCTACCATTTGGGGCAAGTCAGCCTGAGCATGTCCCAAATTATACATCTCTTCCCTCTCCCATTCCCACCACCATGTTCAACAGGGATCACATTTCAGTTAATTTTCAACACTTAAGAATAACTGTGCATCAATTACAGATCTAAACCAGTCATATTAAGTAGAACAGATAAAAAAAACTACTAAGAGGGATAATGTATTTAGTTGTTCATTAACAGTCAGGGCTATGCTGATCAAGCCACCATTTCCCATAGTGTCCACCTCACTCCAACAGGTTTCCCTCTTGGTGTTCAGTCAGTCGTCACCGATCAGGGAGAACATATGGTATTTGTCCCTTTGGGACTGGCTTATTTCACTCAGCATGATGTGTTCCAGATTCCTCCATTTTGTTGCAAATGACTGGATTTCGTTGTTTCTTACTGCGGTATAGTATTCTAAAGAGTACATATCCCATAATTTCTTTATCCAGTCTATCGTTGATGGGCATTTAGGTTGGTTCCAGGTCTTAGCTATTGTGAATTGAGCTGCAATAAACATTAGGGTGCAGACCTCTTTTTTGTTTGCCAATTTAAATTCCTTTGGGTAAATTCCAAGGAGTGGGATGGCTGGGTCGAACGGTAGGGTTATCTTCAGGTTTCTGAGGAATCTCCAGACTGACTTCCATAGTGGCTTGACCAGTTTGCATTCCCACCAACAGTGGGTTAGTGTCCCTTTTTCCCCACATCCTCGCCAGCATCTGTTGTTGGTAGATTTCTGCATGTGAGCCATTCTAACCGGGGTGAGGTGAAACCTCATTGTGGTTTTGATTTGCATTTCCCTGATTGCTAATGACCTTGAACATTTTTTCATGTGCCTGTTGGCCATTTGGATTTCCTCTTTTGAAAAATGTCTATTGAGGTCCTTGGCCCATCTCTTAAGTGGGTTGTTAGTTTTGTTTTGTGGAGTTTCTTGATCTCTTTGTAGATTCTGGTTATTAACCCTTTGTCTGTTGCATAGTTTGCAAATATTTTTTCCCATTCTGTCGGTTGTCTTTTCACTCTCCTCACTGTTTCTTTTGCAGTACAGAAACTTCTCAATTTGATGCAATCCCAATAGTTGATTTTGGCTTTGACTGCCTGTGCCTCCCGGGTCTTGTCCAGAAACTCTTTGCCTGTGCCAATATCTTGAAGGGTTTCTCCAATGTTCTCTAATAACTTGATGGTGTCAGGTCGTAGATTTAGGTCTTTAATCCATGTGGAGTGGATTTTTGTGTAAGGTGTAAGGTAGGGGTCTTGCTTCATGATTCTGCACGTGGAAATCCAATTTTCCCAGCACCATTTATTGAATAGACTGTCCTTGCTCCAGGAATTAGTTTTAGATCCTTGATCAAATATAAGTTGGCTGTAGATGTTTGGGTTGATTTCTGGTGTTTCAATTCTGTTCCATTGGTCTATCCATCTGTTTCTGTACCAGTACCATGCTGTTTTGATTACAACTGCCCTGTAGTATGTCCTGAAATCTGGTATTGTGATGCCTCCGGCTTTGTTTTTGTTGTACAAGATTGCTTTAGCTATTCGAGGTCTCTTGTGCCTCCATATAAATTTCAGCACCATTTTTTCCAGATCTGAGAAGAAGGTCTTTGGTATCTTGATTGGTATTGCATTGAATCTGTAAATTGCTTTTGGGAGAATGGACATTTTGATGATGTTGATTCTTCCAATCCATGAGCATGGCAGATTTTTCCATTTCTTGGTATCCTCTTCTATTTCTTTCTTTAAGGTTTTGTAATTTTCATCGTAGAGATCTTTAACGTCTTTGGTTAAGTTTATTCCAAGGTATTTGATTGTTTTTGTAGCTATTGTGAATGGGATTGATCTTAGAAGTTCTTCCTCAGCCATGGCATTGTCTGTGTATACAAAGGCTGTTGATTTTTGTGCATTGATTTTATACCCTGCTACTTTGCCAAACTCTTCTATGAGTTCCAATAGTCTCTTAGTAGAGTTCTTTGGGTCCTCTAAATAAAGAATCATGTCATCTGCAAAGAGGGATAGTTTGAGCTCTTCCTTCCCAATTTGTATCCCTTTAATTTCTTTTTCTTGCCTAATAGCTCTGGCTAGAACCTCCAGAACTATATTGAATAGCAGTGGTGAGAGTGGGCATCCCTGTCTGGTTCCAGATCTCAGTGGAAATGCTTCCAACTTTTCCCCATTCAATAGGATGTTGGCTGTGGGTTTTTCATAGATTGCTTTGATTGTATTGAGGAATGTTCCTTCCAAACCCAGTTTGCTTAGAGTTTTCATCATGAACGGGTGTTGTATTTTATCAAATGCTTTCTCGGCATCTATTGAGATAATCATATGGTTTTTCTTCTGTAGTCTATTAATGTGGTGTATCACATTGATTGTCTTGCGCACATTAAACCATCCCTGCATACCAGGGATGAATCCCACTTGGTCTGGGTGGATGATCTTTCTGATGTGTTGTTGCATTCTATTGGCCAGAATTTTATTGAGGATTTTTGCATCTATGTTCATCAGGGATATTTTATTCTTGTTACGTATTGTCTATCTGCCTCCTTCGATACATACTTCTTTGAGGTTGGCGATTTTTGTATGTTTTATTGAAGACTGTTTCATAGTTTCCAAAACAATGTGTGTCAGATATAGAACAAGGAACTCATAAATATATTCTGAGTAAATGAATAACTACTTTCCACACCTATCCCTTCGTATTGAACAGCATGACATCTAATTACTACCTGAGGATCAAATATTCACACCCCATGGTATTCTGAACCATCCAGTCTGATGTCTTCCTCTCCACAGATAGAAAGCCCTGGTCTGAGGCAGACTCACTTGATTGTGCTCTATGAATGAGTCTACATAGATCCTCTACAGGACTGTTTCATAATCCATAGCTGCATCAGGAGGCCAGGGATCTCCCACTTCCTTCAGAACAGCTTCCTGCTATTATTTGCCCAAAATGATGAAGACATGAGGATGACAATGATAATGATGATGGGATGCGTGGTTGCTATTCATCATTGTACTAAGAATTTTTCACCTTGCTCATTTCATTCCGTTAAAAAAAAATCTATGAAGTTACTACTATTATTAATCCTTTCTAATGGATGAGCATTAGACCAAGCAAGATTAAGCAGTATGAAAGAGTTCACATAACTGATTAGTAACAGAGTTTGGTTATGACCTGAGGTCTTCCTAATTCCAAATCCCAAGATCCTGGCCTCTACCCTGCCTTGCCTCACTCAAATCTCTGCCTGTATTTTTCCCCATCTCATTGAGAGAAAGGGTCTCTTCATGGCCCTGAAAATGACCAGAATGAAGGAGAGGCATCAGTAAATTGTTAACATGACTAATATTTCAAGGTCCTTTGAGTTGTGTTACTCTCTCCTCTGTAAACAATAAAAATGACTCTAATTGTCCACCTAAAGTCAAGCATTTAAACATAGCATATTTAAACACAGCAGATGAAATGTTATGAAACTTTTGATAGCATTTTAGTTCCCAATATTGGCCAAGACATTAGAACATGTTATGGTTTGAATAGGATTTGGTACCCAATTCATGCAGATATTTAAATCCCAAGTCATTTAATATAATTATGATGTTTGGGAGGAGAACCTAGTGGGAGGTTCTTGGGTCATTGAGATCATGCCCTTAAAAGGTGGCTCTTGTAAAATGTTTGATCAAATGAGCCACTTTTGGACTGTCTTTTCTCTCTCTCTTCCTGGCTCACTGTGTGATCCTCTGTTCATATGTGTTTGCCATCCACCAAAATAATCAGACAACAGACCAGTATGATGACCTGATCTTGGACTGTGAATCTCCAAAATCATGAGAAAAAATAAACTTTGCTTTTATAAGTGAGTTCCCCTTAGGTATTGTAGTTAAAACAAAAAAAAACCTCACTGATAGAGAAGGGACATTTGGAATCACTGAAATTCTTGATGCAAATACATATTCTTGTCTGATTTATAGACAAAAATATGTACATTTAATCCTTTAAAAACTCCTGTCAGATGGAATTGGCTACATGGATTACTTTTAAAAAGCATTTTTGAGATAACACATAATGAAGTAAATTCCTCTTTCATTCAAAGATTTATCAGTTTATTCACATGGGCAAATCATGTACTTACATCCTGTGAAATAAAATCTGGCAGATTTGTTTCAATCCTCGTTTCAACACTTAGTAGATGTAAGTTAAAGGGATGATCTTTAGTCATGATGGGCTTCAATTTATCCATTTTAAAAATATGGTATACATTTTTTAAAAAGCATTTATTTATTTATTTATTAGAAAGGCACAGTTATAGAGAGAGGGGTAGAAACACACAGTTTTTCCATCCACTGGTTCACATCCCAAATGGATGATTGCAAAAGCCAGAATTGGGCTGATCTGAAGTCAAGAGCCAGGAGGTTCTTCTGGGTCTCCCACATGGGTGCAGGTGCCCAAGGATTTGGTCCCATCTTCTGCTCCTTTCCCAGGTGTACTAGCAGGAAGATGGATCAGAACTGGAGCAGCCAAAACTCAAAAGGGATTCTGGTGTGGTGGCTTTACTTGCTATGCCATAGGCTCTGCTCCCAACTTATCCATTTTTAAATGGGATTAATGTCATCTGTTCCTCAAAAGTTTTGAAGACTGAGTGATCTTATGTATAAAAGAGATTTGTACAATGACTAACTGAAGTAAGCTCTCAATAAATATTGGTTAGCAACTAGAGTCTGTAAATAGTGTATTATTTGGCAAGGTATAATGGCATATTAGCTTTTATTAAAAGAATTTCAAGAAAATTTCTGAAAATATTTTATTAACCTTGCTACTTAACAGACAGCAAATCTTGTACTCTCATAGATCCTTTGGGTTTTGTATTTGTAGAACTTAGAAGTAAGAGAGTGAAGTCCCAGGCAGTGA